>NC_079159.1:32591732-33191732 GCF_947563725.1 Argiope bruennichi | reverse complement strand
AGCGACCAATGCTATCGTACGCTTAATTCGGAAAAATAAATTTAGGCTTTAAGAACAGGAAAAAAATATTGGCTCTAGTTGCAGTATTATCTATTTTAACCCGTTCTTAAATAACAAAAATATTCTGCTTTTTGGGGGTAGGCTAGAATATACAAACATACCTGAAAATCGGGTAATTCTTCCTAAAATCACCATGTAACTGCACTAAGGTTATACATTTTCATGATACTCATCTTCATGGCGGTATGTACTACTATTGCTATTCTTCGGAAATATTGAATAATTAACTGCAGGGATGCTGTATGCAAAGTTATTAGAAATTGCATGAATGCTTTAAGAATCGCACAAATGTTGCATTTAAAATAATGGTTGATCTTCCAGCAGCTCTAGTTGTGCAAAGCACAGTTTTTTCATAAGTTGGCCCTTGATACGGATGACCATTCCTTGTGAAATCCCGCAAGGTAAGAGAAGTGAGACCGATCGTTATGTGTATTATTCATTTCACTACTAAAGCAATACACTTGGAAGATGTGAGTGATCTTTTTTAAAAAGCCTTTTTCACATTAAGAAGATTTATGGCCCTTGGGACAAACCACACGAAGTGTTTTCTGATTCCGGTACTAACTTCGTAGTGCAGATCGGGAACTGAAAGGGTTTATGGTATTAGTTCTATCATCTGAAGATTTCCTAAATCATTTGGCACAAGAAAGTATCATACGCAAATTCAATGCTCCGTCTGTCCATCTTTTCCTATTGGAGTTCTGTTGTTCACTTCTGAAGACATTCTCACTTTAGTAACTCAAATTGAATTTTACTTGAATTCCAGACCTATTGTAACAACTTCTAACTTTCCCAATGAGTCTGATCTTTTGACTTTAGTCTCTTCCTTATAGCGTTCACGCCCATTCCAAAATCTAATGCACTCGATAATAAGATATTTAGTGCACATTGGAAAATGATTCGACAAATTTTTCAACATTTCTGGAAATGTCGGTCATCAGATTATCTTTCTCAGTTGCAAGAGCTTGCAAAATGGCTAAGAGACATACAAAATTGAATGTTGGTGACAGGGCTGCCGCGTGGGTATTAAGCGCCCTTGTTCAAATTGAAATTTGGCGCCCATTTATGGGATTCTGTTGCCCTCTTATAAAGTGCTGCAAATTATATGAGAAATACTCTTTTATAGAATTCAAAATTTGACTTTCGAACTGAAAAGCTTTAAAATTATAATATTAAAACACGTTTGTCTTATTGTTTATTTTTTTTTATTATTATTTAAATTATCTTATTGTTTTTTTATTATTTCATAAATTTTAAAAACAAGACAAGGATTAAACATTTTTTAAGTAAAATATAAGAATTAGAAAATATATTTAAGTATGGATTCTCCTAACTTTAGCAGCTACAAACACTCGTATCAATTCCTTTATATTTAATTTATCCAAAAGTTCGCTGTGTATGGATATAATTGACAAGTCCAGTAATCTCTCCTGCGCCATGGTAGATCGCATGTAGTTTTTTATAATTATAAGTTTTAAAAATCTTTGTTCTCCAGTAGCCACCGAAGCTAGAAGGGTTAAAGAAATCCGTAAAGCTATTCCAAGATTGTTTTCATAAACATCGGTAAGATTGTTTTCATTTAAAATATCAATAGGTGGCATATCCTCTTTGGTAAAACATCGCAAAGATAAGAGTATTCCCTGTTTATTCACGGGCACACTCACACGGTGGTGCCGCCACCTTCATTACAAATAAAAAAAAAGCAAACTAAACAACGACGTTCAGCCGCAACAGCTTCACAGCACATAAAGAATAAATATATGCCGTTTCAAAACATTCCCAATTCATGTTGTTACAAATTCTTATATTTTTAACACGTTCCGTGTGGTAGCACGAATTCTACACGGAACGTGTTTTTATTGTTCTTATCGGCAATCAAATTTTATTTCACATAAACGAAAACAACCCGCAGAAACGAAAATAAAAGTAAATTAAAATATAAAATAAAAATAAAATTTCACTTTATTGCTTAGAAAATACAAAACAGGCAAAATTGGTAGCGTATAATTAACAACTTTTATTTAAGTAACATTAAATTAAAAAAACTATAAGTACTATAAATTTTGGCGCCCCCGTGGCTCAGGCGCCCTTGTGCGGTGAACAATTTTGCCATCCCTACGCGGGGGCCTTGGTTGGTGATTAGTGCCTATGAAAGAGGATAACTTGCCTCCTTTAAAGTAGCATGTACATAGAGTGATTAAATTTCTGTCTAGGTGGTTGTGGCGGATTGGTATGAGCGAGGATAGAACCTGGGACCTTGTAGCTCGCAGCCGAGTAACATGACCACAATACAAAAGCAATTGTTCGGGTAGAAGAGCTGTTAACTGGCTTATATGCTATTCACCACAGACTCTCCCTCCAGTGAGTCGGAGGTGAAACGAACGATATGGTTGTTGAGTGGTGAAATATTAGCTGTTGAATCTAATGTGCCTGTACCCATTTGAGCATTTGAGTAGCGCCAAGCGTTATGGCGAGAGTTTGTGGATGAGTGGTTGCCGATGCTGTTGCTGCGTCAAGTGAGTCTGACGACTTTGGTTTGCTGCGTGAAGTGAATCTGACGACTTTGGTTTGCTGTACGTAGATGGGGCCACGACAGCTGTAGGAAGGTTGAAGAATCATCGTTCGAGGTCACCAATGTGGTGGATCGTTATGAGCGAGGATAAAACCTGTGGCCTTGTGGTTCGCAGCTGAGTAACATGACCACAATACAAAAGCAATTGTTCGTATAGCGTAGCTGTTAACTGGCTTATAAGTTTTCCCGACATGGTAATGGAGAAGTGTGAGTTGTGGGTCTAAAAACTATGAACGATGAACTCAAACGTCTCATCAGCAAACTTTCGCCATTGGCATTTTGTCAAATTGATGATTAATGACTTTAAAAAGTTGTATTTGATTTCATATAACTAATCATTTTTACTTTCTCGAAGACGAAGTATAGAGAAAATATAGTAATCGTCAAAAAATTCAAACTAGAGATTTTGACGAATCTCCACGTTTTAGATTTCCCTGTGTTCGAAAAATGCATTTTTGGAAAATGTTCTTTTGTGACAAAGATAACCCAAAATTACCTTGAACTAGACGGTTGAAATTTGGTATACAGTCTTTACACCAAATTTGTCGAATTCAATCAAATGTTGAATAAAATTTGTTTAAAGGAAGCTCGTATGTTCGAATATAAATGAACATGATAACTACAAAAAGAAGAGAACTAGATAGATATGATTCGGCACATATATTTAACATCGATAGTGAAAACACCTGTCAAATTTCGAATCAAATCCAATAAAGGGATTATCGGTCTGTATTTTCAGTAACATGTAAATGCGATCATTCAAAAACGCAACAATTTAAATATATCAAATTTGATAAAGGGTTTTGTGACTATAAATGCAGTTTTGTATCAAATCTTTCTTTCAATCGGTTGAGAAAAACGTCTCTAAAGCACAATGTGTTTCGGATACTATTAATGGCATGTTAGAGATTTATCGCCAAAAACACTAGCCAAGGAGAGCACGATAGATTCAATAAAAAGGCTAAATCCATGACAAAAGTTAATATTTCGTAACTATTGTATGCTAATGTTGTGCAAGCCGTCTCTGGCATGACAAGTTTATTAGAGAATATGTGAAAAAAGTTTGGTGATATCACTCCCACTAGGTTTTATTTTAGTTTCTTGATGGTGTATTTTATTTCTATTTACTTGTAAATATATTAAAAATTTTTATTTTACAATTTTTAATAATTGTCCCAGAATTAGAAATTTATATTTTATTTTTATAATACACTATTTATTGTTTGTTAAAATATTCGTTTTAAGTAATATTGTATACTAGCGGCCTTTGACGACCAGCCAGTTTGCCAGTATTAATGATCGCTAAAATTTTCAATTAGATATTTTATATAACTTGGTCTCTTAATAGCTTTTTCTTCAAAATATTTTTAAGTTTCAGATTTTGATAGTTATATAATTCAGACATACTATTATGTAGGCTTTAAACAGTTCTGTTCATTGTACTATTTATCTCTCTCTTTAATTTTCTGTAAGAGCCCAGAAAATTTCAACTTTAAATTAAAGTGGAAATATTAAACTGAAATTAATATAAAAAAAATTTTTTACTGAAACCAACCATGTCTTTTTTTTTAAATATGAAAATTGAAAGCAGAGTCGTTCGTCATTGAAGTTGTATGTGCACTGCAGAATAATTTTCGTAATTTATATAATATCTTAAAGAATTATTCTACAAAAAATTTCTCTGATTCATCGTAAAATTGAATTTTTATATTTACTTTCAAAATATTTAAAAGATGCAGATAAAAATAATTTATTTTATTTCATTCAATAAATATACTCATGAGAAAATTTTGAAATATAAATTTTACACAGTTTTTTTGGTCCTAAGGAATCCTATTCTGCGAAATAATCTTGACACTTCGGCTTTTAAATAACTAAATAAACGTTTCTATTTTCTGCATTCAAATCTGACAAATTTATGAAGTTTTTATATTCAATTTTAGAACAATCAACATTTTCATAATCATAAGCAAATCACTGTCGAGAAACCCTGACAAAAGATTGGCTTATCTTCTTTGAGGCAGTCGATGAAGTGGTCAGTTTTTATCGCCAGTTTTTATAGAAGATTAATATTCAAATTTCATAAATTAGACAGTTTTAGTGATTGATTTAGTTGATATTAGTTCAACAATTTTTATTTAAAATATTGGTGTCTCAAGAATATTTTGTTAAATACGATTTAAAGGGCAGAGGATCTACGTAAAAATTTTAAAATTCGTAATTTATAGGAGCATTTATTGACTCAAATTATATAAAATGTAATTATTTTGTTAATTTAGATCGTTTTCTTAGCAGATGTATGCCCCAAATTAGCTGTTGAGTTCGGATTGTAAATATCTTGTAGATATTAAACCATATTTGCTTTAAATAAAACTGTTTTATTGAATTAATAATATAGATATTGTAAAACATCTTAACTTTTCCTCCGTTTGCTTTTTAGAAAATATCATATTTCATTTTTTTCCACTTCTTATAGACACGTGCTGAAAATTACACTTTTATATATTTGTGTTAATAGTTGCAGTAATAGAACAATTAGCATTTTCATAATCTAGGCCAATCATTTTTGAGAAACCCTGGGAGATAATTGGCTTCTTTGAGACGGTTGATGAAGTGATCCAAAATCACCCGTTTGTGTGGAATTTTCATAAATCAGTCAGCTTTAATGAATGATTTAGTTGATTGGAGTGCAACTGTTTTTTTACTCAAGATATTAATGTCTCAAGAATAATTTATTAAATATGCTTCACATGGCAGATGATATATATAAAAATTTAAAAATAATAATTCTTCAGCATTTATTGACTCAATTTACATAGAATATAATTATTTATTTCACTTAGACCATTTGTTAGCAGATGTAAGTTTATTACTAAAGGTTTACAAATTAACTTTTGGGTTCTGATTGGTGTAAATGTCTTGTAGATATTAAACCATATTTGCCTTAAATAAAACTATTTCTTTGAATTAGTTATATTCGTATTGGAAAAGTTCATAGAAAACGTTTACTTGCATTTATTTTTCAAAAAATATTATAATTCATTTTTATTTCATTTCATACAAACACGATCTGAAAATTACACTTTCCAAGATTTAATTCTCAGTAACCGTTAACTTATATTTGAATTTGAACTTTTATCAATGTGATGGCAACACGTTGATAAAAGCTAATTTTTTCTCATTCTCGTGTAAAATGATTAAATTTTTATTTTATTTTATGGGGAATAAATTGTTGAAAAATATGGGTAAAATATTTATTTAAAAATTCATTAAAAGTAGAAAATTAATTTGTAGGTAAAAACATTGATATCATTAAAAAGATAATTTGTTTGGACTTCAATTTGATGTAAAAATCATTTTTGTGCTATAATATTTTCGAAAGTTATTGCAAAAAACGCCAAAATGTCACGTAATTTTTATTAATTAAAAAAATCGCTCCCAGGTACACATTCCCGACCGCCAAGGTATACATGTGCCAAATTTGGTAGCTGTATGCGAAACAGTCTGGCCTGTAGAGCGCCAACTCACACACATTGAGCTTTATAATAAGTATAGATTATGTAATTCCTGATTTTAATTTTAAAGTTTGTGATGAATCATTGTTCATCGCGGGCCAATAAGTATACTGCAAGTTAGAATGAAACAAGGTAGGTGGCGCTATTGTGCCAGAAATATATTTTAAATATCTCTTACTCAAGGAGATACCTTGAAAAAATGACGTAAGTTTTGATAAGTTTGATTTATATGTGTTTTTTGTGTTTTCCGTCTATTTCAGAATTGTTTTTGTGTGTCGTAAAATAAACCATATTCATTTGAAAACTTGCAAACCTGATAAAACACAAGGATGGCATCATCCATTGATACAATTGAGATCTTGAACCCTCATATGGTAATGCACAAATATTTGCAAATGATAATTTTTCTATTTTGAATAAATTTGTATTTCTAAAATAATTGTTGCCATTTACATTGTCATCAGCTTTCCAAATTTCAAAATATGTCAACAAATTCTGTTTACAGAAGTATGAAACATATATATTATGTATGTATGCACTTTTACTAATTGACATTTTTTACACTATGGGTGAAATATTAAAAACATTTTTACAATCAATTACTTTACTAATACTCTTCAGAAATTCATAAATGTGTTCCAAGTTATTTACAGATCCTTTGTAACTAATACAAAAAAAGTGCAATGTTAAGGGAAATAAAGGCATTTTCTACTTTTTAGGGCACCTTGTTTAACTTATGTCTAAAATGTGTTTTTCCCAAATGAGAACATCATGGTATTTTTTCACAACAAACTTCCCACTTAAACTGCATGATCATTACATATTTTCACAGCTATACAATGACATTACATATTTTGACAGCTACAACAAAGCTTGATTGTGAAAACGTTCTATTGATTCCACATAGTAGTTTCCGGCTCGTGCTCTTTCAAATATGGATGAAAAGGAGTATTTTCGGCATATTTTACTTTTTTACTATACGAAAGGTAAAAATGTTATTAAGGCAAGAAAAAAAATATCCTTTTCACGGAGAAGATGTATTTTCCGAACGCCAGGGGCAAGACTGGTTTGCAAAATTTCGATCTATCAATTTTGATGTTGAAGATGCACTGCATTCTGGAAGGCTAGTTGAAACTGATGAAGACACGATAAAGGCATTAATTGATGCAAATCAGCGAATAACAACTTATGATATCACTGAGAAATTAAATTGATTGAATTCTACAGTTCATGGTCATTTGAAAGGTAGTGGGACAGATGCGTACAACCATTTGCGTACGAATCATAAAGCTGTCAATCAGTTGTCTCGTTTACAATGCGGTTGTGTTACTGAGAAGGTTCAGTTCTAGAAGAGGTTACACCATCTTAAACGTTATCTAAAAGTGTCAGATTTGGCGAGAGTTAGCCTGATGTTTGACACAATTTCGAATACTTAACGATACGTTCATTAATATAATTTCATGCGTTTTAATACTATAGGAGTAATTTCTACTTGCTTTTTATGAAAGATGGATTGCTTTTCAATGTATATATTTAAAAATGTAAGATAAAAACATTGGGGAAAGATATTTCTGCTCATATAAATAGTGTACCCACTTCGAAGTAATAATCATTTTTTCTAGATTTCAGATATAAATGCATTACTTTATATAAATATAACGTTTTGCATTAAACGAAAGAGTTTGCGTTTCATTAATTTTTGATTTATTTCTTCTTGATTCGTTTATTTAATTCAATAAGTTCGTTATTTAAATATAGGCAATTAAAAATTATTTCTTAAATTTAAAGTACAATTAAATGAGGTTAGTGGAATTGGAAGGATTTGTAAGGAGGGATTTGTATTTGTTTTTAAAAAATCAGTTTCCAGAGTAGAACGCCATTCAAATTTAAACTTTTCTGTTTATCATCGTAGATTTAATTTAAATGTTGTTACATTTTTTTCAAAAATCTGTACTCTGATAAAGATAAATTATTTGTTCATTATACGACTTTGCACTTTATGTATGAAATATTTTAAGTATAAGGTGCGTAAAATAAGCAGCTTACTAAATCAGAAGTATATTAATATTTTGCTAACTGATCATTTGTACCTGCGAAAATTTGTAGGAAATATTAGCTGAATTCAAATTTAATTTTCTTCTAGTTGCACTATTCATTAAACTATAATCGAAATCTACTGTTAAATATAAAACAAAATTAAGAAAAAGGATTTTTACATTAATATATGTAGTATATGTTCTTCAGAAACTTTAATTTCATTAAAGATCGTTCTTATATGTACAAAAAGTCATTAAAAATAGTGTTGAATGAAGTTCTGGTAAAATACTCTTCAACAGTATACATCTACCCCTTTATTGAAATGTTTACTTATTAGCTATGCGTTTTTTTCAATATTTTAAACAATATAATTATTTCTAATTTCAAAAGAATTCATGGCCGTTTTAAACCTTCCTGGGGCCCTGAGATAATGCAAATCTCAAAGCCCCCCTTTCCCTCCAAATTTTTTATTGATTTTAATTTAATTTTTATTCACCAATTTTAAGTAGTAAATTTTGAAAACTGAAGTCGCAAGTCCCTTTCTAAAAAGTCCATTTCAATATTGTACAAATAAAAAAAGTGCACTGTCAAGACGTAAAATTAATTTTAAGCAAAATATCGAAAACAAAAGAAAACTTTCTATAACACTCTAAACAATATTGTAAAAGGAGGGAATATATTTCTTTAAACTGTAAAGCTTCAAATTTTTTAGAATTATAAAATAGCATAACGAGTAAATGGTAATTAGAAATATTACTAGAGTAAAGTCTCAAAATTAATTTATAATTTTGATTATAACTTGAATAAATTTGACTGCACGGCCCACTGTCATTAAATGAAAGTATAAAACTATTTACCTTTCTACAACTATTAAAAATTATCAAGAGCTGAGGGGTTCTTTTACAACTGCCAACTTTACCTATTTAAAAATCTTGTCCCCTCCCCCCCCCCCAGATTAGAATTATTTAAATAATTTTTTTGGACTGTTGACATAACAGCTCCTGTATAGTAGATTCAAATCTCTTGGGAATTTAATTATATTTAATAGAAATGACTTCAAGGGCATCTTTCGATTTTACCATTGATTCGGACGTTCTTAAGCGATTTTTTTCGTGAAAACAATGCACAATTTGCAGATATTTTTCTATGGAAAAAGTCTGGTTATCTCACAATGAGCCCATGGTTTTCAGAAGTCCAGTCGAGATCCATATAAGATTTTAAGAGCAAATGAATTTAGAACATTAGTTTCTTTATTTAAAAAAATAAAGTCAGACTTCTTTTACTGCATTGCAGAAGAAACTCTTGCTGTAACATTAAAGAAGTTTTTAAAGAGATGTTTTATTTCTTCATAACTATATAAGTGAACATTCACTTCTATTTCTGTAATTTACTTTCATTCATAATACATGAAACTTTGATTAAATCTTCAGTATTCCATTATAGTATTTCCATTATAGAAATTTCCAATCTTGTAATTAAAATTAAATGAATAATTTCCTATTAGTATATTGCTAAATAAAAAAAAACTGCATTATAATACTTATGTAACAGTTATTTTTTTTTTTCTCAATATAGGCTAAAAGTTTGGTGAGTTTGTATTGGATTTGAAGGAATATTTCACAGAGCATTAATTCTTTAATGCTACTATGTACAAAAAAATAATTTAAATGATTCCTTAGATCATAGTATTCAATACACTGCAATATTATAAAAATCAAATAAATAGTAAATGCGGGATAAGTTTAAAAATTGTGAATAATGCTTTCTTACGTATTATTATTCCATTTCCATTTGTAATGTTCCATTAAAATATCCTGAGTTTTATTTTTAATTCATAAAATAAAATAAGGACTGTTTTAGGAACTTAAATAAAAAATTACCTAATAACATACGCACACACACACAAAGGATGGGGGGGGGGGGGTTAAAAATTGGCTTTTAACACGGAAGCATATATTTTAAATTTCACAGATATCTCCAAATTTTTCGTTTAAAATTATTCAAAAATTAAAGTGTGCAATATTCAGACTTTAATCTAAAAGTTTTAATTAACAAAATAAGATTTTCTTCCAAGAATGAAAGTGAATGTATATATATGCGTCTATCATTCTATTTAAAATATCGACCATTGGACGTAGAGATACTAAATTTAACACACGTATATTTGGAAGAAAAAAATATGCTATTCAGTGCATTTAAAAATATTATGTCTTACGTAAATTATCTTAAAATTTTAAAAAAATTCATTAATTTTATTGGTTTATCAGTCTTTGCTTAATTTTATTCTGTAAAAAGAATACAGATCTTAGATAGCATGTATGTTTTATAGTCAAGATCTTCCGTTTATATTTACGTACGAAAAGATAAAGTTTTCACATAAAAGAGAATACTATATTTTTAAATATAAGATAAGATGTATTTTTATTATATCAGGCTTCTTAAATTATTTATTTCATGTGTATTTGAATTATTTATTTGAGTTCCAGAAATTCAAAAGCTTTGAACAGATTTAATTTCAAATAGTAGTAAATTTATCACTGTTAAATTCTCTTATTGATTTATGGGCTATTAATTAGCTGAAATGCACATTTAAATGATCCACTTATTTTAAAACAATGGGAATCGTTTGTGATGGTAATAGTTAAGTTCAGATGTATTTTTTTTTTTTTTTAGAATGGAATTTCTATTTCGGATTTTTTTAAAGTTTATTGATTTTTATTTCATTAGAACTATATTTAGCATACTTTGATTTTGAATGAATAATGCAGAGAATTTATATGATTTGGAAGTAAAAACTATTTTTTACTGTAAATTTTTAGAAAGTTATCAAATAATTCTCTTATTTTTTGATAAATTAAAATTCTAATTAAAAATTCAAAAAATCACTTTCCTACCCTCCAAAATATATATTTGCCAAATTTGATAGGCAGACGGCAAGGTGTGTACAGAGCCAGCATATACACATAGAGACAAAAGTTTTTTCCCTGTGTTTAAGCATCAAAATTTAGTTAAAATACCAATACATTTTCTCGCCAAATACTCTTGCCAACAGATAACATATGTTTTAGCAAACCTAGACTAATTACTCCCTACCCCCTTTTTTCAAAGAGCTACGCGTGATTTATTGGCTTTTTTATGAGCTGTACGGAAATGGTTGTACGCATCTGTCACACAACCATTTGAAATGCTTAGGTTTAATCTCTAGGTTTAAAGACATAGGAGTTCCTCGTGTTCTTAGGAAAAGAAATCTGTGCCGTCGCGTTGACGTCTGTATTTGCTTCTCGAATGTCAAGAAAATGATCCATTTTTGAAGCACGTCATCACTGGGGGCGAGAAATGGGTTGTCTACTACAAAGTTAAATGCAAGAGATCATGGAGTAAAAAAGATAAATTGATCCAAGCACTTCAAAGACCAATATTCATAAAAAAAAATTTTAAAAATGCTGCTGTTTGTTAAGATTTCAAAGGATTTTTTTCTACTTTTATAATTATTTGAGCTTCTACCGGACAACACAGTTATCAATTCTGAAGTGAGCTGTCATCAGCTCGACAAATTGAATGATTTACTTAAACGGAATTCATCAATAGAAAAAGTGTAGTGTTCCACTAAGATAATGCAAGATCTCATACAAGTTTGAAGACTTGCCAAAAGCTTTTACAGCTTGGAAAGACTATACAGCCAGACCCACCATATTCTCCAGATCTTGTACCTTCTGATTATTATTTATTACGGTCTTCACAAAATTTTTTAGATGGTAAAACCTTTACTTCTAATGAGGAAGTAAATAGTCACCTGGATCAGTTTTTTGCCAGCAAAGAACAAACATTTTATGAGTATAAAATCATGTTACTTCCAAAAAAATGATAAAAGATATTGAACCAGAATGGTCAATATAGAATTCAATAAAATATTTATTCACTATAAGAAAATCGTCTTTTAAAAAAAATCGCAATTTTATCTGCTTTAGAAACCGAATTATTTTCCCACAATAACTTAAATATTAATTAAAGTACATTTTTTATGGGTTATCTCATATATGCTTCCATAAAAAAATAAATGCATCAAAATATATCAATAAGTTGCTTAACTACTGTGTTAGAGCACTGTTATGCAAAAATACACAAATTTTATATTAAAAGGCTCAATATAAACGTGTAATAATATATTTATTGAATACATCATATTCATATAAAATTTAGAATAATGCACAAAATGGTTGCTTTCATAATGAATTAAATAATAAACTTCATTAAATAAAAATTAATAGAAATATCATTTGATTTTTTTTGCACTCTGTGAATATATACAAAAAACATATTATTCATTTTTTTCAAAAAATTATCATGCAAAAAGTCATCACATAAATACAATTAAAAAATTTAAATTCATTTAAAAGCACTTCATAGATACTGATAAAAATTGTTACAAAAAAAAAATATATATACTCATTTCATCAAGAAAAAAATATAATCAAGAAATTTTATCAGTCGTTAATTAAATTTAGTCGAAATAAATTCAAGAAAACATAATTAAATGCATGCATTTGTTCAGATTAAAATTAGTTAAAATTGATCAGAGATTCAATACTCCAAAACAAGAAAAATCACAGTTGCCTCAATCATACAATATTAACAATATGTTATAACTGTGTTGAAATGATATTTCTCAGATCAAACAGTTAGTAAGATCATTCACTTTTAATAATTAAGATCATCATTATTAATACAGAACTGAAACATATTATATAGAGAATTTGAATCAATTTATATAAATGAGTAATTTACTTTCCTTCATACAAGGTTTCTTTCATACTTCCAATGATTGTCTAATCTCATCTATTTTTAATCCATTTTTCTGGAAATAAAATTATTCATCATTTCAAATTCTTTAGTTATATTAACATTCTATTTTGAAGCAATATGGCATGGTATAATTTTTTTTCAGCCCATAACTCGCCAAATGTTGTAATTCCCCAAATTTTAGGTGCAATCATAAATAAAAAACTGAATGCATTTCAAGCGAAATTTCATTTTATGCAGGCTTTCAATATGGCAGCCATTTGGCAAGCATTTTAATGGTTGGCAGATGTTTCCTAAACTTGGTTACAAGAAGCATAACCCCAATGCAATTTTTTTTAATTAATTAATTAAATATTTCATATTTAATTATTAATTAAATTAAATATTATATATATTATAAATTATTAATTATATAATTAATTAATTAAATATTTTATTAAATATTAAAATTAATTTAATTAATTAAATATTTCACATTTCATTATGATTGCAGAAATTATACAGAAAAACTGGTGGATAGAAAATTTTTAGTCATGGAAATTGACAAAATGAAAATAAAATTATTTTGATATGTTAACTACATAAATTTCGGTTTTAAAGGAAAATAAAACACTAATATGGACACACCATTCCTTTTTGGAATCAAAATCTTGTTTAAGAAACCTTGTTTGAAGCAATTATAATTCCATTAAGTTAGATAAGTAACCATAAAACATACTAAATTTTTGAAGAATGCCAGAAAAGTATTGAATAAAGAAAAATGAATGTGCTAACACTCAACAAGTTCAGTGAAGAAAAAGTTTACAGTTAAAGGGGGAAAAAAGTTATACTCACTTGTCTATTTTATGGAATAAATATAAAGTTATTTGATAACTGACAATACAGCAAAAATTTAATATAATTTTAATATTTACAAAAATATAAATCTGAAAACATCGTAATCAACAATTCTTCTCGATTTATAAACATGTAATAACACTAAAATTACAAAAACCTATAAACAAAAAAAGTGTCTTAGTCATTAAAATTTCCATTTTAATAATAATGATAATTTTTGTACATAAATATCTACTTTAAAACAATTACATCACAGATCAAACTTCAAACTGCACATCAATCAATGGCAATAAGAAAAATGGAATGATTCATTACTTAAAAAATGCATTTTTTCTTCTATTCAAATCTAAGATAATAAAACATTAAAAAAAAAACCAAAAGACAATAAAAAAATTACAATTGTACATAGGAGTGTCCAATAACATATAATGCAGCATAAATGATAGCAGAGCTTAACTATTTTGTATAAAATATTATGAATCATCTACATAAAAATTGCTGTTATTTTCATAATGTACAAAATTTTTATGATTGCTAGGCTCCATATGGAAACTGAAACTGTACATTTGAAAGGGAGTGGTATAAGGGTTCTCAACCTTCTAAACCCATTCACTGCCATTTACAAGATATCTCATAGGAAACTGCTGTAAAATTAAACATTTATAAATTTCGCTGACAATCAATGGGTTAAATTTTGTACCACATAAATAAGTATGAACATTACATGCATCATTATAAAAACATTATTCAATTAAGAATCAATACATTTTAAATGGTATTTATAACCAAAGAATAATTTATAGTATTCAATTATATTTGTAAATAAAAATTGTAAATTATAATGGAATATATATTATTAATATAATATAGTGAACAGTGGGGAGATAATATATAATAGCAAAGGGGAAATAATAATACTTCAAAAATTATTATTGTTGAGAATTAAAATATTTAAACTTGCTTTTTTTAAAAAATTTTGATATGTTCAGTTTTATCTTTGTAAATATCAAGCATAAGTTAAGACCCAAGTTGCATTTATTCATAAGTTTAATTTTAATTAATAGAATGGCTGAAAATCAAGTTTCATAAAGATATAATGTGTAGAAAGGTATTAAAATTTTTATTTCTTTGATAAAAATAAAATAGTATTTAATTCATTTTAATTAAAAATTCCATAAGTTATCATTATTGAATAATCATGAGATTTATGTCAAGTGAAATATATAAAAATTGATATATTTCTTAAACTGAAAACTTATCAAGCACCATATTTTATCATATGGAGAATGTAAGCACCAGAAAAAGAAAAAAAAAATGTATATTTATTGGAAAATAAATATTAAAACAAAATGCAAAATGGATTATCATTTTAAATTCTTCAGAATATTTTTATGTATTTTAAAACTGTAACCCCAAAAATAATGTAATGTACCATTAATGGTACAAATGCCATAGGTTAAAGAACCCCTGGAAAAATACTGCTAATAAAACTACCAAGCAATTATTACAGATACATAGCAAATTTAATATATGAATGGCAGGAAAGTATAAGTCACAAAATTGACTTCAAAAATTTGGGAGGAAATTATTTACCATAAAAAAGTTATTGAATTTCAAAAGTGAAATGTTATTGTACAATGGTTTTAATATGCTTTACTTAATTATATTATTCATCACTACATCATTTACATTTACTATGACAAAATTTGTTTCATGTAATCTTGCTTGCACTTTATTTAAAATAATAGATTTCTTTGGGTGTTTTATCTTTATTAAAATAAAAACTGTGTAGTCACCCATAGTAAAAGAACAATCAGTAATTTTAAATAAAAAATAACATTGCAGACTAGAATTTATAAGCTCAGCCAAGAAAATATTTATAGATATGAAATATTTATAATGAACATTCATTATGAAATAGCAATCAATGAATAGCATCAATTTGGAATCACCCAAAGGATTGTTTTTTAATTTTATTTTTCATATCAAAATTTCATCATCATTATTATATATGTTTTCATGGCATGTAATTTTTGTTTAAAATTTATGATTTTTGTTTAAAATTTATAATTTTTGTTGCAATTAACCACTACATAACACACATAAATTATTTTTTCACAGTGGATGACTACACATTTGTAATTTCTAATTTTTATATAATATCATCTCAACATCTACATTAACATTATTTGATGGTAAAAGACTATGTTACTTTTGAATACTTTTTAATGTTCATATATTTCCACAAGATTTTAAGAAATTTAAGAGTTAAACAAATATAACCTATTTCCTGAGCTCTACTATCTTTATTTAATTATATTGTTTTTCATCACTCACACAAAACAGATAAAAGTTCAAGGACGTGACGATAAAGATGGACTTATATTTAAAAACTTCAATGTTAGACAACACTAATATTTAAAAAAAAGAAGAAAAAATAAAACACGATAAAACAAAAAGACTAGCATATTTTTTTTTCTGGTGACTTCATAAAAAGTGCCTTAGGAAGTTGTCACTTTTTCAAAACATTGCTTGCGATAGCTATCGATTTCTTGCGAGAGATTTATTCTATAATCAAACTGAGAAATTAGAAATTGTTGTGTGTACAAAGTTCCCTGAAACTGCTCGAATGTAATGGCCCATTCTTTCTGTGCCTGATCATCAGCAGATTCAGAGTTTGCGGCTTTGTCGATGACTGACTTAGAGCGAACTGGGATGGACATGCTTTGGCTATTGTCAGATTCACTATCAGGTGAAGCCATTTCCGGTACTTCCGACTTGGAGGACAATTCCACCGGAAGACTTTGAGTTCTGGTACTATGATTGTCGTCATAAAGTTCCATTTCTTCGAGGGTTTGTACAACAGCACCAAGTTCTCCAATTTGTAGTAATAAAGTACCTTTGAAAATTTCAGATTAAAAAAATTGTTATTCAGATATGCCTATGTTAAAATGCTTTCACAACAGCATTGTTTAAAATGCTATAGAAAAATAAAATAAACAACAAATAGCAGAAGCAGATTTCTGATAAGACACACTAGGCTAAGACTCTTGGACCTAGACTGGAGCAAGTACATCAAGATAAAATTAAAATTATCAGCATAAATATCTAATGAATAAATCTGTAAAATATGTTATAAAAAATTAGGATAATATTAGCATTTTGTCGAATATAATTGAACAGAATCGCATCTGATTATCAAGCACTTCGATACACAAGCCTTTATAAACATAAAGCGTCTGCTTAAAAAGTGTAATTAATAGTGTATAAACATGATTGTTGTTCAGTCATGAGTCATAATAAATAACTGAAAGCATATTCATAAAATTAATAAAATTTATAATAATTCATTGCCATTCTAATTAAATTAAAAATGAAATGAAATGTGAAAATACATAATGACCAGTTCATCAAAAGAGATGTCTCAGAATGCACACTGCCTAGAATTGCAAACTGTCTCAATTTGCCAATGACTAAGATGCCATATTTTTTTTTAAGTATTAATGTAAATATATTAATAAAACTTATCATAAAAACTTGTGCAAATGAAAAATTTAAAACTTGTGTGGAAGATTCTTATTATTATAGCAACTAAGTTTCAAATGAATTTATTATTATACACTGCGTAAAAAAAGTAGAAGGACAGTGTTTTTTTTTGCCAATTAATATATCTTATTTTCTCCTAAATACCAAATATTTATGTAGATTTAGTTTAATGACCCTTGTTTTCATTTTAGGCAAAAATTAAACATCTACCACTAATATTATTAAGAAAATTAGTATATATAATTTCCAATGCGTAAAAAAAGTAGAAGGACACTTGCTAATATATTTAATTTAGTGAGTTGTTCTTTATTTAAATAGTGATTTTGTACTTTGTTTATCCTTTTCTGTCAAAAAAATCTAATTTATTTAAAAGTTATGTTGTTTGTCCGTTCTCAGAAATGCCTAAAAGAATACCTTTGAACGATTTGCAAAAAGGGTAAATTTCCGCATATCAAAATTATGGTGAAAGTGTCAGAGAGATTGTTCGATTGTTGCAGGTAAGCCCCAATACAGTTTCAAACTTTATCAGAAATCCTTATAAAAATGGAAATAAAAAGAAAACTGGTAGACCGAAGAAATTAACACCACGTGATGAAAGAAAACTTGCTCGTGTGCTGAAGAAGAACAAAGGAAGTGTTTCAAAGGCAAGAAATCAAGCAGGACTTAATCATGTGACGAAACAAACAGTTTACAACTCTATTAAAAGATCTAAAAAATTCATTTTCAAAAAACGGAAACACCATCCTAAGTGGAAACAAGCTCACATTGATAACCGTTTAGCGTGGGCTAAGGAGTACATGTCCTGGACTACAGAATGGACTTCTGTGATATTTTCCAGTGAAAAGAAATTTAACTTAGACGGTCCAGACGGATATTAGCACTACTGGCATTGTCTGGGGACTGAAGGCGAATACTATTCAACATGACAAATGGGAGGAGGGAGTTTAATGGTTTGGTTGGCTGTTGGATACGGAGGAAGGACAAGTCTGGTTTTCTTAAATGGTTGGCAAAAACATACAGGCTACATTCAAGTGCTGAATTCCGAGCTTCTTCCTTATGCCTCTGACATGGGGGGTGAAGAGTGAAAGTTTCAGCAAGATGGAGCTTCCATTCACACCGCGACTGGAATCAAAAATTGGTTCCTAACAAATAATGTGGATGTTTTACCATGGCCAGCCAAAAGTCCTGACCTTAATATAGTGGAAAACATCTGGGCAATGCTAGTTCGTCGAGTTTATGCTGATGGAAGGCAATTTGATTTGCAAACTCAGCTTCAAGAAGCATTGAATGACTCGTGGGACAATTTTGTCAAACTGAAATTCAAACTATATACAATTCACTTCCAAACAGAATATTTGAAGTTATAAAAGCCAATGGGAAGACCATTCCTTATTAAAGTCACTATTTTTTCATTCATTATAATGCTGTCCTTCTACTTTTTTTACAAAGTTTCAAAAAAGAGAAACTATTTTTGTTGCCATTAATATTTTATGTTTGAACATCATAATTCTGATGTTAAAATTGTATTTTTGAAATATTTGTTAAATGTTTCTAATAAAAATTTTCAGTAAAAATAAAATATTTTTCGGTTATTGTTACAAAATCAAGTGTCCTTCTACTTTTTTTACCTAGTGTAACAATTATTTAACATACAGTAATGAGTAAAAGTTATAGCTAGTTAATTCATCACCATCACATGGATAATAAATGCCTTGCCTTCATAATGACAGCGTTAGATTCACCCCCTCCCCTCAAATCTGGCTTTTACTTGATTCAACTAGTTCAATTAGCCCTTTTTATGCCAAAAGCATAAAGTCTGATCAAGCAGTGTCAGTCATTTAATTGTTTATAACAAATTATTTTTCATTTTAATAATTATAATAAAATAACAAAATATTATTAATTTGTTTAAAATTATAATAATATAATGACAAATTTGACTCCAAATAAAATTACAATCAAGGATAAAAATTCAGTTTAAATAACTGCTAAGTAAGTAGTTTAAATAGTTAATTTTGTGGAAGTCAAAGTAAGTATTGACGATGAAGCAGCATATATTTAAAAATAAATAAATAAATAAAATAAAAGTATTTTGGTTTGGGTTTTTCAAATCAAAGATTTACAAATTTTCCCAAGAATGGTGGAAAAATCTACTAATAAATCTGTCAATAAAGTGTGTACAACAAAGCCAGTATGATTGTTTTTATGATGCATGAAAAACATGCCAGCTCAAATTTTATTTTTGGTATGTGTAAAATATTTATGGGCAATTCCTATTTTTTCAATTAAACTTTTTTTTTTCACTAAAACACATGGCTAGATTGTTGTTGAATAGCATCCTTATGAATTTGGATGTTCCAAATATTTGTTATTCTTTTTCAAGTCATATAAAAAGTTGTCTGCATGATGTAAAATATAAGTTTTTATTGCTGCAGCTACTTTTCCCCATTCCTTAGTAAACTTGCTCAATCAAAAAAAGCTACACTTATAGAAAACAGCTAAGGCTTAATTTTCTGCTTGTTGTTTTATAATTAACAAATTTAGTATCCAGCTTTTGTGTGATTTGTTTTTCTAATCTTAATAGCATGGTTTATATATAATTAAGCATACTTTCAAAAGTGTAAATTAAAAAAACAATTTTTTTCCATTCTTACCAAAAGTTGCTATGCAATGATATATTCTCTGTTCTTCTGTATGCATTACAAACATATCATACATGGACTTCCACAGATCAATAAATTTTTCCTACAATTGAAAAAAGAGTCAACAATTGTAAAACAAATAAGATGGGTGTATTGTTGAAAGTAGCTAGTGTGTAAATAAAATATACTAGCCACTTTCCATTTATGGGCCATACCTTAAAATATACTAATATAACATAAAATATACTAGTCATAAATAAAGTATACTAAGTATACAAAATTACCTCTCTTTCGAAACAGAACTGTAACTAAAAGTACAATGAAGCAAAAACAAGAATCGCAATTCATATAATACTTCTTTGAATATCAAATTTGACTATTCTAATTCTTCACTTTCATACACCAACTTTTTAGAGCAATTCTTGAAAAATTACATGATTCCAAAAATTCTGAAATCTATGTTTCATCAGAAATGTGCCAAGTTATTACACAAGTATTTTATCCAAAATATAAAAAAAGCTCATTTAAACAAACAACAACAAAAAAAAATTGCATGCAAAAATTGAAAAGAAAAATAGATATTATTCTCGTATATTCACCATTATACTAGCCTGTATTCAATAAAAACATAGCATATGAGTTTAAAATATCAATGTTATACACTTGGGGGGGGGCTACATGTTTTTTTTATATATAAATATTTATTTATATTCAGAATTAACTAATAAAAAAATAGAAGAAAACAGTATGGTTAGTAACGAGAAATATTTATACATTAAATATATAATATTTTAACAAAAACGTTAAAACACTTACTTGACACATTTTTGGCAAGGTTAGATCTGTGCTAAACAAGAATTTTTTAAGCTCTTTAGCACTGTAAACTTCTAGAAAGATAAAATGCATTTAAAAAATTGCATTCATAACATCTCTGATTAAAGAACAAAGTTTCTCAAAATTTCCATTTTTATTCGTATATAAAAAAAAATCAAAAAGCATGATTAAGAAATAAAATTATCCTATTCATTAAAAATAGACTAAATTTTTTAAAAAATTAATGAACACTAGTTTCTATTTTATAACAAAGGCACTTTTAAACACTACTGTGGGTGGTAAGAAAAAAAAAAAAAAAAATCTGAAATCATATACAAATTCAAAACCAAAAATATAATAAAAATCAGCTTATAAACGTTTAAAAAATATTTTTTTAATGAATTACATTTCTGTTATGAAAATCATACATACAAGAACAATAAAGCATTTCTAAATAGATTAAGTTAATGTAATCGAGTTTTTATATTTAGTTGTTTACTTCATATTACTGAATTTTCAGGGATAAATAGCAAAAGACTTAAGAAATAAGTGTCTTTGGGTTTTTCTATTAAACATAATAATAAATTTTTTAATTCAAATGTCTAGAAAATATTTGATTGATATTGAAATTTTGATTTTGATAGGACTTTAAAAAAATCATCAATGTCATTTTCTTGAACTACAGAATATCATAGACTTTTCCACATTAAAAAGTACTTTTTTTCAAAAATAATTTTTGATTCTAAAAAAATATGAAAATTACAGAATGAAGTTTCTAAACAAAGAAGACTTAAATCACTATCTCAATGAGGAAAGTGCAGAAGTCTTTTTTAAAAAACATAATAAAATAAGCATACCAATCACTGAATTTGAGTAAGATGGATGTTCAAAAGATGACTGTACAGAATCCACTTCACTAGTTGTAGCATTGCTTTCAATACTACTGAAGAATTCTTCAGCTTCAGCAGCTTCTTCTGGTTCACCTAGAGGTGCATAAAAAATAATAAATAAATGCTATATTAAAAATTACTTTTATTCCTTAAATTTGCTGTCAATAAAATCTGTTCAATTTAAAAATATTGAAATCATTTTTTTAATTTTTTTTTTACAAATTGCGAAATTAAAACATTAGAATATTTTGTTTCATTTGGTTTGATTTTTTTTAATCATGCAATATTTCTAATTATTTATTAACAGACAAAAGAATAAGTAGCATTGCTTTCAATACTACTGAAGAATTCTTCAGCTTCAGCAGCTTCTTCTGGTTCACCTAGAGGTGCATAAAAAATAATAAATAAATGCTATATTAAAAATTACTTTTATTCCTTAAATTTGCTGTCAATAAAATCTGTTCAATTAACAGACAAAAGAATAAGTAGCATTGCTTTCAATACTACTGAAGAATTCTTCAGCTTCAGCAGCTTCTTCTGGTTCACCTAGAGGTGCATAAAAAATAATAAATAAATGCTATATTAAAAATTACTTTTATTCCTTAAATTTGCTGTCAATAAAATCTGTTCAATTTAAAAATATTGAAATCATTTTTTTTAATTTTTTTTTACAAATTGCGAAATTAAAACATTAGAATATTTTGTTTCATTTGGTTTGATTTTTTTTTAATCATGCAATATTTCTAATTATTTATTAACAGACAAAAGAATAAGAGTAATGTATGTCCAACTTACAAAGAAAATTTTCATTAACAGGCATTTTGCATTAGTAAATAATCACAGACAAAGAAGTATTAATAATATAAAATATTAAGATAGTTCACACTGAGATTAATAATTAATGATTCATACTTACCAGAAAGTGAAGTAGTTTCACTTTTTACATCAGGTGAACTAATTAAATGACTCAAGTAAAACATTTTTAGTTTCATTTCAACATCACTACGACAAACTATGGCAAGAAACTGTAGAAATTCTAAAAAGCTCAGCATATTGTCTTGGTTGTCATCAATTAGCTACAAGAAAAATGTAATAAAGCAAAATTTATTACAAATCATTAAGCTATTATCATTAATAATGCTTTCCTTTAATAATAAAAGCAAAAAATGTCCCATCGTCAATCTTATCTTTCATCAAGAATAAATAATTAATCAAACTAATTATAAATAATCCGATAAATTATTTTAAAAGATGAAATATAATTTCCCAATACATTTTCTTAAAAGTTTTATTCCAAATTAATGCATGTGTTTTCAGGATCATTTATTAATTTTGGGCAGGTACACTTTTATAATTTATAAAAATTGTAATTGAATATTTTAAAAAAGAACTTAGTCAGAAGTTTCCTATGAATTAACATTGTATTTGAAAATCAGTACATTTCAGAGAGCAAGTTATTTTAAATATTTGTTAATATTCTGTTCATTATAGATTTTTTTTTTGCAATGTAATCTACCTTTAAGAATCCTGAATTCTCTTATTTAATAGCAATAAAAAAAATCATAATGATAAGTTTAAAGACAGATGGATTAAGACAGATTTGTTAAAATGATGAAAATAAAATATACCAAAGTTTATAAATTTTGATGTACTAATTGGAATTACTAGTGACATATCCTTAACCTCAGGAGCTACTGCACCCCCTTTCTGTGGGAACGCGGACACGACATCATCACTAGTGACATATGGCATTTTATGACAGTATATAACAATCGCATAAAATATGAGAGCAGATGTAGTTTAACTAAAGCGTTTTAATTCATTAAAATGTTTTGACAAAGATGATACTTGACATTTTGACATTAAAGTTAAAATTTTTTCCTGAATATAGATGGTTTGAGCAAGAAAGTATAAAAATATAAACAAAATAGCAATAATAATTCTTTCTTGCAAATAAATCATTTTTAACAGAGCATTTAAGAAGTGAACAAAATTTTCCCTATTAAACTAATCTACAGATGTAAAATAATAATTATCTCATTATTAACACTATGCTGTCCACATGAATGATTGCAATTTCTTTGTGTGGCACCGGTAAGACTTCTGTTAATGGTATGGTTTTGTGAGATTTTGTAGAAATTATAATTTTTATAATATAGACAATAATTAAATAAATATTAAATAAAATTAAAAAAATTATAAAATAAAAATTTATGTGATACTAATATGGCATCACTAGATGACAAACTGTTAATCAAATGTCCCTTATTCATCATAAATTTTTAAAAAAGGTTGAGGCTTTTTTCTTACTTTGCTGCTAACAATTAAACTGCAATATGCTTTTCTAATTCTAAAAATACTATACTTAGTTTCAAGCTGTGTACAATTCTTTTAATATCGACATTCATAATAAACAATGTAGGTTACATAATATCCTCCAAGATCATAAAAACAATATTTTTAAAAGTCAGTGAGTCACTTCAATTTATCCAATTGCATAATTTTATAATTCCAATGGACATGACATAATCAGATGGAAGATCTTTAAACTATACAAAATCAGGTGTGAAATCTAAGAAAGCTTTTTCTATTTGCATGTGCATATAAACCAATGGGTTATTAATAGCTTAAATATAAAGGAGAAAAAATTTAAAAGGTGATGAAAATTTTAAAAACACATTATGATACTAAGAAAGTGATAAAATAATTTTGCAAAACAACTTTTAACAATTATGCACTTATTTTTTCTTTTTCTTTTTTGCACTAACGATTCTGCATGTTTGGAACTAAACAATTTCCTATTGTGAGAATGAATTTTTACCTGAAAGATGCGAGCACAAAGAACTTTAGCATTTTCTCCTCGTCCCCAAGGTGGCAGGAGGTTAAAAAATATTCTAAAAACATCATAATCTATCAGGCACTGTTCATAAAATGGAACCGACGGATCATACTTTTCATTCCCATTACAAATAACTGTAGGACTCCAATACCTTTGCTGAAGCTGCTCTTCCTAAAAGAAATAACAAGCAAATTAGTTACAATTTTTAAAATTTGTCAATATAAATCAACAATTAAAAAATGCTTCTGTTTAATTATTAATATCATAAATATGTCTTAAAGTAAAACTTTCCCAAAATTTCAGTTCTGGAGTTACTGTTAATAACATTAAATATCATGCTAATTATGAGATTCACATACTTATTACATTTTATCTCAAAGTAAGTGAAAAACTGAAAATTTAGGTTAAAAATAATCATGAAGTGCAGTAAAAAATTAAATTTTTTTAAATGGATAAATACAAATATTTTTGGAAAAATTTAGTATAAATTAAAATTAAAATGAAATTATAAAAGTGAATAAGAAGGATAATTAACCTTCCAAAGCCGATAAATTATATTTTTTGATATGCAATTGAATTTTTGGCTCAAAAAGTACTTTAGCTTCACTGTTTCAATAAAAACTCATTGTTTACTTTAATTAAAATTTTGAAAATTAAAAAGAAATTATTAATAATTTCTTTGAACTCCTTATAATAAATATGTTCCTTTTTCTTATTAAGACAAACAAGCAAATTTCCAAAGTAAACAAATTATATTCTTTGATATGAAATTGAATCAGTAATCTGAAAAGATTTTAGCTTCACTGTTTCATATAAATTCAGTTTTAATTTAATTAAAATAATTTAAAATTAAAATGAAGATACTGATAATTTTTTTTAACTCTCCTTATAATAAAATATTTTCATTTCTTAATTATTAAGATAGAGAAGTAAAATTCCTAAAAAAATCAATTATACTCTTTGATATTTAATCAAATTTATGACCTGAAAATTTATAAAAAATTATTTTAGCTTCATTTTTTTAAAGAAAATATAAAGACAAATTAGTCTGCATTCAAAATTGGTCTAGTTTATCAATACCAAATTCAAAGCTGGAATTCAAAAAGGTTAAACTATATATATGTAAGACTTATTTTATGTGAAGCAGAATGCAGTTTGAAGACAGTGAAGAGACTTTTTACATTTTAAAATTCTTTTTAATCCATCGGGAAAGCATAATTATTTACAAGCAGAGACGCAGACAAGACGTCCACCACAGCGCGTCACAAAGCAGAAGTCAGGAAAAAAGGCCGCAATAAATTATTCCTTGCCTTATATAACCTTAGATTTTGATAGGGAAAATATTTCTTCATAGTGCTAATGTATTATGAGATTTCGATAGGGATTTTCATTACATGCGTGGACAAGGTAGGGGAAACACAAGGAGATTTTTTAAAAAAGAATTTGCCTCATCAACGGTATTTTGTCTCTTCACGCCGAGTGTGGGAAAGTTAGTTTTAGCTGATTCAGCAGTTTAACAAAGCTTCTCTTGAATTAATTAAGTAGAGACAGTGGAATTGGACCACGAAATAAGAGAATATTTTAGAATGAAGTTACTATGGGCTAAATTAAGACAAAATCTTGAAAATGATTAAATTGAAATTAGAGTCAAAATATCATTACATATATATATATATAAAATCAAAAATTGAATGGAATATTTTCAATATTCAATTCAATCAAGTTACTTTAGACATCAAAAGATGCATCATAAAACAAAACAAATTTATTAAAATATCAGTTAAAGAAATAAACTAAATTTCTCAATCAATGTTTCAATAACAATAGTTGATTGATTTTATTGAGGGCATTTTCCGAGCAGTCAAACAGCAAATAAGATTACATTTTTTAATAATTTTTGTAAAAATTTTGAAATGATTACCTAGTTAATATCAAATTTCAATTGAAAACATAAAAGACCATTTATTATATAGATTATAAGCTATAACTCTGCTAACATATGGGTCAATCTGCAGTGTTTTAAATACTATAATTAAATATAATGGTACAAGCAAATTAAGACAGAGACAGGAATTCTACTTTTTAAAAATAGGGAAGAAAGATAAATTTTTACCTTTATAAAAGTGTAAACATCATCTACTTCTTGCTGAGAAAAAACAGCTTTGACTAAATCATCATAAAATACACTTCTCACTATGTTTTTGCGATTTGTATCCTCCAGTTCCTATTTAAGAAAATTATTAAAATGTTTACTAACTTAGCCAATGAATTTTTTTAAAAGATGAAAGATAATCACAAAACATATTCATAAAAATCATCATAAAAAGATGAAAGATCAACATAAAATATATATCAGAAGTGAACATTAAATGCTGTTATGTTCACTGCTGATAACATGTAATTAGATTAACACCAATGCCATTGATTATACAATTGCATGTAATTAGCAACAAATATATTATCAGTTAAGATTTCAAACTACTCTATTGTTTATTCCTTTAATTTTTATTTCATTTTATTTCACATGAAAAATGAAATATCTTTTATTGTTGAAGGACAATAACATATACAGAAAACTCTTAACAGAGCAAATTAGAAAAATTCTAAAAGATGTTTAACAATTTCTGCCTGCAGCAACTAATAATTGGGACCATTATCAAGTTTTTTATTAATAAAAAAGTAGTTATTTGATTACTTGTCTCAAAATGTTATTTAAAACCTCTCTTATACTTCATCATTCATGAACAAGTTTTGAGTATTAACATAGCAAATATTATAAAATTATGAAGAAAGTCACTATTTAAAAAAATTGTTTAGATCAATTGATATTTTAATTTTAAAAAACTATTTAGACAATAAAATGATTATATTTATTATCATATGTCACACAAAAGTATTTTTGTATGAAAATTAATCCACATGAAAGGGTTTTGAAAACTAGCAATACTGGCTATATTAACTAATATGATAAAAAAATGCATAATCATGAATAGTTGAAAAGCATAGAAAAGTTAAAATCTACTAATGATAAAAGTTTTTTTTTTTTTTTTTTGCATTAACAAAATAGGCTTGCTTATATATACAAAAATAATTCATATAATAACTTATCTGATTATTTTATTATAGAAAATAACTATAAAACTAAGGAACAAGAAAAACATTTAGACAGTTAATACCTGAACAACACGCAGCCTCTGCTTCATGCGTAATTGTTCAATTGTACTATTAGTTATAAAACCATATTGAGCGTAAGCATCCTTTATTAGCTTTGACACATGGATTCTCTGAAAAAAAAAAGATATAATCAATTTATTCATTCAAAGCAGCTTTTGTAGATTAATTCTGGCACAATTTAAACAAAGAAATTAATTTTCTCCATATATATTCATGTATGTAATAACATTTTAAAAGGAATTGGAAAGTACACAAAGAAAAGCAAATATACCTATTTCTATAAATCTACAGTTTCTTAAACTTTATTTAATTCATGTCTAAAATATGAAATATTTTAAAACTGTCCCATAATAATATCTATGAAAAAGGAATTTCTACTATTTCAAATATAAAAGTAAAATGGCAAAATAAATAAAATAATAATTAAAGGTAAACAAAATTAAATTTAATAAACTTACTTATTTATGAATCAAATGTTAAAATTTTAAATGATTTTTTGAAGGATTTATAATGAAAAAGAAGAAAAAAAACTACAGAGACATTTGCTGTCAAAGAATTCATAATCAAAACATTAATGTATTCCATAATACTAATATTATTAATGTCTTTAACGTCATCAGAACCGTAGCATTAAAAAATTCTGATCCAGAATATGCTTTGATTTAACATTTTTAAAAAAATATTTCGCTAAACACTCTTAAACAGACAAAAAAAAAAGCCATTGTATATTTATATCTATATAAGTAATTTATTCATTATAAAAAGTACCAGAAGTTTATACATACCCTTTTCTCATATTCAGGAACAAAGTTTTGATAACTGATAAAAGAAGAATCCTCATTGCGGCAAACCACACTACTTAAATAATCACTTAAAACTGTCATTGCTTCTCCATCATCATTTGCTGCCAATAATTCAAATCTGTTTGCTTCTAAAACTTTCAATGCAATTTGAAAGACAACCTACAAAAGCATAATAAATTTCATGCATTAATGATGAAATATCTGAAAATGTCAACAGTGTCACAAGTGAACTCAAATGAACGAGAGGTACAATATGCTACTCAACCTAGATGTACACATTTAAATTTTGTTTAGTTATTATGATTTTAAAATATGCATTTGGCAAATTATTTTCAATTATTAAGACATGTGTACATTAATATTTACACAAAATTTACAACAAGTTGTTTAAACCTACATCTTAATTAAGTTTCTTGGACATCGACAATTTTACAAGAGAAATTACCACATCCATACTTTTAAGCAAAAAGTATTAAATAAAACTTCAGTGTATACTCATAATATCATAATACTAAACTGAGAAACAGATTGAGCATCTGGTTCTTTTGGCTTTATTTGCTATAATAGAAAATATTAACAAAAAGAAAATACAATAAAAATGTAATAAGAAATATATATTGGTTTCAATGTACAAATTACGAAAATTAATTTTTGTAGCTTCTTTAATTCAATAAAATAATCTGAAATGTTTCTTTGGTAAATAAAAAAGAGAGGCATGCCTTTAAATCACAATTTCACTTGCTGTCTTCATCATTAAGCAAAATATTCATTTTTTTAGCAGTTTTCAAAAATTCTTGAACAATTTATTCACAACAGTAAGGCAAAAGACAAGAGATCCTGCTAGAACATATTCAACGCTCATATATATTCCAGAAGATGATTTTCACATGATTTTGCAACTTAAGATTGAACAATTAAAATTTACAGAAATAAGAGCCTGAAACCTAAGAGAAAGTTAAATGACCATCAAAATGAATTTAAGTAGCTAGAAAATACTTAATTTTAAGAATATGAATAAAATGAAGGCTTTACATATTAGCCGCTGTACCTGCAACTATGCTTACATATCTTTGTTCTATACATTTATTAAAAAAAACAAAAAAAAAACCTTGATATTCAAATTTTCAAAATCTAATAAATAGATTTTGAACTTATAAATAAACTTATCAAGTGAAATAAAATCCTGTTCAATAAATAAAAGCAAAAAAAAAAAAGTTGGAAAAAAAAACTTTCAGTACAAAATTTTGGAATAAAGTGTTGGAAAATAAGATGAATTATCATATAAACTTGCATATATTTGTTCTATACATTTATTTAAAAAAAAACAAAAAAAACCTTGATATCAAATATTCAAAATCTAATAAATAGATTTTGAACTTATAAATAAACTTATCAAGTGAAATAAAATCCTATTCAATAAATAGAAGCAAAAAAAAAAATAGTTGGAAAAAAACTTTCAGTACAAAATTTTGGAATAAAGTGTTGGAAAATAAGATGAATTATCATATAAACTATTTCTTCTGCTGAAGCATTTTGTTATTAACATTCATAAATTATGTAATAAGCTTTTGATTGGTTGTGATGACAAGTATGAGTGGGTACTTAAGGCATGTATTTTAAATTTCTTTCATTCATTCATTGATTCTTGTTATCCTTTAGGATATGTCTTTATTACTTTTAGTTGAAGTAGCTCACAAGCTCAATGAAGGTCAATGATCTCTCAAAATCATTTTAGTTAACATTAAGGATGTTTTAATAAATTTTTAGATATCATTTCCTGATCCTTATTACCTGTTGAACTTTGCTAGTTCTTTCATCACAAACTAGATCAACCAATTAAACTGCAACACTTTTAAAAAACAGAATTTAAAGCACAGATCAAACGGTACTACATAACAAATTCAACCCAAACTAAAGAAATTTATGTAACAAAAGCGAAAGTAAAAATGTCTGAAGAAAGTAACTTCAACATTGACAAACACGCACAATAGGTACCAATTAAGCAGCAATAGGTTTAATATTTCAACAAAAAAAAATGGCATTGATAAAAATTGTTTAAATCAACTTTGGAAAAATACATTAAAAATCAGAGAAAAATTATATGATAATAAAATTTTAAAATGGTGTAAGAATAACTTTTTGTGTGCTGATTTGTTCAGAAGTTAAGATGAAAAAAATGTTAAACATTTTAAATTCCATTACAAGGACATAGAAATTTTTTAATAGTACTTAATTCATCAAAGTGCTAAGAAACATACATGTCATATTTCATTTGAATCACTCTAGGGGTGTGGAATGTAAAAGAATCAAGTAAATGGATATTCAATTTTATATATAAATAGATACATATTTTTAAAAATACTTTGATGATGCAGATGTGTCATATGCTGTACCATATCATGTCTTAAACTCTATAACATTCATGTGACCAATATTGAAATAAATATTTACTATTGAAATCTCAAAAGTTCCATCATGATAATTTGGCTCATAAAAATATTCAACAGATGCTTATAAGTTGCTCATGTCAAACAAAAAAAATTCTCTCTATTTTATAAAACCAACATCAAAATTCCTTTAGTCAAAATAAAATATTTCAGATATAAAAAGTTGCAAGACTAGAAAAAAAAAAAAAAAAAAGATTGTGAAATTAGAAATCATATCATTGTTTCTTTATGTCATGCAAAAACAAAGAAATTAATATTTTAGAATTTTACCTTAGCACCATCGTAGAAGAAACAATCGACAATATTAACAGCAGAATTAAAAGGTATCACACTGAAAAACATATAAAACAATTAATGACAATAATGATCAAAATTAAAAACAAACCATGATTTAAAAAGTAAAAAGAATAAATAACTCACCTTAAAAATATTGTCAGAAACCATGATAAAGAGATCATAGATAAGACACCAAATGGTACTAACTTCGCATGAACATCAGGAAGATGTTCACTGGTTAAATGCTCTAAAACACCTATAAATTTGAAAGAATAAATATTATGTACTCAAAAATTTTAGTAAAACAGCTTTAGAAGGAAACCAAGCAGATATGGTTCAATGCAATTGTCAAATAATCTTAGATTATAAAGTGTTTTAATATTAAAAAGAAAAATAAATAAATTCATCATTTACCTTACAAAAATACTGTTTGAAAAAATTTAAACATATAATTCATAGTATTTGCCTATTTAATTAAAATCTCTAATATAAAAAATCATATTCTAAAGTAATTAGGAAAAAAAATGAAGAAAAGGGGGGAAAATTTTAAAAGTTCTTTTAATGCACAGTATAATTTAATTTAATGCACAGTATATGTGACAGTTTTTAGCTAAATCATGTCATCAATTATTTTAATTAGTTTGTGATATAACATCAATATTATCAACAGTTTAGGTAAACATATTATCTGCAATTAATCTAAATAATTCTTAACAAACTTTCAATTTTTCATACTTGTCCATTAGCTTTGATAATCCACAAATATCCATTTGCATATTTCTTCTCATGCTAAATTCTTTTTAAAGTTTGTGACAACTCATTAATGATAAAACACAGAAAGTTATGAATGATCACTATAAAGGAGTTATTAACAAATGTTTTAATGCATTTTTGAGCTACAGAAATATCAGTGAAAATATTGAACTATCACTACAAATACAGTTCCTTCCAAAGAACATAGTGATTTTTAAATGTAAATGGAGTTAAATTACAGGTTGGTTATAATTAAACTTTCCCCATAAACAGCATCCTACAATGCAAACGGGTGAAAATGGATTGCAATGAAATTTGGTATATAGACTATACACAAGATGCGCTCACAAAATTTCAAGGGGAAAAATAATTAGTTCCAAAATGTCCACCAGAGGGCGCTTTTTCCAGAAAAACATTAAATTTAACACAATAAACGACCAAAACGGATTATATTAACATTTATTGACTAGTTTCTGATCGCCTTGAATCACACTAATTATAGTTAAGAAAAAAATAACAGTATACTGTTTGAGGGGAAAAAAAGTTCAGTTTGCAGCTATTATTATTGCAAGAACAGACTAGGACGAAATTGCGCAAGAGAAGCTGTTGTTAATCGTGTTCAGGATGATGCAGGGAAAGATGTTCCATATGAGCACCTTAATTCAACTCCAAAATTTCAAGTTGATGGACAGTGTGTTCAACAGCAGATTGTAACTGTTCAGTTCATATCAGCTAATTGTATCAGTTGTGATGTTTCGCACATGAAGCATTACAGAGTTCTTTCAGTCATTCAACATTGCAACAAAATACTGTCATCATTACAGCCGGTAATATCGACATAAAACATGAAAACAACTGCAAACGTTTCTTACCCTAACCTGTTTTGCATAAAGCTTCTTCTTCTTTGCAAGCATGCAAATCTTGACATTTTTTCCTAGAAATGACAGCTTTACTCGGTTTTGCATTTTATTACTCATAATTATTGTTCTGGATTATTAATATTGTTTCTGTATTCCGTTTCAGTTATTTAGTGTGTAAATGTTTTTCCAGAAAAGGCACAATCTGGTGGACATTTCGAAACTCAAACTCTTTTCCTTTTTTTTAATTCTGTGAGCACATCTTGTGTATAGTATATATCCCAAATTTCGTAGCAATTCGTTCACCCGTCGGCTTTGTATGATGCTGTTTATAGGGGAAGTTTAATTAATTACATCAAAATATAATAGGATCATATTCAGAATTATTGAACTGGGACATCGATATGACATGTAGCTTTCTTGTACTATCACTTTCAATTATCTTTAATGCTTTCATGCACAGATTATTAAAATTTCTTGAAATATAATGAAAAATTATAATGAATGGAATTAATTGTGTGGTCTTAACATAGATTTTATTCTAAAAATATCATTTAACAAATTTCCATCTGCACAATGAAGGGCAAGAAGTTCTCATTTGGGATCATCGCCCAATTAGAGCAACTGACTGGTAAAAAAATCTTAAGAGATGTTTACAAAATCAAATCCTATGCAATTGATATTAACAATAATTATAAATATCGAAGGTCCATAAACATTTTTATTTACATTCTAAGAAATTAAATTCATTTAAAATATTAAAAATAAACAATTTTAAAATATTTTTTTAAATAAATAAACTAAATCTAATGCATGCAAATTAAGAAAAAGAATTAATATAAATTGAATTCAATATAAATCTTAACTATAAATCAAGATAAACAAAACTAATATACAAAAAATAAGCATTTATCATACCTAAATTGCAAAAATTTAAAATATCAAATATAAAATTCAAAATATCTCATTTCGAATAAAACTGTGTGAAGCAGTATCTATGTACATTAAACATAAAGAGATATTGCATGTTTTGCACACTGAGCACATTTTCTGTATGAATGTACACTTTTCATGTACAAAAATGAGGGATGTTACTAAGTGGGTAGTGTCTTCTTAATGAAGGCAGCTTTGGGATGTCCATTTTGATATGTTCAGAAATGAATTTGAATCTTACACAAATTCATGAATTATTACTCCATAGTCATTAGAGGAATATAATCAGGTGATTTTGTTAGAACTGTAATCTTTAAAAACTTTAAAAAATTTCCTCATTAAAGCAAAAATCTGAGGCATTTTGAATATAAAAGTAATTTTCTAAAAGTAGCTATATTTTACTGTATTCTATCCATTGTTCTGAAAGAAAATTAGTTACTTCTTACCATCCCCCCCCCCAGTTTTTAAAGGGAAAGTTATTTCTTTTTTTTTTCTTACAAAAAGTTTAAAATTGTTATCCATTTCTATAACCACTGCACTGGGAAGATTCAACTATAAAATTCTTAGACTTTTGGTTTCTGTTCTTGGTGAAAAAAGAAAGCATTTGTGTAAATAAATAGCATGATTAAACATTCCAGATTTTCCAACCTAAAATATATTATTTTATGCATATGATATTTTATACAAAATCTTCATAGAATTCATTCCTACCTGATGGGAAAATTTGAAACATTGGCTTACCTTGATCAATAAGGGCACCAACAACTTTAGTATTGAAATAATCAGGTAGCAATCTCTCACAAATAGCCACTAATAACCAAAACGCTTCTTCCTCTGATGCATAGATTAGAAGAACAGAAGTAACAATGTTCATAGCTTGACAGTATCCTAATAAATAAATAAAAGTAATATTTTATGTTACAAGTATATGAGTGATACATTCATTAGTTATTTCTGAATTTGATTGTATTAACTGAAAGTACATAAATATAGAATGATTAAATACTCCACAATTTTATGTTTTAAATAATGCACTGATAATAAATTTGTTAACTATTATACATTAATAAAAAAATTACTAAAGTTAAAAAATTATTTGTCAATGTTTTTTTTCAATTAAACACAATATTAAAAAAAAACAATTTATTGCGTTTATAACATCACATTATTTATAATATGAATAGAGAAAATGCATTTTTTTCTTGATGGCATTAGATTTGATCAACAAATCATTAGACTGATTTTCATTTAATAATAAGTTTTCTTACCTCTTGATTTATAATAAAAATTCCATTTTTTAGTGAAATGAATAAAGTGATAGTTAGATTATAAAAGAAAGTAAATGCCCAAACTGCCTAATCAATCTAGCATTTATTTAAAAGGAAGTGCAAACTTTAAAAAGAAATAAATCATAAATGTTGATAAAAGGGTGTTAGCACAATTCCGTTCAATAAAAACAATAAAAAATTGAAATTGCTTAAAATGCCTGAAAGATTATTGTATTGAAGAATTATTCAGTTGAATAATAAGTCAATCATCCCCCCAAAAATATGTTGATAAAATATTTGATATTATTTCAAAGAGAATTTAATGCTCTACAAAACAATCTATTTTGATATTTTTAACTGCTTTCTATCTAATAGAACATACTTTTTTTAGTAACTTTTTAGATATACTTTTTGATATTAACTGTATTAAACTGATGATTTACAAATAATTTGCTTTCTAAATTTAAGCTAAGTGTTAAGAGAAACAAAACTGAGCATGAAAGTTGTGCTAACTCAATATACAGCCAGTCGTTGATTTTCATGCATCAAAAAATGAATTATGATTGAATCAATTGCTTTATCAAATAACTAGGTTATTAAAAAAAACTAATTTGAAAAATGCCCATAAATTATTAACCAATATATTCAAATGTTGAAGTTAAATTTTTGAAGGAAATATTTCTGGTTTTTAAATTCATTATGCTAAGTATTAAAAGACTGACAGATTATAAGAGTAGATTTTAGGAACAATTTTTTTGTTTGTAATAATGAACAAAAACTTTAAAATTAACATATAAGCAATTTTAAACAGCAAACAAAAGCTATTAGTAAAATTTCATAACATACCAATACTGGGATTCCTCCATGCATATGCTGTTAAAACTCGCCTAAGTGCATCAATTCCAAGGTCGGACTGAAAAGCCGGATGTTCTGGAAGGGACCGATGTAAGTCTCTTTCAATCTCTTCAGCTGCAATGCTAGACTTCCCTCTACTCTGTTCCACCAGCCATTCATAGTATCCAGGATACACAATCAACTAAAAAATTTAAAAACTTGAGGTTGCAGAATAAGAAAAGAAGAAGAAGAAGAAAAAAAAAAACATAGCTTGATTTTTACTGACAAATAAAAAATCCAAAATCCAATCCATCCAATTACTGAGCAGAGTTTCCCCCCCCCCTTACCACCACCTTTTCTATTCTACAAGGAAAAAAAATGTTAAATATTTAGGCCCAGCTTTTGAGCATTGCAATTTTTTTTCTATGATGTGTAAATATTTATTCTAGTGTGTGTTCTGTTAGTAAAGAACTGTCATAAGCTAAAATTACTAAATAAAATAAAAAATGCATCTATTGAAAATAATTATAGCTTCATTGAATTATTTGATGCATTCCATAACAGTATATGAGCTATTAGCTGTCCAGAGTATTGAAAGTTTAACTAGATGATATGCAAATATATTTAATCAAATTACTAGTGATATTAACAATTAAATCAATGTAGTAGATTAACTTTAAAATTGACTACATAGTTAACATAGAAAACATAGTTTAAAATTGATTATGGATTGATTACATTAATAAATTTTCTAAATAATCATAAATATTTATGACAACTAGATTTGAGATAATTAAAAATATATTAAAATATTAGAAAATATATTAAAATATTAGAAAATATATATTAAATATTATATATTAGATTATATATTAAATATTAGAAAGGCTATTTCTTTTACATAAGAAGAATATTTTATTTAAATAGTAAAAATTTCCACGAAAGAAGAATACAAAATAAATCAAGGATAAAACACATTTTTGCTTTTTGCTTTACTTGGGAATTACAAAACCTCGAGCTTTTTATCTAAATCTCGATATATAAAGATTCATTACAATAATTTTTATTACTCAAAAATGAACACACATTAATACACAGAGATGAAATTTAAAAATACCTCATTTACAGCCCCTGAATAAAGCATCCACAATTCATTTCGCAACTTAATAGGAAGCCCTTTCAGTACTAACTCTCGGTCTTTGCAAGTTCGGTATGCCAAAACACCTCTAAACAAACAGGATTCATGTTTCAGAAATATACAAAATACATTCATTGTTACTATAATAAAATGAGTACTAAAAAGATGAGAAAGCAGATTTTTAAATATCATAAAAATTATAAAATGAACTTAAATTTTAAATCAATATATCAAAAGTTTGAAAAAATAAATTGTGAAAATGAGATGAAATTATTTTTACTCCCGTCAGACATTATAAGTTCTAAATTCAAAATATATTAGCACCCATAAAGATATTCATTACATTCAAAAGGAATTATATATTCTAGATTATTATAATAATTATATTACAATTTTGTTACATTTTCAAATTTTATTAATCTCTGAATATTTAAATATTTATATTACTGATTGTTTTTGTATTATTATGATTTATGATCAGGTTCAAACCCAAGAAAAGCGACTATGAAATGCTAACCAAAAATAAAGAAAATAGCACTTTTCATGTATTTTAAGAGTTAAAAAAAAAATTTATTCCTTTTTTGCATTATTTTAGAACTTAGAAATAAAAGCTTACATTTTACCTTCCATATTCAGCAAAATGATTATTCCACAAATCAACTTTAGTTTTTTCAGCAGGAGTTGAAATAAGTTTTTCAGGTTCAAACAGAGTATACAAAGGTGGTTGAATAGTCCAAGCTTTTTCTTTTTCTTTAGATCATGCGGAAAAAATATGGATGCAGACATAAGTTTGATTTATTTCTTTTAAAACAAAATATAGTAACATTTAAAATTAAGTGCAAAATTAAGGAGATTTGTAAGAATAATTCATAATTTTTGAAGACCTTATTTTAATACCATTGTTTATATTGAGGCAACTAAAAAAATAGAGCACTTCTAAATGGAAAAGATATTTAATTAAAAAAGACTTACATAATTAAAAAAATTAACGATTCTTTTCTTTGTCGTTATTTTATCATATAATTGAAATACTTTGTAAATTTGCTGTAGAATTTGAAAAATGAGCATGAATCTACAAATAACTTTAAACTACAAGAGACATAATATTTAAATAAATAAGCATTTATTCTTAACTTATATATATGGAACATTTTTTCTAACATATTTTATGAAAAGTACAGAAAAAAGAAAAACCCTTTGAAAGTTGAAATTATAAATCACGATTTGAAATATTTCAGACTCGCACATATTTTGAAATATTTCAGTCACTCACACATACAATAAAATTTTTAAACATTATCTGCAAAAAATAATATAACTTAAAGATAATAATTTATTGAAATAAGATTAGAATAAAAAATAATTTAATACACTTAAATGTAGAAATAGAAATCACTCTGAAAAAGGATAGTTTAATAAATCTGCAATATTTAAACTTACTTGAGTTACTACAGCTTGAATTCATACTATCTCCATTCTTGGTTTCATAACTAGAAGTTGCAATAAATAAATAAAAATAGATAATGTTTTTTGTAACTGTTTATGCAAATCGAAATAAAAAAATACAGCATGGTTTAAATTAATCAAAATATGTACATACAAAACAATTTTCTAATAAAAATTAATTCTAAATTTCTTACTATTTAACTTTTTAGAAATAAATTCATTTATTTATACTTAAATTGCTTAGTATAACTTTCAAATTTCACTTTAATAATAATGATTTCTTTCTTTCTTTCTTTTTTTGCTTTTACAGGCCATTGAAGATTATTTAAGGAACAGAATTCATGCATCTCTCAATAAATCTTTAAGTGTATATAATAATCAAAAGACGTGCATATGTATATATCAATTATTAAAAAATGCCATTTCAATTTAGAAGAAAATGAATATAAAAGTGAATTGGCAGAACATTAAAAAAATTACTATAACTATAGAACTTATGACACCACATTTCATTTTTAATCAATATAAATTTTATAATAATTAGAAAATGGATTGTGCTGCCATAAATAAGCATCTTAGAAAAGGCACGCAAACACCTCTTGTTGTAAAAGGTTGTTTATTTAATTGTCCTATTCCTTCAAATAGTTCACAAAGTTCTAAAATCCTGCACAGTTCATGAATTTAAAAAAAATCAGTAAACTTTTGTGATAAAAAAGTGGAATTTGGTATTTATATTGTAGCAATAACTTAAAAATAATTTGTAAATTTTTTAAATTTAAAAATATAATGGCAAAATATTTTATATTATTTGAAATAGCATTTAATCCTCTAACTGATTATGTAATTAGATTTTTAATTTTATTGATTTTTGCATATTTTCAGATTATTAGAATGGGAAATCATGAGGCAGAAACTGGGCATTTTAAACAACATTTGCTTTAAACATTTAATCAAGATGTTAAGATAGCTAAAAATATTTGTGAAATCCTAATTGTATAAGAAGGAGAAATGCCTCAATATACCAACCTATCATTAATTTTTGCATTTTAGAAAGAAAACTTTTTTATAAAATGTCAATAAAACATTGTGCAAAGAAAATGCATTTCAAATTTTTTTAAAAAATCAAAAAAGTCATCAATCAATCAGATATTAATCTTTTCATTGAAGTTTACTTCAGAAATATTCCATCATCATTCACAATCAAATGCTTTACTAAAATCCTTAATATTTTTACACAAATTCTTCATACCACAGATAAGTTGCAGATAAAATTGAAAAAAAGTTATATTCTGATGTTTTAAGGTAAATGTTGCGATGCCATTGCATTATTTCTTGTTCACAAATTTGTCCTTGATTGCAACTGTGACATCACAGCCCTTATGCAAGAGAGAATTTGAAGGGATGTGATGAAGCGATCTCTGATTGGTCTTTCATTATATCACTGTATGATGTCAAAATTTTAGTATAGTATGATCTGATGTTAAAGACACTATGACATAATTCTGTTTATGTATCTTTCATGTGTCTGTGTTGTGCTTTGTGTTATTAAAGTGATTTTAACTTGTAAGATATGAGTACATTTAATTCCAATAACCAGAGCATAAGAAATTTGAAGAACCTGTAAGTGACAATTGTAACAGTAAATAAGAAAAAGTTAAGTGATGAATATAACTCATGAAAAAGTTCAAATAGTTCTTTACATAGTATAATTCCTAATAAGGAAGTCAATTTTACTGATAACTCTAAAAAATGCTGAATGAAAGTTAGATCAATGACATTTGGCCTTGGTGACAAACTTGGAGATTACATGGCCACAAGCATAAAGAACCTAAAATATTCGAGATTCCTGGTGATAACTCAATTAGAACTCACGGTTGTTCTAGAATATTTAATGCCTTGTTAAACTTTAAGAAAAACATGCACAAAGAAAGATGGTCAGTAAATAATTGATTGAGGTGGGAGATGAGTAGTTGAGTGAAGTATGTTATTGAAATGTTGAAATTTTGAGAGTTCTATGAGCACTTTGTGCTGTTGAGGTAGGTGCTTATGTGTTACTATTTATGTGTATGCTTCAGCCAAATTTTACTATTGTATATTCATGATGAATAAATTATCATTATCCTTAAATTAATTTGTTGCACTTTTTCAACGTATGGATTTTTGATTTTTTGTGTGACAGATAAAATGCCTTTCATGATTTAGTTCAGTCAATAAATTTTTTGAGAATCAGAAAACTGAATTCATCCAGACATTCTAAGGAGAAACAAAACAAAGGAGAAACTAGAAGTCAAATCTAATTGAATTCAAACTTTTAAAAATTCATTAAATGAATTTATACATACATGAAATTTTAATAAATAATAATAGAGTTTTTTAGAAAAAATAATGACCGAAAGAAAAATACTCACATATGAGATTTTATATCAGGGACCTTAGCTAGAAGTTCAGACACCTTTTGCACAACAAATTCCAAATCTTCAAGGTCAGCAAAAATAAAATTTTTCTAATCCAGAAAAAAGGATTTTTAGCTATTATAATTGTTATAAATGATAACAATGAATAAAATAAAATTACTTTAAATAATAATTAAAATAAATCTAAAATATCAGTTTTTAATGGTCAGAATATAAGCATATTAATGTACATAATTATAAAATGGCAGATTAATATTTTTTTAATTATTATATTATTAGGATAAATAAAGGAACATAAGCATTCAAACACAAATAATCAAATATTGTATCAATAAAATAAATTGCTATGTTTCAATTAATGATAAGCATTAAAATGTATCCATTAAAATGACTTGTAAATTATTCTCCAATGCATATTAAACAGGCTAGCATCAAGATAATATTATGGAACACATATGAGGAGAGTTAAGTTTGCAAATTGTTAAAGAAATATTATTCAAAATTGAAGCAACACATTTTTCATGTTTCAGTCATGTACTTTTATAGTGAATATGATATTTATATTCTAAGCAAGGAAAAAACAAAACAAAAAAAAACTGCACTTTTTTAATGTACAAAAGTTCTGAAATTATTTAATATAAAATTCCTAAGAAATGAACAAGTAGCAATAAAATGTTTTTATTTCAACATTCTGCAATGTATGATAATAAAGGTAATAAAAAGGCTAATTCCTAACCAATAATCTGTCTTAATATCCTTGTAATGATTGTTTTTAGAACATATTCAGTGACAGCATTAAAAAAAATGTCCAAACATGATTTTAAAGGCAGAAAGTACCATTAATAGTTTTGAATAAATAATGATGAATTAGAAAATTAAATTAAGAATATTCTGACATGAGTACAGATATATATATATATATTAAAGTTCTGGGACAAAAATTGTACTGATTGTTGCTGTTTAAATATACAAATATTGATTCTATTGTACTAAAAAAGATTTTTTAAACGAATTGACAAATACACTCTGGGTTTTTTTTTTTAATTCATAGAAGATCTTTTAAGATCTATTATTTTTTCACAGAACTACAGGAACAAATTAACACTAAGCAATATATTGAAATGAATTTTATAGTTAAAATAGAAATAAAAGATCACTGATTTCATAAGTTCTGGTTACCACTAAGCTTTTTTTAATGAGTAAAACTGAACTTATTTCAATTTGAACTACCAAAAATAAATTCAATTACAAATGATAGTAAATTTTGTTTAAAAATTTCAGGCAACTGTAATTTTAAAAGTATTCACAGATTTTTACCATTCAGTAAGCTTTATATATGTAATAAATAACACAACAAAAAAAAAACTGAAAATATATTAAAAGAATTCAAACATACGAGGAGTAAATAACTTCAAAATGTCAGAAAATGCAATGACAGAGAACACTTGCCTTGTCTCTGGTAGTTATAAGTAAAGCATTTTTAAGAGTTCCTTTTTCAACAATAGACATTTCACGCATAGGAATCACTAATGAAACTAAAAGTCTGACCTATAAAGGAACAAATATATACTAATTAAATCATATTTTCTCTTTCATAACCTTTACATACAAACAGCTAAGATTCCATTTCATGTTAACCCTAATAACTTAAACCCTTGACTGACAAGTTTATTTAACATCTTAATTAGATGACACATCTTATTTGGAACATTTTCAATCCCTACAAAAACATAAAAGGCACCAGAAAAAAAATATCTATTAAGGCATTTCCAGATAATTTTTTAATTTTAAATTATATAATATATTTATCTAATTACATATTCAAATGCTGTGCTGGCTCTTTTGGGTCTTCACCATGCAAACACCTCACACCATGCCAAAAAGTGGTGGTCAATTTCACATGGACACCTTTCTCTCTGTCACAAAGCACTAAGAAGCACAAGTTTTTATTATTTCTCTATGCAAATTAAGTATCCGCAGATGTTTTGATAATGCAATGTGCATTTCCTATTTGGGACATTTTCAATGCTTACAAAAAACATTGAAAGGAAAACACTATGAAAAACATCTATTAAAACATTTCCAAAATAATTTTGCATTTTTAATTATTAAATACATTTATTTAATTGTAAATTTAAATAGTGTGGAGGCTCTTCTGGCTCTCTCAATGATAACTCTCACCGTGCTATTAAGTGGTGGTCAGTTTCGCAAGGGCCATTTTCTCTGTAACAAAATACTGACAAGAACCAGTCTTTATTATTTTTCTATGCAAATCAAGCACCTGCAAATGCTGTCATAATGCATTTGCAAGTCCAAACATTTGAAAGGTATTATATATAATAGTATAAGCATCAGGCAAAACATAGTTATAGTACAGCCACAGAAAAGACTATGTCAAAACCAAAATACTATAATGGATATCTAACTCAGCTTCAGTGCCTGGAATTGATTGTATATGTACACCCCTCTATTTACAACCAGTTGCTATGGTACTTAACCAATGAACTCTGCCAAGTGTATATAAAGCTCTTCAGCTGTATGTACTGCTTCCCAGATACCTGCTCACTAAACTTCTTAGCATTGTATGATAAATACGAGGTGTATCATTACAGATAATTATATTTGCAGAATTTTTTTTTTTTATTTTTTGTTATAGTCTGTGTAATTTCTGTAGGCGTTTCAAGGACACTCAATTTCCGCACTCTTCACTCTTTTTCCTTCTCCATTGCCATGGTTTTGACAAAGCTTGTTTTTTTCCACACCAGTACGTTTCAGTAAGGATGTTAAGCTGGCAGTGTAAGTAAACAATGTTATTCAATCATAAAAACCAGCTTGAGTGGTCTCTGTAAAACTTTCTTGCACATTCTTTAATAAAAGTGCCAAGAATGTCTTCCATGGTGTAGAATAGTTACGAAATATTAATCTTTGGCATGAATTTAGCATTTTTTTACTGAATTTACCATCTGATTCTCAGCCAATTTTTTGGTGGCTGATCCCTGGCAAATGGGCACTAATATCTGAAAATCAATTTCTGTTTAAGAAGTTTTTTTTTCTTTTTTTTTTTTTCCCCCTGATTGAAATAAAAATTCTAGTCATAAAATCACATACAAATTTGATATATTTAAAACATGTTTTTGAGTTCGAAAAGTAAATGCATGAATTTGATTATCGCACAATAGATTTTTATTACATTACATTTTTTTTTTTTTTTTTGTCAATTTATATAATTGTATCACTAAAACCTGAATTTGAAGCCAAAACTTTCCTTGTCATAGTCTAAAAATTCAATTCCCTATGTATTAGATATCCTATTCTAGCTAAATATAGTTTTCAAATTTCGTTAAGTAAAAATGTCCTCTTTAGACATCGATCTTCTTTATCTTTTTTGTAAAATATAATTATCTATTAGACATAATGTCAATGTTTAGAAGAGACAAATTCTTAGTGAGAACTTAGCAGCTTTACCATGAGAAAAAAGGTGAATACTTCAATGAAAAGGACCCTTAATCATCAATCATTTTTTTATCAATGCAAGAAACGTGCATTCTCTATAGCCCCTCCAGATGCATGACAAGTTTTTCTGCCAAAAATAATTAAATCCCAGTAAACCTACAATGTGAGTGTAAATGGATCTCACAATCCCGAACCATCTATAACACACTTGAACAAAGTATAAAGCAGAAAGCTATTAAAATACCTCGACAGCTGTGTAAAAAAAAAAAAAAAAAAAAAAGTGACACTGTTGTCTGCCTCAGTGTTGCGAGGCAGACACCAGTAACAAGATAGAAAATTTGACCTTATACCGTCTACAGAAAATACACGTACTATAAATTACTGAGTTTTCTTAATAATGGATGAGTGTCCTTGTGCATAACTCTTTAAAATATATATTGTTCCAATGTTTACTAAAGTTTACTACTATCTATGTTTACTAAAATATTCATTAGTAACTGTTGTCTGAATAAAACATGTGAGATAAGCCTTACCAAGTAACCTTAAATCACCATAGTATTAAATTTCTGCAATTCAATGTATGTGTCAGTCGTGCCATTGTAAGAGAATAGATTAAAAAGAATCTCAAAATTTCTAGGAATGAAGACATGAATTATAGTAAGTGTAATAATTATGCATTATTACATAACTTATGAGAATAACACTTACTTCACTTTCAAAACAGATATAGCTACTAGATAAAAACATTCTGCCCCAAACATACTGTTTGTTATAAGGCGTCCACAATGAACATTCTGTGCTGCCATCCAATTTTTCATCTAAGGGCAATCTAAATGTAGATCTACAACATAAAAAAAAAAAAAAAAATCAAAGACTGAAATGAAAGCAAATCTTACTATACATTCCTTCACTTTAACTCAATCAATACTGAAAGGCTCTAAATGCCTATTTCATGTAACTGCAGTAGGTGCCCAAGAAGCCTGAATATCACTGCTAAATTCCTCTCTCTTTCATTAAATGTGATTTCTTGAATATTTGGGTACATTTCTAAAAATTCTCAAAGTTATGCCTGCACACTCATTGCCTTAATAGTCATCAATTAAGCAGGGTCTCCTTTTGTATAAAAGCCTTTTAAGATCAGGGACTTCATTTCAAGTTTTGAGGGGAAAGGGAATTTTCTTATCTTTGAAAGAGAAACTTTCGTATTCCAGCATTTTGATTTACCTGAACTCAAATGATCTTAGGAATAAGAAGGTTAACACTATTTTCATTAGTAATTTAATCCTAAATTGAATAATTAATTCTAAATAATAGAAATAATAATAGCCTCGAGATTTCAAAATGCTGAAATACTCAGATTTCTTTTCCAAAGATGGCAAAAATTCTTTTTCATTCAAAAACTACAATGATAGCTCAAATTTTTAAGGAGCCTGATGTACAAAAGATAATTTTAATTAGCCCAACGTTATTAGGAAGATTTGTACTATGGAATGTGTTCAGTTTCTCTTTTTTCTTTCAAATGAACCATTCTAATAAACAAAACATACACCTCAAGTATTCAATCAATTACTTTTAATAACAGATATACAAGCAGTCACTGCATTTTTCGTGATTGAACAATTCAATACAAATAGAGTTAAAAAACAGAAATAGTAAAAACTCATTTTGTGTTTCCTTCTCTAAAGCCTTTCTTTTGTTATGTTAAAATGTTATGTAGGGTATTAATAAAAAAAAAAAATTGTTACATATATATCTCACTCATATAAGAATATAACAGAAGTAAAACTTCAATAATACACACTACTAATGAAACTCTTTTCTTCACATTACATTTGATCAATGCATTAATATATTTGTCATTTGTTAAATGATGCAGAAGAACATAGATATAATTAGGTTATTTTTTTAAAAAAAGAAATAGTACAAAGTGTGAAAATCGATATATATTGGAAATTATTTATGTTTATTTTTTTATTCCATCATTATTTTGAAATATAACAAATGGTTTCTGTAATTACAATATAAATTCAAAAATCTTATCATCCCTTTTTACAGTTCAGTAATGCTATTTTATAATTTAAAGTTAATAAATTTTTTAACTCTTTCGTTCTGTACTATTTCAACTGAATGTTGATTAATGGGTGGAGGAAATATTTAGCAATTTTCCTGATTTCCTTTAAAATAATAAGAAATTATATATATTATCAATCTTTTTTTCATCTTAGAAATTTTGAACAGTTTTCATTCATAATGCAACAAGTATTTAATATAACTAAGAATTACTATTTAATGGAAACTTATTGGAAGAGAACATTTTTTTTAAATAAAAAAGAGTGCAGCATAAGAAAAAAAAATAACAAAAGCTTTTTAATTAATTAAAATAAAAACTTAACGATACCAAATCATAAACATAAGATAAATATTAGAATGATTTACATGACCACAGACAAGATGTTGTGAACTACAACAAATATGGCTATCTAAAATTCAAAATAACTCGTGATTTTAGCATTGTTTCTAGATTATTTCATAAAATTGATTTCTCAACATATATATATATATATATTAAACTAAAAGACTTATTGATAATATTTAAAAGAAACAGGACTTAACAGCAGGAAATTTTACAATTCGGAGTTAAAAATTTATCTTAAGAGAGTCTCAAAAACTGAATTGTATTATAAAAATCCATTTCCTGAAAAAGGACTTGCCTTCAGAATTCAGAGTAATTATAAAAGAAATAATCTGTCAAAATATTAATTAATAATTAAAATACCTATAGGCTTCACTATGAGCACGAGCATCTAGATCTCGCTTTAAATAAGACGGCTTTTTTGGCACATTCTTGCTTAATTTATTCACAAGATCTGTATCAGCTTCAAAACTTTCTTCTGAAATCAATCTAGTAAGGATAAATTACAAATTAGCTGAAAAACAAATGATGAACAATAATATATATAACTAAAACTATAAAATGATATAGATTAAATAAGCCCAAAAGGTAATTGAAACATGATATATCCTAAATCCATAACTAAAACAAAATATTTAAAATTTGAAGGTGAAATCACTAAGTACTGGAGAGTTAAATCAATATGTAACTGTTTTACAATTAATTTCCAAAACAAGAATTTTATAAATAATTATCCAAATGTAATTATATATCAGGAAACCATTTTTTATAATGCTTTTACAGATGATTTTTGGATAAGTAAAAGGTACAAGAATAATTTTTGGTCAAGGTACACCAAATAAACTTTAGACATTTATTTAGATAACATTTATTCCTGAGTTCAACAATTTATGTTCAAAGGTCCTTGAAATATTTATTGATCATCAAATACCCTTATCTACAATATTTACTTTTTTTTTGTTGTAACTTTTTGACATGACAGATATGATAACCAGTAATAAGAGATTATCTAAATTAAAAAATAAACATGTTATCCGACACTAAAAATAGAAAAATGAGATAAATACAAACACATCCAAAACTATCTAGTATCAAAGATAACAAGATCTTGATTATATGATAACTTTAAAAATAAAGAACTAAAATGTCAGTAAGTACATAGTTAAAAAAAATAATATGCAACAAAAACGCTATTTTGAATACTTTATCAATACACACTTTTAGCTACTGCACACATTTTCTATGAGTATAAAATGCAGTAATTGTAAATATAACACATGAATACAAAAAGTGAAAAAAAATTAATACAAATTATATGAAAAATTTATTTGCAAGCATGTTTACTTTTTCATGGCAAGATTAGCAAGTTGTTGCATAAGCGTAAAGGTTTCTTCCAACTTCAACAACATGGAGAAATGGAACTAAAAGATGGTATGAAAGAACGTGAATATATAAAAAGTAAGAAATTAATATGCAGAAATATCTCAAGTATATGTTTTAAGAAATTATTTGTAAAGTATCATTTAAACAGAAAAAAATAATAATAATAAATTTTATAATGTAATTATCATAAACAAGTCATTTAAAGAAATCATAAGTACTAAATTAATAGTATTTTAAACAAATTGAAGCTAAAATTTGACTTTACTTTGTTGTGGTCTATTAGATAACTTGCAACATAACAGCTAAGATCAAGTTCTCTAGATCAAAATTAAGTATGCAAAACAATTATTGTTTACATTGAAATAGCAGAGATAAAATAAAATCATATTTTACATTAATTTACTGAGATAAATCTTATTTTCATTATTAAATTTTACAATGCACTTTCTTTCTTTCATAAACATCATGAAAACAACAAAGCAAGTTCTATAATAGATAATCAATGCAATATTTGAAATAGATTTTATAAAATGCATGTTTTAAACCAGTTTCCCATTTTTTTAAACCCTTCTATGAGTATTTTACTGAATTTATATGAAAGAGTTGGGTTTTAATATTCATTGATTGATAATATTCTGTTGAATACTACAATCAAGTAGTTAAATCTAGAAAAATCTACATCTTCATATAATAACAATGAAAAATCTTTAAAATTTAATAAAATTTGTTTAAGATTCTTGTTGTTATGAATCACTTCTAAGATTCATACCCTACTATCTTTTAACTACATTAAAGAAGTGCTCATCTATTAGATTGTATATATGTATCACAAGTATGAATCAAATAGCATCAACAGCAGTTAAATAAAAATACTGCCATTAAAATAATTTTATACCTCGCAGAAAAAATACTGCATATCTCACAAAAAACATACTGTATTATTTATTTTCATTATTCATACAAATCATTGTTGATGGTAATAATTCTTCCACTGTCATTCATTTTACTGTAGTTGTTAAAGCATGTAAAAAATAAACTAAAACATAATATTAAGAAATATTGTGATAGTGCTTTAAGTTATTACCTTTTTGGTTCGAGTATGTACACTAATACTGTCAGGAAAAACTAAGGAATCATTCTTCTCAATTTGCTTAAAAAAATATAAGTAACAATGTTTAGATTAACTGTTTTATAAAATAATCTTGACAAACATATAAAAAGAAAGAATAGAACTAAGATATTTTTTCTTATTATTACATATTTAGATGAAATAATTTGAAATCTTACTGTAACTTCAACCCATCTGATGATCAACTTGAATTCTTTTTTAAATATCTGAGAGTAAAAGCACATGTGATTTACACTGAGGTATAACCATCCTTGATAAGGCAAATTTTTCTTCCAAAAACAACAAGAATAGTCTAGAGAAAGGGAAGAATATTTTATTAAAAATTTTCATATATATATATATATATATATATATATATATATATATAAATAAAAGTATTTCAAAAACAATATAAATTAAAATACAGTAATAGAGAATTTTTTAAATACATAAATATTCATTACAAGTATTTTTAACGATGATGGAGGAATATTCAGTCTTAAAAAACCAGCTTCATTCTGTTTTGACTAACATATTTACTTTTGTTTACTCCCAAAATGCATATACAGTGCACTCCCGAGTATCCAGTTAGCGACTATCTGGCCTAGTTTTCTTTTATCGTAATTAAATGAGGAAGGCAAGGCATTGCATTGGAAGTGGGCTAAAATGCAGAAGCAGTCATCTATTAAGGACTTTTCAAAAAATAAATAATGTAAGTTTTGACTCTTATTTTAAGGTTACCTTTCAGTGTAATCATTTATCAGTTTGAGTCAATTTTTTAAAGAATTAGGCCTATGATTTACTTTAATGTTTTGTTTATGTTTTCTGCACTTAAGTTAAACATTGCAGAATTTATGTTAAAATGTGAACAATTGATATCCTTTAACCTACTTTTTTCTAAATGCAATTTTTGAAACCTGCAATGTAGTACATAATCTGCAAGTACAGAGCCCTCTATTTCAACTCTATACATTATTGCCGACTGCTTCTATGATTCATCGGACTGTGGAAGCGTTCACATTCTACGTGGCTTGAGATAAATGAAGAGCTTAGTACACACACTAAGAATTGAGGAAATATGTATTATAATAGTGAGTTTTGGTATAAAAAACTTAGTTTTTTGGTTTTGGTATTGACGGTCAAAGAAATGAGTTCATAGAACTCTGGTCTATCCGGGGGGGGGGGGTATACAGCCTAACTGTCCTCCACATTAGGTTGGATACTTAGAAGCGTACTGTAATAGGATAATGCTATAAATGAACAAATTTATTAGTGAAACAATAACAAAAATTATCAATTTTTGTTGTGTGTAATTATTTAGCTCAATTATTTATAAATAGATTCATTTTTGTAAAGAGAATTTGTGCAAAAAGAATTTAAATACATATTCCAATCAATTATCTACTAAAAATTATCATTTATATTTTGCCATATTTACAAAAACAAACAAATATAAATGAATTTTATTTCTCAGATTATTTAGGTACATCAAATATAAATCTACACTTTTCCCATTTTGTACATTTTACATCAGACTAATAAAAAATATAATAATGTCTTATTACACTTTATACAAGACAAATATAAATTATGAATTTTAAAATAAAAGAAAAACATATAAATACAACTTACAATTGACTAACTTCTCTTCTTTTGGCATATTAAAAAGGCGAGAGAATTTCAAAGATGTTATTTTGTACTGCATACTATCTGGGTCTTGAGTACTGTCGAAAGATCTCTGAGCAACCAAACTTTCAATTTTACAGGCAACAAAATTTCTCATTTCATCAGTGTTATCAAAAGCACCTATATTAAAAACACAACATTGTTTTATACAATTTAAAATAGCAAGATTGTTTTATTTCCTTTCAACTTCAAATAAATATGACACAAATACAAAATTATTTAAGCAAGAAATTTAGGTATTTTAAAACCATTTTGAAGTTAATTAATATTTTAATCTTTTACATGTACAGAACTATGCCACAGGAAGGATAAATGGTACCTGAAGCAAATATTTTATTTTCCCTAACCTTCTTCATATACTCAGCTATTAAATTAAACTATTCATATGACATTTCTTTTTAAAATACTTAACCATATATTTTAGATATTAAGAAACATACTTGTAACTTCATGCACACATCATAAATTTTTTTTTGGTTCCAATCATCTGATTGTTGCCATTTCATTATATATATAATCATTCTCTAATAAAAATAAATATAAACCGATCCAGCTTCTGTCAGAAATAATCTATATTTATAATGTAGAGAGTATATTACACCTTCCTTGATAATATATAATACACTTTAGACATGCCATCTTAGCTTTACAGTACATTTATTAGATTTTACAGAATAAATTTATTATACTTAGTGTTCATAACAGTGACTTTATATGATAGTTACCGACAGCAAAATGACTGTTCTTTGATGAAGGTTGGGGGAGGGTCAGTTTTTTTTTTTTTAAGGAGATAGAAATGCAAGACCACAAAAAGATAAACAAGCCAATTTAATAAACCAATTTACTCAATTCTTTTACCTAATATGTTTTGTTAAATTTTTTTTTATCAAACAATCATATATAGCTCAATCAACTTCTCAATTTTGATCAGCCTTTAGCAGCATTACTTTCAAATTAGGATCAAAAAGCTTCTGAGTACCCCTCCCCCTCTTGCATCTGTTCTTCTCTCACTGAGCTCTCCTTTTAGCCTTTTACATTATTTAATTCTTTTTATGATTTCAACTTTTCTACATCATGAAATTGCAAATACTTTTTTAAAAAATATTATCAATTTAAATTATTAATAGTAATTTATATTTATTAGAATAAGAAACTTACTCAAAGTTGGAACAACATTCTTTTCTAACCACTCCCAATGGTCTGTTATCTCATTCTTAGTAAAAGCACTGGCTACAATAACTAAAAAGAAATTAAATTTTCATATTAAATAAAATATCTGCATTTTCAAGTCTGAAAATTTCATAGACATATATATAAAAAAAAAGAACTAAGAAAAAAACTTAGTAAATGCCTCACATAATATATATATTTTGTCTCAAACATATTACAGTTCCATTCTGTGGTCAAAATACATACAAAATCTGCCTAGTGCAATTAGTAATCATATCATAAAACTCTACACTTATACTGAATTTTTCGAAAGCTTTACCAACAGAAAAATGACATTCAGCATTAATATTTATGCTTTGCAAAACTACAGCTGAACTAATATAAACATATTTTCCATAATTTGACAGAAAAAGAATTTAAAACCTTTCACATTCTGTATTAAAATTATGTATAATAACACTGATTTTTAAAAAAATCTACTATTTAAACAGTAAGAAATGAAGCATGAAATTGCCTCGAGATCACCATGCAATAACACAAAAGGAAATAAAAATATATAATGCATTCAAAATGCACAGAACATCAGCTATAAAAATTTAACATTAATAACCAGATATTCATAATATAAAATAATCAATATCTTAATAATTCAATAACTACTTACGAGGATTCTTCTCAGAAGAGGAAGAATGAAGGATAATTCGAAAAGGGAGGGGCTATAAAATATCATCAGTAATTAATAAAAAGAATATTACTGTTTTTTGAGATATCCTTTTTAATATTATGTTTAATTTATATACAGATTCATTTAATCAGAAAAACTAGGAAACTATTTCTCCACAGTGACTTTAAATATGTTTAAATATTTTCTTAGTGTACATTCTTTTAAAAGTTTAAGAAATAATACATCAAAGTAAATAAAAAAAAAATTCTTTATTAAACATAATTTTATAAATGTTAAGCTTTTTATCATCAGATTATTCAAACTTAATTAAAGTATTATAAAAGATATTTAAAATTTTATAAATCCTTAATTATATTTCATTCAATATTTTAAAAATTATTATAAACATTTTAATAACAAAATAAGAAAAAAATTAAGATATTAATATAAGATAATTTGAAATAAATGTTAATATTTTTGGAATAACATTTATATACAAAACACTCTACAAAGCTAAATAATTTTATGAATTAGGAAAACATTTGATTTTTCTTTTTTTTTAATCTATCAAGATTTATAATTTGCTTTGAAGGTATATCTAAAATATAAAAACAAAAGTTGATATATTTACAAAGAAATGCTTTCCTAGAAATAATATTACTTAACCATCAGAGCAAAGTTATCACAGGAAAAAGATTTTTGCATAACTAAGCACAAAAATTCTGCATGTGATTTATATCCAGAAAAAATATTCACCTTTGAATCAAACACACTATCAAATGTACCCACAAAAAGGGATGCTAAACCTTTTGTACCATATCCTTTCCTCTGCTGAAGAATGAAGAAAGGATTTGCATGTTCAACAACCCTAGAAGTACGAACAATTTAATTTTAGTTAAAAAATGCTTAATACATTTTAATAGCAAAATTCCAATAAATATTGGATAAATATTTCCCCTAACAATTCAAATATTATTTTAAAAAATTACATTTTAACCCTGCAAATATCTAGTACCTGAATCTCCCTAAAATGACAATACTCGATTGAACAAATAACAACTTTCTACATTCTATTTGGGAAATTTCGTGGTGGCATTTTTCTATGTTCCAGCCAGTTGAATAGTTAAATTAGAACTGCTAATTGATTTATGGGTTATTTTTAATATAATATATATGACAATAATAATACCAAAACATATGTCATCTCATACCATGCAATATATACATGACCACAAGCAGTGACAAGAAAATTATTACTAGATTGTCTCCTTTGCCATATTCTTTAATATGTCAGTAGAAATAGGATTAAAGTTTTTTATTCATTTGGTTTAAAATGGTTTATTGTAACTTGCTGGTAAAGTAATAAATTTTTTTTCTTTTTCATTATATAAGAATTTCTTGACTTATTTTTAAATTTTGACATAATAAAAGTTTTCATTAAGACATAAGATAGTGAAAAAAAATAATTTCAATGCTCTGGTCAAAAATTAAAAGCAAAAAAAAGTAAGAACTAAGATTAAAAATCTTGTGAGATTAAATTATATAACTGAGTTTGTGAAGTGTTTAAATTCTTACCCAACACCTGATATTTCATACAAGATTTTGGAAGTTACTGCATCATACAGAAGCATTCATATATAGAGAGATTCTGCTTTATATAACTTACTATTTAAAAATTTAATTTTAATTCACTCGTGTACAATTTTTTTTTTTTTTTTCATTCCCTGATTAACACGTATATTTTTACTAATAATAAAGATGAATGTGTTTTGAGTTGATTTTCTACAGGCAAGACTATTTGACTTAGAATCATCAAATTTAGCACATATATATTTTAGAGGTTAAAAATTAACACTCAGAGCAAATTTCTTTAAAAAATTTAATTAAATAGAAAGTAAGTAAAATTTCAGTATTCGTTTTCATGATAACTTCCAAAAATATTACATTACAATAATAAATTTTAGTTCATGTTAGAAAAAATTTTTAAAAAATTCAATTACAATAATTTTTTCTCATATAATTTATTTCCTGTTCCCTATTTTAATTTTTTTTAATATTTCTAATAATTTACAACAATATACATCATTGTTGAAGCAAAGCTTAAATAATTTTCATTGCTACCACTAATATCTCAGTCTGACTTCTTTTTGCATTGTTGAAGATGAAAGTACGAAGTTATGGTTTATTTTTCAAAATGATTTTATTTTTATTTAAAGTATGATTTTAATATACTTTAAAAAAATTTTATATTTATATTTAAAGTTTCATTTTGATAATAAGCAATGACGAAATGTTTTTCAAGTGTGTTCATTGTTAAATACTACTACCTTTTAAAATGATATATTTGGATAAATAAAAATATATATCCTTCCTATTGCTTGAAAATTGTTTTCTTATTTTAGTGCACTGAATTTCTTTGCTGAATCTAGGTAATTTTTATTAAGTAATCATCTAACTTATTACAAATTATAAATAATATTAAGAAGTACACAGAAAATTTCAATGCTAAATGATTCCGCTTTCTATTTTTAAATTTAAAATAAAAATGCTTGGTTTCATCTAAAAAGTAGTTTAGAAACAATTTTGAAATTTGCAATATTTACACTTTCATTTGAAATCTACATTTTAGTTATTTAACATTCAAATTTTAGATAAGATAACAGAAAATTAATGAGATATATTGCACAATGAATGGAACGAGGTAATGCTTTTAAAATAGTAGGCACTACATATTTAACAAAAATACTTTGCAAAAAAAAAGCCATCAATAGCAAGTCACTTAAAATACTTAATTGAAATTTTCAACAATCATTTATTCTAGTTAAGTAACTAGCTGCCATAGGAGCTAGTTTCACACAAAAGAAAACTGCAGGGGTAAATAATCTGCACTACTGATTAAAAAATCATGTAGAACATTTTAAGTGAAATATTTATAGACAGTTTTCCTGCACTCTAAAAATTCATATTATATACAGAAATATTCCTCAAGTATATTGTTTACAGCAAAAAAGATAAATAACTGTATTAATATGATTAATAAAATTAAAATTATAATAAAACTTGTTTGTAACATTAAATTAATCAAACTAATTTAATTTTAAATAATGTATTATAACAATAATTTCTTTGCAGGTCTATTTAGCTACTTTAAATAAAGTGAATATCAACAGAGACTTGACAGTTCATCATGAACATAAAATACTTATTTTACTAAAATGTAAAAGTTTAAAAGATTCAAAAGGGAAAGGAAGAGAATATGCTATTGTGGATTTATAACATTTTGTAATAATACACATTTTATTTTATTTAATAGAGAAATTCAATTTCCTAATTTCCAAATAATACCATAGTGTTCTTGCAAAAGCAACTTCTTGAGGTTTAACCCACATCGTTGTCACATTACTGTGAAAAATCCGTAAATCTATCTCGTGACATACGTAAAATTGTATTTACAGTCAATGTTTACAATATTTCAAGGATAATTTTACTGATGCCGTCCCACACAAATTTAAAAGGAAAAATAACAAAAAGCTTTCAGTTATTGATTAATTTCTAAAAATTAAGAAGACTCAACTGTAATATATTTTTAATAAAAATTTACGTTTTTCTTGAATTATTGATGAATTTTGGAGTCCTAAAATAATTATAAATAGTGGCAAAATGATGATGAAGAAATAAAGCAATGATATCAAATTATAAGTATTTATCCACTCTCTTTTTAAATTGTCCTTAAAATATAATTCTAGTTTACTTTTGAAGTTCTTAGAGGAAACATGATTCATATTAAAACTAGAAAGAAACAAAACACGGTGAAAAAAAATGGCATAAATATATTTGTCAAGAAATTAATAGAAACATTCGTCGGAGATCTGGCAGCAGTATCATATTGACCATTTAAATTTCCCTCGTTGTTCAACAATATGTGAGAATTTATTGAAGGGACAATAATTTGGTGTTAAGAATCACGTGAAAATTTTATTTACAAAATATTTAGAACTAAGTCTACGCTGGTAGTTAAAAATTTGTAACAGCGATAAAATATGATTTATTTATTTCTGTTCAAGGTGGTTATTCATATAAATAGAAGTATTTCTGTTATTTTTATTGTGTTTTTGAATTGTTAATTTCATGACAAAAATTATGTTTTGATTTTTATAGAATATAATAGAGTTCCTGGCAAGTTTTATTACTCAAAAGTTATCAGAATAACATAGAAATAAATTCAAAACCAAAAAGCGATTTTTTTTTTTGAAAAAGTGTTAACAATTTTGATGCAACGTATATCTTTTCCGTTAATTTAATGTAATTTCAAAATCTGTAATTATCTGTCGATTGTTTTCAATATGAATTGCATTTGATATATTATATGTTATGATTAATCTAATTTGCTACACTTGTTTTTCAATTATTAATTTTTTGAATAATTAATGGTACCAATGAATTAAAGTAAAATTGTATAGCAATAAAAAAAGTCCAATACGCTTATAAAATTATGTCCAAATTATTTCTTCCTTTTTGTCTTTATGCAAAAATAACTTTTTATGATTTTTTTTTTTTTTTTTTTGCTGAAAGCAAGTTTAATTATATCATAATTTAATTATCAACAATGTAATCTTTCCTATTTAATTAATGTTGTTTCTGCACCAATCTTTTGTACCACTAGTAAGAGATCATAATCTCTTGATATCAATTTTAATATGCACTCAGAGGAAGAAGTTAAAACACAATAAAAATTAATACATCAATGAAATGTTTCACTGAAGAAGGCAAGGTATTTTATGTTACTCATATATATATATATATATATTTTAGTTTTTTTTATTATTATTATTTCTATACATCCTTTATTTATGAATGCAAATTATATTTTGCCCTGATGTACTTTATATAATAATTTTTTTTTAATTCAAAAAAGAAGAAGAAAGTCTCCACATTTTATTTCCACCTGAGTTCTTAAAAAAAAAATCTATTTTAAAATTGTGTCTGTGAAATAACTCAAAAACATAATCGTCTAGAGCAATGAAATTTGGTATGTGGTCTTAAGACTGTAGATATCTATCTAAATTTAGATGAAATCAGTCAGAGAGAAATCTATCCATATGCATGTGAATTCAGAAATCCAAAATAGTACATGAATGACATTTGGTATAGAGAATTATCATCAGAATTATTGAGCTGTATTAGATTTGGGATAAATACAGATCAAATATCAGAAGCGGGATTATTTGTTGGTCTGAATTTCTGAACTTTTATGAATATGATAATTCAAAAACGTAATGACTGAAATAAGTGAAATTTGGTGCATTGTTTTGTAACAGAAATTGCAGTTTTTTTTTTTTTTTTAATTAAAATTTTGTTTGAATCGACTTAAAGGTAGGTGCCTAAAATTCACACTTGGTTTATTTATAGTACTACGAAGCACAAAACTTGACATAGTGAGTTATTGTATGAGCAAATAAGGCAAAGAGAGGACTTGCAGTTGCAGATTTTGCCGTAACTTTCGAAGGTTTGCTACTTTTCTCTCTACAATTCCACGACATGCTATACTTTCAGGGGATGAAGAAATGAAAAGAAAGTGCTGAATATCTACGAAAAAGTCGAGGGAAGAACTGGAGGGCAGCTAATTTTAAGTTTATTTTATGTTCTGATATATATTGGTTCTCCTGGTTTAAATTATCCACATATATTGATCATCATTGTGTTTATAAATAGGTATGCTATTTTCGGTTCCAAAAAATGTAAAAAATGTCAAGTTTATTTAAACATTTTTTTTTTGGGGGGGGGGAGAACTAATTTTAATAAAGATATGCAAAATATTAAATTATGTAAAGTTTTTTTTTTAACTATTGTATATTTTATTTATATATTGTTTAAATAAGTGGAATGAAATCAACTCTCATGACTTGAGAGTCACAAAGCAGATGCAATTGGGCAAGTCATCTGATTGAACGTAATCATACACTGAACTGCAATATCACATTGTTTTATACACTGTAAGACGTTGAATGAATTCCAAAATCTAATCAGCACGACATATTTGATTTTTATAATATATGAACTGACTTCCATTTTGTGACTTCCTTATCTCCAAAATTAGGTTGAAAAGTATCACAAATAATACAAAACATTAAAAAAAAAAAAAACGTTTCTGTACTCTGAATTATGTTATCAAATCTACTACTACTAATTTTATGCATTTATGAAAAAAAAAAAAAAATGAAATGATATTTTTTAAATCGAATCATCAATTGCTAAACTTTTACAGGATAAAACAAAAGTTTTGCTTGAAATTTCTTTTGAACTATTGATATTATTTAATAGATACTAACCGTTATATCCCCATCTTCGCTTGCGATTGTCTGTTTTATAAATAAATAATTAAAAAAAAAGTACTTCTGCCTTTATTCTCTACAATTTTTATATTGAACCCCTTGAGAAGTTTTAAAACACTCGATCGCAATTATTTCTAATCAAAAGATTTCGGATGAAAGACAGTTTTAATCTCAAATTTGGCGCAAATACGTATATAAAGATTTCTTAGAGTTAATGGCATGTAGTTAGCCATTGGAGGAACATTGAATTTCTTAGTTCATACTGACCTCTTTAAAAAATAAACAAAGTCAAAAGAAGCAACTAAAAGTATCAGATAATAGTCCCTTGATTTAATACATGATATTATAACACACATAGAAATCTTAGCATTGTGGCGGATTTGTTGTGGGCGAGGATAGAACCTGGGACCTTATGGTTCGCAGTCCAGCAACATGACCACGATACAAAAGTAATTGATCGGGCAGCGTAGCTGTTAACTGGCTTATAAACAATTCACCACAGACTCTCCCTCCAGTGAGTCGGAGGTGAGACGAACGATATGGCTGTTGTAACGAGTGGTGGTGTATTAGCTGTTGATGCTAATGCGCCTGTACCCATTTGAGTAGCGCCAAGCGTTATGGCGAGCGTGTGTGGGTGAGTGGTTGCTGATGCTGTTGCTGCGTCAAATGAGTCTGACGACTTTGTGTTGCTGCGTCAAGTGAATCTGACGACTTTTGATTTCCTGTGTCAAGTGAATCTTATGACTTTGGTTTGCTGTGGGTAGATGGAGCCACAACAGCTGTGCGAAGGTTGAGGGATCATCGTACGAGGTCACCAATGTCGCGGATTTGTTATGGGCGAGGATAGAACCTGAGATCTTATGGTTCGCAGTCCAGCAACATGACCACGATACAAAAGTAATTGCTCGGGTAGTTTAGCTGGTAACTGGCTTATAAGCTATTCATACAGTATCAACTGCTATTATTATGATTGAAATGGCTGAACTGGGATTTTTAGCAATAAATGTCACATCTCCTCAGGCCAGAGAGTCACAGATAATAGATATGAAAAAGCTTCAGTGAACGAAGAAAAATTCGTAGATAGCGCTTATGTGAAATAGGTTTTTGGATCAAAACTTTAAGAGATGAAATTTCCTGGTGATTAAAAGTGAGCTTATCCAAAGGTATGTTCTTTCGATTGAATTCTTCAAACAGCGTACAAGAATATGTTAAGAGTCATTTTCTTGGATGCAGGAGAAACTGTCATCCAAATCCAATCCTTACTTATTCAGAAATCCAAACTTATTCAGTAAAGCTCAGGTGATGATCATTCGGGTAATTAGATATGCTGTTATTCATTTTTTTTTCTATTTTTAAGCCATATGGTATGAGAAAGGATGTATATAATATCTCTTAGTATTTCTTGGTTTTTGCTATTTTGATAATTTTTTGATCGTACGAGATTCTATTTTCAATAAAAATCCACTCAAAGTATGGATATGACTCCACCATACCAACTGCTACTAAAAATAGAATTCTTGCAATTACAAATGTAAATATTGCGCAAGTAAATATTTACTCAAGTGTGAAAAATAGAATTCCTGCAATTACAAATATAAGAATTGCGCAAGCAAATATTTTCATAGAGTAAAATACAACGTGCGCTTTGAAGAATGGCAACGCGCTTATAAGTAAACATAAATTTAGAAAATATTTTTAATTATGTTTTTTTTTTTTTTTTTTGTGGCAGTATCTTTGACTTTGTACTTTTATTATCGCATACATTTCTGTTCTATTTCAGGAGATTTCTGTTCAAGTTATGTATAATTTTTAATGAAATATTTATAACCTATCATTTAGATTTTGATATATCAACACTGGTTTGCAGAAAAAGGCAGGAAGGGGGAGATGCCTGAATTTTAGATAAAGGAAATGGATATCTTTTCTCGTGTTTTCATCATTTCAGTTCTAGATATTCCGCAGTTAAAGGAAGGCTAAAAATCTATAATTAGAAAAGGAATTGACTTAGAAGATAAGTTCGTACATACATTTTTTAAAATATTGGCAAACTTGTTAAACGAAATACAATTTTTTTCAATGAACTTGAACTAAAAAAAAAAAAAAAAGATATATCAACTGGGTGAATTAAAATCTTAATAGTGCTAAAATATCTTGTCGATACTGCTTCTTTCAGTGGTAGCAAGGTAGTCGGCTGTACATAAGTGCTAAAATATGAGATCAAATTAGACCAAACAACCAAAAAAAAATTACAAAAATAGTATTTAACAATACTATTTAATGTAAATTTCTGCTAGTATATATTAAAATATTTGCTTTCATTCATTATGATATAAATGAAACTTTTTGATGGAAGTAATTTAACACTGGAAAAAGTGTGTAAACTATAGAATAAATGTGATTATACAATGAAACAAGTTTGGTATTTCGACAAAAAAAAGTGGCAAAAAAATGTAATTAATTTTGAAAAACTGATTAAAAAGCGGGTAAAATTTATATGCATATAAAATCAAAAGCATTGAAAAGCTGAGTCTTTGAATTTTAAGATGATGTAGAAACAATTTATCTGCAATGGTATGTTCGGAAATTATGGTGAGAAAACTTACGATCTTTCTAGTTTCATTCCAAGCAAAATTTTAATGGCGCGTTTAATCCCTTTAAATATTATGGAAAGTATGTGACATATTTCATTTCAATTTGTCAAGGAATATGGAATTGTATAAGATTCAAACAAATGGAACATTTGATTTTTTTATATATAGATTAGATGAATTTTATTCCTCAAAATGTCTTTTCCGTTTCTTTAGCTTTTACAATACAGTGGAATTTCACTTAACAAGCATAATTCGTTCCGGAATCTTATTCGTGAAGAAAAACCATCATTTCCATAGAAATACATGTAAAATACAACAATACATTCTATTCCAAATAATACTCAAATTTATAATTATGTAATTTATTTTTTGTAATTTATATTTCTTTATTACAAAAAAAAAAAAAAAAAAAGTCTTCTAAAGACTATTGTCTTTAACTTCACTACGAAATCTGATGAAAATGAAGCACAATATTATAGCCTGATTTCGCAACTATTTTGCAAAAGTATCTCATGCTTTCAACATCTTTATTTCACTGGTAGATTGCTGCTTTGTTAAGATTATTATTTCCCTCACTTCTGATCAAATCTCATCGCCAATCTTTTCCTGTAATACAGAATGCAGATCAAAAAGCTCAGTGTCACTGTTATCCATCTCTAAATTGGCTAGACACAATCTTATTGATTAAGGTTTCACAAAAACTCAACGGAAAAGCGTTCGACAACGATATCTGGCGAAGACTTCTTCCATGCAAAAATGAGGATTTAAATAAACTCCCAAAACAGACTGAAAACTGAAATGCGATCCAATCTTGCATGTGACGTCATGGTATCTCATCGTGTTCTGCGAAACATCGCTCGATTGAGAAGGATTTTTTTAAAAAAACATTTTGAGTTGCTTGTTATAAAACTACTCGTTATGAAAAGTGCTATATTACTTCTTGGATCAGTTTTTTTCTTTTATGTTTGAATGCAATAAACATCCGTATTACATGGTCAATAAATTCAGCATTGTGTAAATACGCATTCTAGAAAATCGTTGGTACAAGAAATTTATCAATACTATATAAATTTCTCGCGTTCATTGCTCTCTACTCGTCTAAAAACAAAGTTTGGCAGTTCACCTCTAAAATCCCCTCTACAGTTACCAAATTCGGCACGTATATACTTAAGGAGAATGAAAATATGCACCTTGAACCGATCTCATTGCATTTTTTATTAATTAAAAAATTGAAATTTTTGTACATTCTCTTGATTTTACGTTTTCCCTTTCCATTCGAAAATATTTTTGCTTAAAAAGAATTTTTACACTATTTTAAAAATTGCATTTTTATTGTAATCAATTTATTTATTGCAAAATTTTTAACTTAATTTTGACAATTCCTTAATAATATTGTTATGCATATTTTGCAACAACACATTTCATTATTACAATGAAATTAAAGCTGTTTTTTATTCTTTCATCAAATATTTAATAGTTTTTTTCATTGTAAAAGCCAAGAAATATTCTTGTAGTAAATAAGTATGCCATACTGTGCGATTCTCTATAATATGACCTCATACAATGTGTAACTTCTTCAAACATATTATATAGGAGTCTACTAAAGTCTATCCAATATTGGGCAATCCTATTAAATTTTCTATAGACAATAGATGAATCTATTATATTTTGTTATTATTAGTCCATTTCTCAGGAAACAGCATATTTTTTGTAAATAATCTGTATTTTTGATTTTCTTCGTTTTTTTTTTAATATAAATAAATTTAAAAACGCAGTATAAACACCATCCAACAGAACTGCGCATCAAAGCAACGCACTGATGACGTCAAGTCGTCCATTGAGAGGGGAAGTTTGGGGGAAAGAAAAGAGAAAAGAGACAGCGCGTCTCCTGATTTGCGGAGAATATTAGCCTTGAAAGAATGAGGCTAGACTTTGTTTTGCTGGTATTAGAAGGACATCTGTTAATGTGTGTAAAATATTTGTAAATATTTGCTTGGCAAGTTATGTTCATTCAAAAGAAAATTAAAGACATATTTCCAACGGCATAGCAAAATAGATGGAAACCTGATATTTTTTTAAACATTTAATAAACTCGAAAATTATCTACGGCTCTTATAGAACTAGCGCCAAGCATATTTATATTTTTCATCCAGTGGCCTCATTAATAAATTGCCTCTGGGTATGTTTTTTTTGTGTCTCCAACTAGTGGCGTAGCAATAGGGATATAGAGAGTTGAATATCAAGGGAAAAAATATTAGTTCGTTTATCCATTTTTTATTAACTAAACATAGTGTGAAACCGAGAAAATAATACCACGTCATTTACTTTTGCTAACTACTAATGATAACTTGGGACGAAAAAATTGTATTATGTCCTCAGCTCAGTGGCGTAATGTGGGCTAATGGTGCTCAGACCATAATTTGATATTTTGACTTCTTGCCATTATCAGTCGCATTGGTAGATTTACGACTAGAGCTGCAAGTAGATTGATTAAAAAACTATATTTTAGTATATGCCAAATGAATTAAATATATAAAATACATCGGTTATAAAATATTAGAATAATATTAACATTTTATCAAGTATAATTGGTCTGGTTCCTATATGTTTCATTATATTTATTTTGTTATTAGAATATTCATAAGTGCCGAATGTTTTCGACAATAATGTAGGATGCAAACGTGAATGTTTGGAATTACAACAGATAAATAGAAACAAATAAATTTTTGGAAAGTTAACATATATAACAGTTATGAAAAATTAACTTTTGGCGTGAATTTAACATTTTTACTGAATCTATCGTACGATATTTGGCGAGTCATTGGGCGATGCAGTTAATAGTATCCGAAAATCGGATTTGAGTTTGTTGAGTTATTTGAGTAGAATCAAGTTTGAGTTTTTTTCAATCGATTGAAACAAAGATTTGAAACAAAACTGCACTTGTAGTTATCAAAGCCCATACCCAATTTCGATTTATTTAAGTCTTTACGTTTTTGAAGTATCGCATTAAAATGTTTCTGAAAATCCAGACCGACAGAAAGTCAATCCGTTGTTGGATTTGTCTCAAACTTTGACATGTATCTGTACAATAGATTTTAAATCTGTGTACCGAATCTTATCTATCTAGCTCTCTCTCTCTTTTTGTAGTTATCTCTTTAACTTATATTCGGTAGACTACTTCCTCTGAACAGATTTTTCTCAAAATTTGATAGAGATTTGCAAATGTGGTGAAAAAACGTATCTAAATTTTAATTTGTCACAGACAGACGGAAGGACATTTTCCAAAAATGTATTTTTCGAACTCAGTGAGAACTCGAACTTCATATGGAGATTTGTCACAATTTCGAGTTCGATTTTTTTTTTTAACGATTATTATACTTTCTTTACACTATGTAAAAGAGAAAGTAAAAATGTGATAAATATAAAATTGAATTGACCAAATTATAAAAAGAGGGGGTCTCAGAATGTAGACTATATATACAGCTTAAATGTTATTCCATACGGCTCCTGTCCTCAGCTTCCTGCGCAAAGGTGCAAGGCAAGAGAACATAGATTCCCTCGGGGCCAAGGAGCCATTAATGGGTTATTGTAATCCAGAATTTCGAATGATTTACTTTCGAGTTCTTCTAAATTTTATTCCTTACATTTTAACTCATTATCTTTCCAAATCTCATTTTAGAGCAAATACGCATTAATTGTGTGGATTTTAAAACAGAATATAGTGTAATTTGAATATTAATGGAGCATATACTTTTAAATACTTTGTATTCTTATTAGTTTGTAGTGAAAGCTTATAAGCCAGTTAACAGCTACGCTACAAGGGCGATTGCTTTTGTATTGTGGTCTTGTTACTGGGCTGCGAACCACAAGATTATATATATTGTTACAAACCTGCAATTCTGCTTCCCAGCATAGTTGCTTTTATCACCAGAAAGATTGTTTTACATTCATCTGTATTGGACGGAGTCTGGGTGTCGAGTCGGAGGTCCCGGAGCTTGGCGACGAATTTGGCGACTTTGGCGTCAAAATAGATTATACCCGAAACATCGAGAATTTTCTCGTTCCATCCATTAGGAACCGAGATACGTCTCGAACGTTCCTGATTGGTTGAGAGGCCTCTAGCCCCGCTTCCTAAGACCTATAAAAAGAGGCAGCCGCAGCTGCCAGAGTAGAGTAGTCGGAATCGACGGTGAAGAGTAGTCGGAAGCGACAGAGGAGAGTAGTCGGAAGCGACAGAGAAGGGTAGTCGGAAGCGACAGAGAAGAGTAGTCGGAAGCGACAGGGTAGAGTAGTCGGAATCGACGGTGAAGAACTAGTCTTCCAAGGATTAACAGAGCAGCGACGGAGTCAAGCTAGTGCTGAACTAAGCTGTGCGCTGCTGTCTGCAGTAGAATCTTGTTGTATGCTGCTGTGTATGCTGTTGTATGCTGCACGTCTCGGCTGAAGATAATCGTGTTCTATGTTGTATATAGTTGTCGTCTTTGTGCTGCCCTGTGTGTCTTCGTGTTAATAAACGTCGTTTTTTTTTCTACTGCCGCTTGCTGATTGAGAGTTCTCCACACCATATAACTCCCACTATCCAAACGAACCCCGGAAATTTCGTAACAATATATAAAGTTTTTTAGGGACGAGAATTTCCCTCAAAATTATTCATAAACACCTGTGGGATAGTTTGTTACCAAAATTTTTAACATGTTATGGGCTATTCTATTTCTGTTACAAGCTTTTCATTTCCAGTGTTTGATAATATATATAATTCATATTGAAATTCGGTTCTTAAAAGGTAATATGAAAAATCATTCATATTACTTTTTACCAACCCTCTTCAATATCGTCAATAAGCATTTCTTAAAATCAAAATTAATTTTAAAAAAGAGTAAGATATTAACTAACAGAAGTGGTCTCCCGGAAATATTCTCTTATATCTTCCAATAAATTCAATGCATTATGCTAAATTTGCAAATTTTTGTGAAATTTCAAACGGAAATCATATGTAAGAACTTTGCATATCCGAGTACAGGAGAACACAATACCATGCGCAAAAAGTTAGATGTACAAAGTTTGGCATATAGTTTTCAAAATTTAAAATGTAGATTGCTGTTCAAATTTTGAAATAAACAGATTGAAGAGATTGAACATTGAACAGATTAACCATTCGGCTTTCCTCTCTAAACTATGAATACTATGAAGAACAAAAGGTTCATTAGCGCGTCTTCCCCGTGATCTGGGCGCCCCGGGTTCGAGTCCCGGTTCGGGCTTAGTTGTTCTTCTTCTGTGTTCTATCTGTGAGGTGTGTGTGAATGTACCTCCCCCCCCTATAAAAAGGGGTTGTGCAAGCGAATGTGACGCATGAGGTAGCTAAGTCGTCGTACTCTTAGCCCTAGTTGGCATTACTGAAAAAACAAGAGACGCTCACTCGGCTTAAATCGCTGACAGATAATGTCATCGGGCTTGTAAAGTGCCATAAGTCACACCAGCAACAAAATGCTCATGTACTAATCTAGACTAAATAAATTATAAACAAAACAAAAATCTGGGCAGTGAAATTTCCCGACTTTGTCTAAGATTCAGAATTTTTATCGGGGGGGGGGGCAGAGGGAATAACACATTTATCAAGGAGAATCTGAGAAAAATTCGGAAAACCACTCTCTTATAAAAAAAAAAAGTATTTACATTTATGCGAAAAAAATATGCATTTATGTATGAATCTCAAATTATTATCTTAATTTATTTGAAATTATGTCAGATTTTTACTCATGATGGTTTTCACGATTTTTGAAGTAAGGATCGGAATCACCTTAGAGAAAACAATCTCTGTACATTTATGATGCTTTTTAAAGCCCGACTTGAGGCGGGGCGGGGAAGAAGAAATTCTTATCATGTATCAGGATCCTTACAGGGGGCCGCCATTTACTTTCGCTATGCCATTGTAAGCTACTGCATATTCAACAGCAGGAAAAAAAGTTTTCGAACAAGAAAAAGCATATTATATCTGGGTTTCTTCATAAGGGGATGTTATTTTCTTGTTTTCCCACTGTACTCTATTATATACTCTAGAGTAGAAATATACTTTTGGGTTCTGGCTGCAGGTTTCAGAACTACCGAATTTTAACCAGCCAAATCTCACAGATGGGCTCAACTTAATTTTTCCATTATACTGATTAATCAAATAAGTAAGGACTTTTGAATCTAAATATATTTTTGAGCATTATTTAATATTGTTAAAAACTATTTGAAAATGTTTATCACAAGTATTTCGCGTTTCTGAAGAAATCCGCAATTACTTTGTTTATGGAGAATTTTATTTGGAAATGGATTGATACAAAATAACGATAGAATAAATTCATTTAATAGTAGCATTACATCAGAAATTTTAAATGTGCTTCATAAAGACAATTTTAGACCTAAATTAAAAATATATTTCGGTTACTGTATCGGCTTGTCTTTTGAATGTAGTTTTGCTTTACATTGATCCTTGCATCTCTACATCTAACTATGGGCTATAATTTTTTATTACTTTTTCGTATATGTCGTAAATCTATATCTATACTTATATATAAAGCTCAATGTGTGTGTGTGTGTTGGTGCTCTACAGAAAAGACCATTTGACCTACAGCTACCAAATTTGGTACGTGTATACCTTGGAGGTCGGGAATGCGCACCTGGGGTCCCTTTTTTGGAAATTTTAATTATTAATTAAAAACTAACTTTCCCGCCAAAAAAATTCTTTCATTTTCCCCACCGCCAAATGAGTAAGGCTTCAGTTTTTTTTTTCCAACAGCAATGAGGCTAGGGCTAACATTTTTCGGCCGATTATTTCAAACGATTCTGCTTATTTTCTTAATGTTTTATGCATTTAAAATGAAACATTGTTAATGAATCGATCTTTCAGATTCATTCTGAAATACTTTTGAATTAAAATTAAACAGATTAAAGGAAATTAAAAATTTCGTATCTACACAACGTTACCCCAACTGGAAAAATTCATGCATTTGCCTTACCGTAACTGGCGTTGAAAATTCACGCATGCGCATTGTATTCTGATTGTTTACATTTCAACGGAAGCGGACTCGATTTAAATTATTTTTAGGTCAGTTGTATGCTTTTGTAATTAAATTGTATTTATGTTAGTTTCATCGCTTTTTAAGTAATTTTTTAACCTGTTTTTGACCGATTATTTTAAACGATTTTGTTTATTTTCTTAGTGTTTGAGGCATTTAAAATTAAACATTGTTAATTAATATACCTGCTCAAGATGAATCTGAAAAAGTTTTGTTGACAAATTCTTGAGATATTACATAAATTAAGAAAGATATGCTTTAGTGCCCATAAGGTTTAAATGCTCAGTGACTCTGTTCTCAGTAATCATATCACAAAAAAAAAAAAAAATGCTTTGTTTCATTAAAAAATATTATTATATTAATTGCAGATTAATCATTTCCACTTTAATTTAAAGCATAAATTCTACGGGAGCTAAAAGAAAATTGGAGAGATACAGATTACGTTATGACTGAAGGCCTTTATAATATTCTGAGTGAATTGAAATTTGAAGTTTTAAAATATTTTAATGCAGAAGCTATTAAAGTAGGAATTATATAAAACAGTTAATTATTAAAAATTTAACGGGCATTAAGATTGGCGAACAGGCTGGTCGCCAAAGGCAACTAGTAGAAAATAAAATAATCGTCAAAAAATTTCGAACTGGAAATTTTGACGAATCTTTACTTTTTAGAAAATGTTTGATTGTCTTCTGTGACAAAGATAACTCATAATCGTTTTGAGCAAGATACGGTCTTTACACTAAATTTGCAGATTTCTATCAAATTTTGAGTAAAATCTGTTCAGAGGAAGTCCGTCTGTCTGGCAGTTCGAATATAAGTTAGAGCTAGAAGGATAAGATTCTATACACAGATTTATATCTATAGTGTAGACCAGGGGTGGGCAGTTTATTCCAGGATACGGGCTACTTCTAATTTTTTTAAGGTATTGCGGTACACCCAGTGGCATAAATGTGTTGAGTTAAAAAAAAATGGTCTACAATATTTATTACAACTTAATAATAAACATGGAATATGTATTTGCCTACATAACTACAGACATAATAATAATAAAAAGATAAAAACATAATAATAATAGCCACAAATATAATAATATCAAATAATACATTTAATATCGGACAATTCAAAATACATTACAAAATAAATAATTTTAATCTAAAGTTAGTTCTGGTAGTTAAAGTCAGTAAAAGACTTATTCTGCATACTTTCCGTCAATTTTGAATATCTGGGTATATAATTATTAACTGCTAATCTTGCATTGGATTGTAAATGGTAGTCTGTGAGATGGGAACTATATGTTGTCTTAATTATATTCATCGTTGAAAATGCAGATTCACGCAGGTAGGTAAAGCCAAAGACCAACGTTAAATGGTGTGCTTTTTTAAATAAAGATATTTTGCTTCGTCCATTAGATACCAAAAGTTTTTTCTTAGGTTCTGAATTACGTGCTTTTAAAATTTGCCATTTTGAAGCAGTAAAACTTCATTTCCCTTAAGAGATAAAGTGAATATATAATTTATATTTTCTGTTATTTCTTCCACATCAACATGGGCCGCAGTGGCCGGGTGGTAAGGTCTCGGCTTCGGGACCGGAGGGTTTCAGGTTCGTGACCCGATTCCACTGATGAACCGTCGTGTAAGGGGGTCTGTTGCGCGTTAAATCCGTCATGACCAAACATCCTCCCTCTGGTATGGTATGGTGTGGTGTGGAGAGGTGGGTGCCAACTCAGGTGTCGTCCTCGTCATCTGACCGCGGTTCAAAATTACGAGGTCCGTCCCAAAATAGCCCTAGTGTTGCTTCAAACGGGCCGTTAATATATAACCATAACCACATCAACATGTACAAATGGATAATGCATGAATGTAATTATTAGTTTCTTTTAGAATGCGCATCTTAGGTCTTATTAAAGGTGGTCACCTCAAAATGTCTTGGTGGTCCACCGGTCGATCGCGATTGACTTAATGTCTATTCCCGGTATAGACGCCTGCCAAAGTTTGAACCCAAATTATTCGTTCGCTCTTTGTTAGCGGCAGTTTCTAATTTTAAATGTATATGTTATGTGTTTCCTTATATATGTGTGATCATCGTCCATGTGTGTTGTTTATATGCGTGTGTGTGTGTGCGAAAATAAATAAGAAAAAGACAAGAAAGCTTCTTTCCTTGGATTAAACACACACACTCAGCTACACAGACCAACAATGGATTGATTGTCTATCGGTCTGTACTTTCAGAAACTTGAAAACGTGATCATTCAAAAACGCAAAGACTTAAATATCTCGAATTAGATATAGAATTTTACGACTACAAATGCAGTTGTGTGCCAAATGTTCGTTTCAATCGATTGATAAAAACATGCCGAAGCACAGATTCGATTTTCGGATACTATTAACCGCATGTCAGGAATTAATCGCCAAAGATCGCTCGTTAGATTCAGTAAAAATGTTAAATTTCCGCCAAAGGTTAATATTTGGCATTATTATAAGCTAGAACGGTATCCACAAAACTAAAATAGCTAGATGGATAAATTTCACTTCACAAATTTAACATCTGTTTTGTAGACACTTATCAAATTTTGAAGCAAATCCAACAAGGTGTTGAACGTCTGTCGGTCTGTACTTTCAGAAGCATGCAAACGTAATAACATAAAAACGCAAGGATTTAAATATATGAAATTTGGCATGGAATTTTGCGACTACAAATGTAGTTTTGTGTCAAAGTTTTGTTTCAATTGGTTGGGAAAACCGCGTTTAAAACACAAATTCTATTTTCGGATACAATTAACAGCATGCCAGGGTTTATTCGCCTAAAAAAATTCGCTAAGGATGTCACGACAGTATGTAAATTTAGTAAAAATGCTGAAATCACGCCAATGATTAATATTTCGTAGCTATTGTGCGCCAATTCCATGGAAGGCGTTTTCTGGAATAATACCTTCAGTAGAGAATATGTGAGAAAGTTTTAGGAAGACCACTATCGCTGGTTAATAAAACATATTTAGACCGTATTCTTTTTAAGAATCGTTTTACTTGTAATAACAATGGCCCTGCCTACCTAGATCTGTTTAGCAATAAAAAACTATATAAATCTATATATTTACAAAAATCAGTTGTAAGTATATAGATTCAGTTTGGTAAGAATCTTCTATTCATTAAATATAAAATAAGCTGCATTTAAAATAGGCAATTAATTTGTGACCTGTTCCTTCGGTTTGACGAGAAAATGTCAAAATAATTGAAGTGTGCATTAGTTAGACCCAATTTTCTCACAAATATCTTTTGTTTGTCGAGAAGGCATTGATGTGCTTAGACTGCAAAGTTAATCTTGTAATTTTGCATATTTTAATTGAATGTCCCAAATTTAATTCCCGTCGTTTACATTCTTTTAATTCATCGACATTACATACACGTGATTTAGTGGAAGAGCATTTTCACACGAAAAAAACTTTGAATTTTTAAGAGTTATTAATTTTATTTATTTTACAAAAATTTTAAATTTCTGGAAATATTTATCCACTTTTATTTTCTTTATTGCAATTTTAAAATTTGTATCCACTTTTACCGTTGTATTTAATAATGTATAAGTATAAATTGTTTTTTTTTAATTTTAACTTAAAGGAAACTTTTTTACTTGATAATGAATTTTATTTTATACCCATACTATTTTTCTTGCAAAATATGACCAATTCTAGCTCTAGAAACTCCATCATCCACTCCACTTTCTGTAAATCGGCCGATGTTGCAACGGTTATTTGTAACTAAGCCAGTCAAATTAAATAAAAAACATACGCTTCTCCTAAAAACTCCATCATCCACTCCCCTTTCTGTAAATCGGCCGATGTTGCAACGGTTATTTGTAACTAAGCCAGTCAAATTAAATAAAAAACATACGCTTCTCCTAAAAACTCCATCATCCACTCCACTTTCTGTAAATCGGCCGATGTAAAAATTCCCAAAGAACACATTGCAACGGTTGATGTAATTAAACCAGGCAAATTAAATAATTAAAAAAAAACATACGCATAATACATTGTTTCGTTTTCTTCTTCCCCCTCCCCACCTTCTTTTTCTGTCGGAAATAGACCGATTAACATTTTTCCCACAAAAAACAACATCGCAAGTAGGAAAAGCAAAGAAAATCCATGATTAGGTATTATTTAACAGTGGTAAACAGTAAGCATTGAAATGAAGTTCTTTAGTTTCAAGTGAATATGTAAAGGAATTTCAGTAACTGTAAACATTTCCAGTTAAATAAGTTCCAAAAGAATTCTTGTACGTAAATCAAAAATGTCTTAATCTTACATATGTTATAGTAATGGATTGGGATTAGAATATCAATCATCTTTATGAAATATTAATTTAATTGCAGACATTATGGTTATTATATTTACATTCATAAAGAAAGTGCAATGTTAATTTGTATGAATTAAGCTTATGCCCCTGCCCCCTCAAAAAAAAACTGTTGTTATAAATTTTAAAATTGTTTAATTCAAAGAAATGGCCACTCCTTCGAGAAAAACAAAAAACACGTCTCGTTTAGAAAACCTAACGCTATTTATTTTTTATGTTTTATTACACAGAAATTTATACAGCCTTTAAATATATGTGTAGATACCAATTGTAAATGAAAATTTGTCGGAAGCATTACCGTATTGATTTGGGCTCTTTTCCTATCAATTCCCAGGTTATCTGCGATTGCTTCATAATCCAGTTACGAGAATAATGCAATAAATGAACATCATAATATTGAACTTTTATTTTTAATGAAAGGTGAACCAAAATAAAGGCAAGATTTGAATTTATCCCCAGTAAAGTGTTGACAACCTTATTAAAAATAATTTGACACCTGATAGTTTAGGGTTAGTAAAATGGAGCGTTACACAATAGAACAACATGTTTTCATTCTTGAACAATAATGAAAGTCTGGAAGCCACATTTCGGAACTTGAAGAATTGGCCTTCTAGATCGTGCGATTTAGCACCATTGGATTTCTTTATATGGGGTTATTTGAAGTCAAAGGTCTATGCCAACAAACTCACATGCACGCGTGCGTTGAAGGAGGAAATTCAGCGCTGCATCAACGAAATTCAGCCCCATTTATGCAAAATGATGATGCAAGATTTCGTCAAAAGAGCGCGTATGTGCCAGCAAAGCCGTGGAAGACATATATAACCCTATCCTGTGCACTTTACAATTCAATAAAAATATGACAATTAAAAAAAACTTTTTTTATTTGATTTAAATTTTGCGTTGACATGTTGTCTATTGTGTAACGCTCCATTTTTTCTAATTCTAAACTATCAGCTGTCAAATGGGTTTTTTAATAGGGTTGCCAACACTTTACTGCGCAAATGGTGGAAAATTAAAACTTGCTTTAATTTTGGTGTACTCTTAAGAAAGGATAATACTGCATATCACTTCAATGGAGTATCGCATGAAAGTATGAGACTCCTGGAACAAAATAATTTTCTTTCCAACCATTATCAACGATTTTGCATGATTTTTTATTATCGTAATTTTATTAGAATTGACTTTAAAAATATCCTAAACTTCTTAAGATGGATACAGAGAGTATCTATACCCTCTTTCTCACCCTCCTTCTTTTTCTTGAGACGACACTAATAGATAAATGAATTAATGAATCTTGATAAATTTTGGTAAACATTCAGAAAAACGCAATTATTAACTTTTAAAGAATAACTTTTCGTATATGTCTATCTATTAATGATCTGAACTTAAAAGTTAAATTATTTCATCAATAGGAAATAAATATATGATTCATTTCTATCTTTATTATCTAAAGGTTCTAGTGTATTAAAATTTTTTATTTATATATATAAGTGTATAGTCGCCTGCTGAAATAATGTTAGCTTATTAAAAATAATTATGTAAGATTTTTTTAAAAAATATTTTAGTAAGTTTGTAATATAACCCCTATGTAATTATCAATATTTGCATAAGTATCATATTTGCTTTTGATAAAATCATCATTGCCATTTTTGTCTTTAAAAATTAAAGTAATTAGTACAACTATAACTGTTAACAAAATTAGCAACTAATTGTTACATCAGTAATGATTTGGTAAAGTTATTTACTTACATTATCACAGAAAAAAAATGAAATCAAGATCGAAATCTATTTATCTCGATTTATTTATTTCATCAGTGCCATTTTTTTTAATGGTTAAAATGAAACATTACTAACATGCATTCCGGAATTTTAACCATGCTTATTGTTTTTACAAATCTTTGTTTATTTTTATTTTTCTTTATAAGAGTTTAAAAAAAAATTATATATTCGAATAGAAGTGAATCCGATCGATATCGTTAAAGATCAAGAAGTCATTTCACATAAAAAATTTATATAATATTAATTTTTTGTTCATGTTTAAAGAATAAAATTGAAAAAATAGTATTTTTTTTTTTTTTTTTTTTTCCTCTCCATGAAAATTATTCTGTACATTGCAGATAGTTAAAATTTAACCTTCGATTATAAGTAAGTGGGAAAAACGGCTCAATTTCAAAAGTATAACAGACTTCAAAGGAAGGCAGTATTGTTTTCAACAATAATACACAGACAATGCAATCTTTTTTTCTTTTAATATAAATAACCATGAACTTGGCCCATTTCGAAACCAGACGGTGGCGATATGTCGCCAAACACAGCAAACCTTTGAAAGTAGGCCTAAAGCGGTTGAATATTAACGTGGCTGGAATTCCTCGCGTTCCACGCCAAAAGGAAACCTGTACTCGGAGCTCTTTATGAATGAAGAACCCACACCCCCGGGATACAGATCTGACCCGTTCCCACACACGCCGCCGTGCGCTTTTTTTCTTTTCTTTTCTTTCTCTCTTTTTTTTTTTCTTTTTTCTTTTTCAGATGAATTTTGTTTTCGCTTTCCTCCTCAGAAGTTTTCTTTTTCATCTCCTCTTTATGCTTCTCGTTTTGTGATATTTTATCCCCCCCCCCTTATCACCACTTGTTGCTTTTTTTTTTCATCTCCCCTGCCCGATTCTGAGAAACAGAGTAGTAAGGGTGTGGTGGGGACGGATGTTTAGGTTCATGGGATGAAGAGAATCCGGTACGGTGGAATGGAGAGAAGGATTATGCTTTCACGTTCTGATTCGGCATAATCGTTTGCATCAAAAACTTAGAGACATATTTATTTTGAAATCTCAGACAAATAGTAAACATATGAGGTAAGTTTCAAAAAGACGGCTTTAAAAGTTTTGTTTTATTTGCGTCATTAGTAGTATAATTTCAACTGAGGTATGTGAATACGTTCGGGAAGAATGTTTTGAAAAAGATTCGAAAACTGTTATATTTTTGAATATTTGCATAAAAAAGAGTGGAAAAACATTTATACCAATTAAGTGCCTAAAGTTAAAAAAAATTCTAAAAAAAGGGGTTTTTTTTGTAGCTAAAATGGGGTATAAAGAAAAAATATTTAGTTTAGAGGTTTATCAAAAGATTTGCGTAAAATTTTGCAGATAGCTTGAGGATTATTTAATTCCTGAAAGAAAAAAAGAAGCTGTATTTCTATCCGTTCTTTAAATATTGACGTTCGACTGACTTATAACTTTACATTGTGAAAACAACCATAAAATATTTCTAAATGAATAGATTACTTATTCTCTAGTTCAGGAAGTGCAGAATATATTGAGAAATTTTTATATCAAAAATTATATAATTTTAAATGAAAAAACTATGTATTGTATTTTAATTTATGAGGTTTTTCATAAGAAAATTCTATCATATTCTGTATTTGAGAAAATAGCATTTAAAGATATAAAACAGATTTAAAATTATGTAAATGCAAATATAAAAATCAGTGTAACTTCCCCAAAAATAGGTAAAAATAATTCGATTCGATTTCTAACAAAATTCAAATGGTTTTTATAAAGAAACCTGTTCAAACATTAAGAATATTAAATTTTTAAAAAAATCAAAGTTTCGCAAAAAATCGACTTTTTAACTTCGTTATAACGGGAAAACGATCTATCAATAAATGTCTTTTAAGAGTTTTTTTTTTTAAGAAATTATAATATATTTATATTATTTTTTTTTAAAACTCTCTTAAGGGAAAGGAAAAATAAAGAAGACGGAATAAAGATTGGCAAAAATAATTTGATAGTTAAAATTCCAGAATGCATGTTAGCAATGTTTCGTTTTAACCAAATAAAAAAAACCCTGGAATGATGAAATAAATAAATTGAGGTAAGTAAATTTCAATCTTGATTTTTGTTCTTTTTCTGAAAAAGCTGATTTTTTTTTCTGGGTATAAAACATTATCTAATGGAAATAAGCACTAATGTTTAATTCTATACTACACATTATTTTTAGAAAAGCTATTTATATCAATGTAAATAAGAATAAGAACTAAAGGGAATTTAGTCTTAAAATTAATTCTAATTTTAAATTTAATTGAAATTACTTATTTGAAAGCACCAATCGTTAATAAATAAAATTTCTTTAATAAGAACTTCCCACTTCAGTTGTAAGTAAATAATTTTACTAAGTTATTATTTAATTTAACAATCAGTTGTTAATTTTGTTCCAGTTCTTATATTTATATTTAATTTCAGTATTAAGGAATGGTGAAAATTTTTTAAAGTGCACCTGTTTGTAAATACCGCTGATTTTTCCTGTAATGCATTTCTATCTATGAAGACGCGGTCAGAAATTTAAGTTAACGCACAATACAATGAATAAATATAAGGTTCCTGAAAAAATATACGTTAATTATATGTTTATAAATATTATGTTGAAGATGTCAGAAAGGTATGTAACAACCTTAAGAGCATTTTCTTTTCTGAAATTTATAAAATTTCAATGATACAAAAATATTTTTAATTACTATGAAGAATGAAACTAAATGAAATCAAAATAAAAATTCTATTAACTTTGAAATTATAACTAATTATTAGTTAAATTTTAGTGGAAATTTGCCTTTAAGGTAAATATTTTATAGCAAATTCTAATACATATATTTCAATTGTTTTTGCACCCTAAATAATTAAAAGACTCGAATTAAAAGAACTCGTATGAACTAAAAGATTTCCAGTAACTCTGAACGTTTTAGAAATGTTCCCAATTTTAAAAGAAAATTCAAAATTTTTGTTGAAAATTGTGGAAATTTTTCTTTAAAAGACCGTGTAAAATAAATAAATATAAACCTAAAAGCCAGATTCTAGTTTCTAATATAGCAGGATTTTAAATTAATTTTGAATTTTTTTTTTTAATCTAAAGTTTTATTGTGAATGATTACATATGTTTTTTTTTTCTTCAAAATATTGTCCATCACTAGCAATTACTTTTTTTTTTTTTTCGTTTTCTATTAGTTTATGAATTTATCATCGAAAGAACAATTCATGTTTTGATCCTATAACAATTGATTCAATTTTTTCATATCTTCTCACGAATGAAAGCGCTGCTGAAACAGGGTGCACTTTATAGATCGGAACAAGGAGTAATTCGATGGAGCAATATCTGGTAAATATGGCGCATGGGATAAAACATTCCGTTTCAGTGTTTCTAAACATTTTTTACTACGCAAGCAACATACAATCTAGCATTATCATGTTGAAAAATTTCGTTATCGTATCTTTATTTTGATTTGTGATTATTTTTGCTTCTCTTTCAAACACAGCAGTTGTGTTCTGTATCATTCGCCAATGAGGATTTCATTTGATTGAAACAGCTAATAATATACATGAATTTGGTTTCACCAAATACAGTTATGAGCTGTAAATATTCTGCCTTTTTATATGCCGCCATGTAGATATATAATTAGGCAGATCCTCGATTGTCTATGTTTAGGATTATCGTAGCATATCCAGCTTTCATCGCCAGTGACAATAGGCTGCAAAAAAAAAAAAATCATTCTTTCTCTCTCTCTCTCTCTCTATCTTTTTGTTGAAGCACACGTGAAAAAAAATTCAAAATTCGCCACTCAACAATTCTCGGGTTCTGTTTGTATCACAACCAATTCTTGTGCCTTTGAAAGATATTGAGAGCATCTAAACATTTTGAAATTGTTCTGCAATCAACATTCAATGATTCAACAAGTTCAAGCAAGTGTATCGAATTCATCCCTTCTAACATGTCCAAACGAATATTCACATATATTTATATTCTCTTATACGTAGTATTTAAAGAAATTATAATAATCGTCAAAGAATTCAAACTCCAGATTTTGACGAATCTCCACTTTTCAGACAATCCTGATTTAAAAAAATAAATTTTTGCAAAATGTCCTTTTGTCTTTCTGTGGCAAAGATAACTAAAAACGCTTTGAGCTAGACAGTTGAAATTTGGTGTACGGTTTTCTCATCAAATTTGCAGATTTCTATCAAATTTTGAATAAATCCTTTCGGAAGAAGCCAGTCTCTCCAGTTATTCGAATATAAGTTAACACGATAGCTACAAAACGAGGAGAGCTAGATAGATAAGATTCGGTACACAAATTCAACATGTATAGTGTAGATATCTGCCAAATTTTGAGTCAAAACCAATAATGGGTTGACTGCCTGTTGATCTATTCTTTTAGAAATAAGTGAACGCGATAGCTAAAAAACGCAAACACTTAAATATATCAAATTTGGTTTGTGAATTTGTGACTGCAAGTGCAGTTTTGAGTCAAATTTCTGTTTCGATCACCTGAAAATAGGTGTCTAAAACACAAATTCGATTTTCGGATACTATTAACTGCATCGCCAAATATCGCACGATAGATTCAGTAAAAATGTTAAATTCACGCAAAAGTTAATTTTTCATAACTGTTGTTCATCAGTGCCATGTAAAGGTTAGCTGACAAGTTTATTAGAAAATATGAGAGAAATTTTTAGGGGAGATCACTTCCTCTTGCTACGGGTAGAATATTGTAACATTCCCCGTTTCCCAGTACTAATAAGACATTTACAGCCAGCTGTGTCGTCGCTGTTACTTACTAAACTCCTCGAGATAGCCAGATGGTGGATCTTTTCACCTGGGTGGTCTCGCATCTGTTCATTAGCGACTACAATGACAGACCACATGTGAAATTCCTCGTCCAAGAGGTATTGATAGCACCTTCAAAGAGAAAGGGGTGTCCAAACATCTGGATGCTAGATGTTTCTCTTTGTGAAAGGACCTTCCAACGACCCACTGGCGCCGCTGAGAGAGCATATTGCTGAACCCCGATTGGCTGAAAGAGAGCTCAGATGACCAATGTAAATTAAGAGGCGGAGATTGTCGCCGAAATAAAGCGCGGAGTTTTTTTTTTTTTTTTTTTTTTTTTTAGGAGGAGAGAAGAAACGAATTGCAGGAGATGGTTTGACTTCGCCCACGAGTTCGGAGTCTGAGAAACTATCCCTGGAGTGGTGGTATTGACGCGATGGAGAACTGAGTTTCAAGAAAAACCTTCGACTTTGACTGTTGTATCTCCTACTACAGGTGTAAACAACTATTTATTTAACCAAGATTAGAACAAGTTGTTATTTGTATATATATATAGGGTTGTAAAATAAAGAATTGTCTGGAAATTCTGCTTCGTTATTTGATCAGTCTAGATCAGGACATTACAATATGTTCACCGTAAGTTTCCAACAATACTCAATAACTTTCATCTGCAGTTTTCTTTGAATCTAGGAGCGTAAGAGAAGTAAGCAGGGAAAGTAACACTTCTCGCAAATGGTGTTTTGTAGGCTTATATTAGAGAGAGAGAGATTTGACCGAGAAAAAAAAATGTTGTTTGCATTTTAGGAAACTCACACATAATAAAATTATAAAGCCTTATGACAGAGATTTGCCCTGAATATAATTACAGATGTGTCCGATGCGATATAGCATAAATTATACCATCCTTTGTAAAGTCCCCAAAATTACTTCACAGTCCTAGAATTCAGAACCAATGCATAACACAGTATAGGATAGGTATCTTGACAAAATTTCATTTCAATACTTAAAAAAACTATTTCCGAAAGGATGCTTACCATAAAGGTAAATAATAAAAACACAAAGAAACCGCATTTAAAGAAAGTCTCTAAAGAATGCTTGCACACAGTGTTCTTTAATAGTAAAAGGCTCACCAAAATCATCAAATGGGATATAAAATAATGGAATAATAAATTGAACTTGTATAATAATAAAATATCAACATAGTTCTGATTTTTGTTTGTAACACTTGAATCTGAAAATATGAGATTCAAAATACTCATTATACCATTAATACTCAAAACAAATGACATAAAAATGTATAATTTTAGCTGACATTTGAAAATATTTGCTCCGATTTTTCATTTAAAATCAAGTTATACGGTATTTAACAGTGCAGATTAGACCAAATACTTTTCCCCTATAAATTTTTTGTTTTTATTGCCCTAAACCCCTCCAGAAAATTTCTTCACCCAAGACTATATTCTTGAAAATGACCACCTAAAGTGTTCGTTTGTATTTTCCTCTGTTTGCATTACAGTTCTGACGTTGCGTGCGATCTTTTAAAAAATTCTAAATGCCCTTACTTAGGATATATAAGAAGGAAAACACAAGAATTCGTTTAGAATACACTGCTGGAAAACACTAAAATTCTTCGAGAATCTTTGATTTCTCTAGTAGTTCTTTGTAATTTGAAAACAAAGGATTAGTTATAATATTCATTTCACATATTTCTCAATATTTCATCATTGCTTCTAAATCTAAAATTTTCTAAGTGTCAATAAAAATAACTAGGAAAAAGTTGTTTATTGTCACCATTTCTCTATTTTAAACTCAAACTTAAATTTCAAAAAACAGTTCTGACAAACAAACAAAATGATAAGAAATGAGTGAAATAAACGTAAATCTATATTTTAAAGGGATAAAGAATAATTTGCTTTAGAATTAAAAAAAAGATTATTGCAATTAATTAATCACTGTTTATGATTAACGTAAAAACAAAAATAAAACCTTTTCTTATATCTAAATGTAAGACCTATAAAAAGAATAAATAAAATAAATTTCGAAAATTTTCTGAAAAAAATGGATTTTAAGGTAGCCATTTTAAGACAAAGTTACAAAAAGAAATATTTAAATGAAATTTCCAACAAAACTTATTTTCAGGGATATAAAAGATCGCGAAAGCAGTTGATATAATAAATAGTAAGCTGTAATCTACATAAACAGTTTTTAAGTAACAAATAACTATAAGGTGAAATAGCTAAACCATTTAATTGAGGATCAACTTTAAGAGAATTGATTTCAATATCTTCAGTATAAAGAAGAGTTTAGATACAAATGAAAATGAAACCTGAAAGTAATCGTAAGAATGATTTTCTGAAATTTAAATGGTGATTTTAATTTGAATATATTCAAATACAATTGTAAATAAAAATAAATTGCAAAATAAAATTATTTTAAAAATACCGAAAAAAATCTGGAAACCTTTGGCACCCTAGACAGTAGCTTACTTTACTTATTTGATAATCTGTCTATAATGATATAAAGATTCATTTCAATCTAGCAATCTATTAAGCGAATACAATACTCGTAGCGAATTATGAGCAATCTAACTAAGAAGTTGTCTAGTAGCAGTTGTCTAGCAGTCTACGATTCTAGGTAAGCAGTTGTCTACTTTGCTTATTTGATAATCCGCTCTATACTGATAACTAGATTCGGAACGAAATTTTTCTTTCTACCTAGATTCAGAACGAAATTTTTCTTTCTACATAGATTCGGGACGAAATTTTTCTTTCTTTGTCAATTGGTTTGGCTTGTAGTTTACTAGTTGAAGAGCCATGTGTTGGGGATACTGCAACTGCATAAAGGGGGGGCTTATTATAAGCTAGTATTATCACCGCCACATGGATAAAAAGAAAATAATACAGGCGTAGAAAGAGCGGACAACAGCAAGTACTTGTCTCTATGGGACAACTACATGATGTTGTTATATATTTTCTTCTGAAAGTGATGCTTGATCTTTCTGGCAGTATCAATATTGGCTTAATATGGATACATCGTAACTTAACAATTTATGCTTATTTTTTAACTAGCCATCTTTGGCAACCAGTGGTTCGTTAGAATTAGTGGTTACTGAAAATTTTACTTAAATATATTTTGAAATGTGGTCCTAATGGATTCTTTAACTAAATCTTTTTCAAACGTCAAAATTTGATAAATATTAATTCATACTATTTTAAAAACCTTATGCCGTTGTGCACTATGCAGTTCTCTAATTTTCTAGCTATTTCTAGAAAATAAGACATTAGAAATTACTACATCCAAATTTGTTACAGGAAAGAGCAACAATGTTTAAAAATCGCCACACTATAAAATTGTTTTTGCAAATTCTTGATTCTGAAATTAAATCTTAACTATAAGTACAACAAAATTCGAAAAAAAAATTATACTGAAACCTATTCAAAATATAAAAGTATACCGATTTTTCGTATATCGGTGTACCAACCGGTGTATCAACGATCGTGTATTCGTACATCGGTACATCAACGTTGATACATCGATCGTACATCGGTGTATCAACGATGAAAAAGGCCAGGATGAAATATTGGTAGCAACAATAGGTATGCAATTGGTAATGAAATGATAGTAATTGATGATATGGTAGCAATTGGTAATGAAAATGATTTGAGTTTCTTCTCAGAAATGAAATTTTTTCTTACAAATTTTAAAAATTAAATAAAAACCGAAAAAATTATACTGATACATATTGTTTGCAAATATAGTTTTTTTAAATTTTGTGATAATGTAAAAATTATTTTTGTGTGGTAATATTTTTAAAAGTTATAGAAGTAAAACGTCAACAACTTCCTCTATAATTATTTTATGCTGCTTGATTTTAATTAATCAAAACCTAAAAAAAAAGTGGTGAAGTGCACATTTCCATTTCTGTCCTTCGAAGTATTCAATGCTAAGTTCTAGATTTGGTAGTTCTAGGTCATATGATCTTGCTTGTAGAGCGCCAACACATACATTCAGTTTTTATTTTCTCGTATTCGTAGTATAGAGAAATTATAATAATCCTTGTTTTAAGCCTTGTTTTAAACCTTCCTGAGTTCAAGAAACACATTTTTGGAAAATGATTGTCTGTTTGCCTGTGACAGAGATAACTGAAAAACGCTTTAATCTAGACGGGTGAAAATTGGTATGCGGTCTTTATACCAAATTTGTAGATTTTCTATCAATTTTTGAGTAAAATCCGCTCAGACGAAATCTGTCTATCCGGTTGCTGGAAGATAATTTAACTTCGATTTAATATCGAAGAGAGTTAGACAGATGAAATTCCATGTACAGAATTAATATCTATAGCCCAGCCACATATCAAATTTTGAGCCAAATCTAAGAAAAGATTGACCGTCTGTCGTTCTGTATTTTTAGAACATGTAAACGAGATAACTTAAAGTTCGGAATGACTTAAATAGTATATCAAATTTGGTACGGGATTTTCTGACGATAATTGTAGCACTGTGTCAAATTTTTATTTCAATCGATTGAGAAAAAAACGTGTAGAACAGAAATTCGATTTTCGGATAATATTAACCGCATGCAGAGGATTAATTGCCAAATAACTCACCAAGGATGATAAGATAGACTCTGTTAAAATGTTAACCTAACGCCAAAGGTTAATATTTCGTAACTACTATACGTCACTGTCATGCAAGGGAATACTTGTATTAGACAGTATGCAAACACGTTTTAGGAAGACAACTCCCACTAATTTTATTACTAGAGATTTCAGTATAATTTTAATCCGGTATATTTTATATACACAATTCTTGCGAATGTATCTAAATACATATGCTGCGAAGTTAATCGCTATTTGTATGAACAATATAATAGTACTGCATGCCAAATTCTTCGGAATAACTCAGACGTAACATCTACTTTGGCAGAGATAAGAAGGTGAAAGTATAGTTTTATCATTTGACTCCCGTTAATTCTCAGAAGTGAAGATCAAAAAGAGGATGTGTTGCAGCCCTCCTAAAGATTTTACAAAATTACAGTGCGGTTTATATGAGCTGGAGGCTTTTTTTCTAATAATAGCCTGAAATTTTCCATGGTACTTAAAAAAGTTTATAACATTTTTGATGTTACCTGTTTTTTTAAGTCTCCCCTTTCCCTCCCCCCCCCCAGCGGCCGAGAGAAGAAATTCAGACCTTCAAGGTTAGTTCAAACGTGGTTAACACATATTTATTCCTGTATTTCCTTAGAAATATGTGGGTTAAAAAATGATCTCAAAACACACAAATATTCGATAACTCGATAAAAATTATAGTTTATCCAGTATGTCTAAGAGCTCATTAAGTGATTAGCATATGAGCCAGGCGCTTTTAGTTCTTTGTTATATTAAGTCTGGTTCAGTGGTGGATTTTCGAGGGGAACTTGGATTGCGAGGGGTGCCACAGAAATGTCGATGAAAAAATGTTTTTCCGTTATTGCCAAATATAGAAATTTGCATAAGATGCAAATTCTATGAATTATAAAATGTTAGGATTACAGAGGATGTGCATATTGTATTATTAAAACTATTATTGAATAAATTAAAGTATAACAAATTATATATAATTTATTGGAATATTCACTCTATTTGCTATGTAATTCTCCATCTGAAAAATAATAATTTTTAATGTTACATCTTCCATTCGAGGGCGTTTTTCAGACTATTGTTTATTTTCTTCATTACTGAATTTTCACTTTGCTTAACTCGGAAAACTGTATAATAATTCCAGATAATACGTTTTCAATTTAGGACGAACCCTTTTTCAAGTCACAGAAAGTGCATAATCTTAACAAATATCTTCGCTAATTTTACAAATAACTCCATGAAATTTTTAATGTGATTTTATTATTATACGGAGTATATTTTTCTTTTTGAACTTTTTGGTTGCTCTTCTTTATATTTTTTTAGTTATTTTTGTAACTTCCTTATTTGATCTCTAGGGGCTTTGTAGTTTGTCTCAATAAATTCAGCATAATCACTTTACAATAAGGTACATTCAACTTCATCTAGATACACGAGATACCCTATTGAATTTAAATGGGTTAAAAGGTCTTTACCGAGCACCGTATATATATCACCATCTATGTTTATTTGTCTGTACAATAATTTCTAATTAATCTACAATCTAAAAATAATTTCGTATCTATCAAATACTGGTTTAATTGAAAATTTAACTTCCAAGTTTCGCAGGCTTTTATTTCTCCACTGAATGAAAACCCTGATAGATACTTTTCTGAAATTATATAAAATCGAAATAAGTTCTCATGGTCGCTTTTTCCTTCTTATTGCCTTTATATTCTGTTTCCTGTGCTGCATTCGCTGTGATTTTTAACAAAGACATCTAATAATAGATAAAGCAGTTTTTTTTTAATTACAAAGAATAAAAAGTGTTAAAAAAAATTCACATTTTTTTCTTCAAATTATTATTTGCGAAAAGCCAGCAAAAGGAGTACTATGCAGTGAAAAAAACTTCAGCATGTCGACTTCATTAACCACACAGATTGTCTGTTTTCAGTGAGTTTTTTTTTTCATCATCCACAATTCATAAAACTTAAAATTTTTTTACAAAGTTTTAATAGTTTTAAGATAAATTTTATATGTATAGTTAGAAGTACCACATTTCACCCCATTTCTGCATTCTCCAGGTAGTTCAAAAAAGTTCTTCAAAATGAGTTGTGATCAAATCTTACAGATGTTTTATAAAATGTAATAGAACAATCAAATGTTCACAAAAATAGTTGTAGCCGTTAAATTATGTCAAAACTCATTTTGCGTATTTTTTAAACATTCGAACCAATTTTCTTTGATACATTGAAATTTGAAACTTACACTTATGACATTTATTGATTTAAACATTTTGAAGTTTGGAAAATACCATTTTATTTTGAAAATATTTTTCATTATGTATTTGTAAATTTTAAAGTTTAAGGATTTTTTTATATTGTGTTAAATCGAAAATCCTTTATTTGCATGTTTATATTTTGATAAGTTAATTTTTAATATGTTTTAAATTCGCTGATATTTTTTGTAAATTTTTCTTTTGTTTTAACTTTTGTTTGTGACTTTCAGAAGTGTCAAAAATTTCAAAATACAATAAAATGAGACTGTTTTCTTGAAGTTATAATTAATAAAAAAGTGTTTAAGAATTTCATGTCATCTCATCTAATCATCTAATCATCTAATCATATTCAACACACACACACACACACACACACACACACACACACACACACACACACACACACAGAGAGAGAGAGAGAGAGAAAGAGAGAGAGTCCTGCTAAAATAAAAAGAATAAATGGAACTGAAATAAATCACTCATATGTTGATTAAGTTAAAAATGTTTTGAAATACGAACTCAAATGATCGGTTCAACATCATAGTGAGCATTTTTGAGGCCATAAAATGTCGAAACCCTCAATTTGCGTTTGTAATTCCTTCTTTTTCTTTCTGACTTTTATCCAATTCATTCATGTGATTCGACGAACATGGGGAGACCCTTAAAAATGTTAACACATTAGTGTATTATTGTACTGTATTTCATTACTAGCGATCGATTAAGCCTTTTAAGGGTCCTTAACGTCCCTCCAAATTTTTAAAAATAAACCTCTTTATCGATTTTAATTTTTGTATAAATAAACTTAAATAGCAGATTTTTACAAATTGAAATAGTAAAATGTTTGAATGCAAAATGCTTTCTAAAGAGTTTGTTTCAGTATAAAGCGTATAAAAAATTTACAAATGAAATTTAAAAATAATTTAAAACAAAATGATAAAAAAAAGAGTAAATGACAATATGAGAACTTTGAGATCACAATAATAACAAAGGCAATTCCTCACAGCATGAACTTGAAATGAAAGTATTACCAATTTATAACTTTTCGATTTCACTAACATTCACTTCATTCATGAGGCATTTGTCTCAGCACTGAATCAGTTTGAAAATCTGACCTCACAGGGCACCATCGGCTGCAAGTAGAACCACATTGAATCGTTTGATGTCGTCGTCAAAGTAAAACGCACAGAAGACCAAGGAACCTCTTCATGGGCCCAAACACATAAAAATTTTAAAGTGCCAAATACAGGGTGCTTCAAAACTTTCCAAATGAATCCTTTCCCCCATTCGTGTAAAACTGCAAAGAAAACTGCATTTCACTGCAACTGCTCATATTTTCCTATGTTTGGATCCATTAAAGAGGTTCATCGGCTGTCTGAAGTTTGTTGGGATCAATGGATAGTCAATGGGCCTGACTATTACACAACGCTATTCGTTGAATTTTTCGACCCAGGAAATAAAATTGGCGCAAGTAGATAAAAAGTGAATAAGATAAAATCTTTAATTTAACATAAAAAGGGAATTGTATTAAATCAACAGGAATAAATTTCATCTAAATAATAATAAAATAAATTCTGAATTCTCGAAAGTTGTTTATTCTGAATGTTGTTAAAATTTTCAATCACAATTGAACTATTGGGAATATTTTTCCAGCTACTTGCTTATTTATTTAGTTAATGTAGGACCTTTTTTTCGGTTGCCTTTATAAAGGTCTGCATCCCCTGAATGTATCGTATAGTAAAAGTGTTAAGAGAACCAGCAAATCTTCCAAAGTTACATCAAGGCCACAAAAGCGATTCCCTCCCCATTAAGGCACATTGTGACTCAATATTTAACGTTTTGTACCAGTATATACATTAAAATAACCAACCCGAATATGAATTTTTTGAGTCTTTCTTTCGATTGATTAGTTTCAAATTTTAATACAGATCTATTATTTTGGTTACAATGTACCATATCAAATTACAATCTCTAAGCCGTTGCTTTTTTCACATATATAATAATAAATATGCAAATATTTGATTTCCCTATTGAAAGATATAGTCCAAAATTAGACGAACTTCTCTATTTCTAGTGATAAAATTGTTTCTTTTATCTGATTCTTGACGTTTTTAAAATATAGTGATCATCTTCTCGTGAATGGGCATACAGACCAATGGATTTCGACTTAAAATTTGATAGAAATTCACAAATTTGGTGTTTGGCCACATGTCAAATTTTTGAGTCATAGGTTCTCCGGCAGATAGAAAGACATAATTTCAAAGTGCTCTTTTTGAATTCTTTGAAATCTTAAAACTTAAATATTTATCAAAAGTTCGAGTTCGAATTATTTGACGATTACAATAATTTTTCTTTGTATAAAGTAAAAAGTTGGTCTAACACCAAAAGAAAAAAAAATGGTCTATCTTTTTGAAAAAAAAGGTAAATCAATAATTTGTATATACCGAAATCTAGCATTTAAGTCATAATAAGTGTCATGCTATAAATAAAAATTATGTAAAATCATTAATTTATGAATTCATGGAAATCTGAAACCTTAAATATTTATCAAAAGCTCGAGTTCGAATTGTCTCCTTTTTTGCGCAGTGTAAATTCTCATAAATTAGTATGCTGCAAGAATATTTATCAGAGAATTGCAGTTTAAAAAAGTTCATTTTTAACCATAAATAAAATCTAAATTTATAAATTTTAAAATCATATATGTTCAAAGCCGTTATAGAGCGATCTGTATTATTTGTATTCAATTTTTAAAGTCAATGAATATGACTAAAATACAATTTTTGACGATCTAAAACATTCCGTGTTTTTTACTCGTAATAATCAGTAACCTTTGATCTCGTTTTAGAAAATTTTGTACTTGAATATTACTTTAAAAAAAGTCTTTCTTTCTGCAGTTTTTTTTTTTTTTTTCGTATGGCGAGCTTTAATAAAAGAAAGTGATTACTCAATAAACCAAATTTGTTTCTGTCAAATCAACAGAAAGTGGAACTGAAATTCATTAACAGCCAATGAGAGAATGCATAAAAAGAAAAGAATGAAAGAGAAAAATACTCAGAGAAGGAAAGCAAACTTTAGATGAGAGAGAAAAAGAAAAGACGTTTCCGTGTTTCAAGACGAATTTGGTGGAATTGCAGCTCTGATATCTCAAAATTCAAAGGGAGAAAAAGTTGGTTTTAGACTGCAGAGTAGTCAATCGAGTTGCTAGTGGACTTTCATGAGCTGCCCGGATTATTTACCCAGATTTGTGTTTCTCTAGCTTTGTCAATTTTTTTTTTTTTTTGTCTTCTCTTCGAATTTTTTCTGCATTTTTTTTCTCTATTTTTCATTGATCATCGGACACAATAAAACATACACGAAGTATTGCAATCTCTGAATAGGAAAAATATAAATTAGAACGAAAGTACAATTTTCGAAAATAATTTCAGGTTATGTTGCAACTTAATAGTCCTAATAGATGAGCCATTACAGTTTATAATTAATTTGAAGTTTGTCTCGGTTTTTGCATCACGCATTTCCGCGAATATTGTAAATAATTACAAAAAAAAAAAAGCGAACAAAATTATTAAAGCCTTATTTTCTTTGTTTAATATTTTCAAATTTATGAGCTATCTAAATGAAGTCTTCGGATAATATATTTTCTTTAGAAAGCAACATTAAGTTGGATAGTTTTTAATAGAATTATTATTGATTTTTAAGTGCTTGATCGATTAATTAAATGCATTTCGGGGAATTAAGGATTTTTTAAATCGTTTGGTGAATGTTATTTCTCAATGAAGAAGAAAAAAAATTGACGTTTGAATATATAAATCATCCTTTCTGTCAGACAAAATTATTTATTATACTTTATTCAAACAAAAACACATCTAAAAATTAAAAGATAAATGTCTGCAATGTTATTCCCTGTTGAATATTCCAAATGACGATATACAGGAGTTTATTTGGAGTTCGTGAACTCTAAAGTTGTTAACCTTGTTCATAATTTTTGCTGAAAAGTGGAATTACAATTTACAATCTAAGTTTTGTTTCAAATGTTTAAACATGTGCACATACATTTTTATGTTGAAATCTTTTAATATAATAACTTTGCATTCATTTTAAATATTACATTTTAGTATTATTTCTTTTTTGTCTACAGTTTTCTTTTATTTTTGGAGCACTCGAAAATAAATTAGCTAGTTTTGTTATCATACGGCATCTTCTGATCTAGGTATAAATTAGTAGTTTGCAAACATATTTAATGTTCGGAATATATCAAATTCCAACAAGCACTCTTTGCAAAATAGTGCTAAGGTAATGTATTAGAATTAATGGAAACGGATATTAACAGTAGCTAATTTCCTATTAGGCAGCTGCCTAGGACGGCTGGATTGTAGGAAGGCAGCAGATATGTCGATTTAAAAATATATTAGCCAATTTTTTAATAAATAAATTTCTAAGAAGTTCAATTTTCTTGAATTATAAAATATTAGAAGAATATAAATATCTTTAAAAAATGTTTAATTATAGTATAAGTCATTGTTTTCATTAACTAGTTACATTACATATTAATAACAAAATAATAATTTTTAATATCACACGTATATTTTGTGACACTAAATAGAGATGTCACAAAAATATTATCGGACATTTTGCGATAACAAGAACTTTCATAATCAATTTTATCCTATTGGTTGAGTAAAAACTTTTCTGATTACATAAACTGATTCCGCAAGGAACATTATATTTAGAACTTATTTTTGGAAATTATCGTGTTTGTTTCATGTATCAAATTATGGCACAATCGTATTTATTTCGTGTGCAAATTATCGTGAAATCGTGTTTGTTTCGTGTGCCAAATCATCGTGAAATCGTGTGCCAAATTATCGTGAAATCGTATTTATTTCATTTGCAAATTATCGTGAAATCGTGTTTGTTCCGTGTGCCAAATTATTGTGAAATCGTGTTTGTTTCATATGCCAAATTATCGTGAAATCGTGTTTTGCAATGACGCCATTTATCTTAATAAATCTCAAAATGGCCTTTCTTTCTTGTTCAATGATTGCAAAAATAGAACATTCTAGTTCTCGACATACTTTGGTCTATATTTGTTATGCACCACTAAACATAGTGGATATCTGTTATATTAGTTATATCAGTGTTATAATATTTCGAACTTTCATTGTGAAGATTTTCTCGCTAAAATTCCAAAAGAAGAACTCAAGAGGAGTGATATGAGGAAATCGTGTAGGCCATAATGTTGGTTCATATTTACAATACATCACCTAGATCTGCCGTTATTGGAAAACTGCTTTTTCAACTGCTTAATATTTTTAATGAAGTTACTTAAAATCTCTTTACATATGTATATACACATCTGAATTCCTGTAGAAGATAAATTGTCGATTTGACTTCATGGAATTACTAAACATGTTGAACTTTTTTCTTATTGACGCCATTTCGCTAAATATGGAGTAATGGATGCTCACAGGCTCATTGTACCATCTATCCGACAATAGTAAAAACTTCAAGAAAAGAGAGAGAGAGAGAGAGAAAGAAAGTATAAAGTGTTGTTTGGGAAAAGGCAGCATCTAGCAGCTGAACAAAAATCATTGCCAACTGAATGGGAAGAAAATTTTGCGAGCTCCGCAACTCTAAAACGGTTCTCAGTATCTCAGTCTTTGCATCAGATATTTATTAATTCTCTTTCTGTCTTTTTTTCTTAGTCTGTACAATTTTTTTTACCCCATTTTCGTTATTTACTTCTGATGCTGGGCTAAAATACCGGACAAGAATTATAAACAAAATTAAACAAATAATTTCAAAGGGTGCTGCAATTTTTCAGCTCTAGTAATAAACTGTAATTGCATACTCTATTTTCTTCACAACGCTCTGAAAAACAGCCAGAAAATTGAGGGACGAACACTTACACTGATTTTCCCTACCAAGCATTGAATAGATATAGCTAAATAGGTTATTTTGTAACACCAGGCGCAAATAAGGCACTCGTAATCTTACCTAAATGCCTTTTGGATTGTGCTCTCGCTTATTTTAACAGAAGCGGCCCTGAAGAATGGCTTGAGCTCGTCTTCTCAAGTAGACCATCAAGAGCACGCGTCTATTCTTGGGACCATATGCAACACACGTGTCCCTACAGCGTTTCTGTTATCAGCTTGCTATTTGTGGCAAAATATCTACAGAAAACTGCCAAGAATTGTTTTCTAGAATTCTTTTCCGCCTCTTTATCTTGTCTAGGTTTCGTATGTAGTTCACAAAATTTGGGTTTAAAACGAGCGATTGATATTGGGTTGAATATAAGTACAGTCTGAAGAATATAATAATTTTGAAGCAGAAATATCAAACAAGTTTCTTATTATATAACCTAATGCTCGTATTATTTTCTAGATGAATAATTTTTTTTGGAGAAAGAAGATGAGAATTTTTCAAAAGTTGTAAAACAATATCTCTCTCTCACACACACACACACACACACACACACACACACACACACACACACACACACACACACACACACACACACACACACACACACACACACACACACACACACACACACACACACACACAATGAAATTTTAACATTCGACATTAACCCAGCGACATCATTTATCTCCCGAAACTTGATCGCATATCCTCTAACAAATGTCCTTGTGTATTTTTAACCATATTCAGTTATTCAGTTAGTGAGCAATAGTTACGAAATAGCCTGTTAAGATGCGATCTTTGGAGATTAATTGTTGAGATACAGTGAATAAACAAAAGCCCGAAAAACTGAATGTTTTTAGTAGAATTGTAGTGTCAAAATTGTAGTCACAAAAATTACATACAAAATTTTTTATATTTTCACTGAATTATTGCATTTACATGCTTATGAAAGTGCAGACCGACAGACAGTCATCTCTGCGCTTGATTTTATTTTACATTTGGTATATATCTACACTTAATATTAAACCTATGTACCAAATTTTATCCATCAAGTTTTTTTTCTATTCTGTAGTTATTATGTCAACTTATATTCGAACAGCTGGACAGACAGACTACCTCTGAATGGATTTCGTTCAAAATTTGACTGAAATATACAAATTATAAGTAAAGATCATATATCCATTCTATCCGTTTGACTTAAAGAATATTTGAGTCATGATTTAAAGAATATTTGAGTCATGTCTTAAAGAATATTTGAGTCATGACTTAAAGAATATTTGAGTCATCGTGTTCACAGAATAGACAGAAGAAATAAGCAATTCCAATTCCAATAATGTCTTTTGGACTTACGGTCTGAATGCTCTGAAACGTGGAGCTCTGTCAAAATCTAATAGTCTAATTTTTTTGACTAGTACAATACTTTCTCTTTGTATATTTTTCGTAGCGAAAAACATTCCAGATTAACCCTTTTTATCAATAATTTAATTAATCTGAAGCCCAGAGATACTTATTTACTATACTTATAATATTCGAATGTTGAAGCAATAGAATACAACAATTTTTTAAGAAATATATTTAATTGTAATTTTATATGCATTAAAAGAAAAAATATGAATAGGGCGTTAAATACCCGTCCGTAATGGATTTTATTGTGTTTCATGTGTATCAGTTAGCAAATTTTATCGAGAAAATCAGTGGAAAAATCTTAAAATTTGCTTAATAGAAATTACGTAAGTTACCAGTAATAAAGAAGGTAACAACACGCTGTAGTAGATCAGCTTTAGTTATTTGATTATCCTAGAGTGGGTTATATTAAATGATACTATAAATTGGGTATTAATTAAGTATTTTTGTTATTATTCTAGACAAACAAATTATTCTAGGCCGGGACTAGACTAGACTAGGCAGGTCCTAAGTTTCATTATACTTTAGATCATATTCATTCTTCTGAGTTGATTTTCAGCTCAACAATTTTTATGTCACTCAGTTTACTGAAACGATGTCTGTCTATCTGAACATCCGTTTGTCATTTGTAAGCAAAATTTGACATGGAACTACATTTGGAGACACAATATCACATACTAAATTTCATATATTTAGCTCATCGTTTTTTTGAATTATCCCGTTTATATGTTTTTGAAAGTACAGACCGACAGACAGTTAACCCACTGTTGGCATTGACTCAAAATTTGACAGGTGTCTACTCTAAAGATGTTAAATCTGTGTACCGAATTTTATCTATCTAGCTCTCTACGTTTCGTAATTATCGTGTTAACTTATATTCAAACAGCCAGACAGAAAGATTTCCTCTGAACGGATTTGAATTAAAATTTGATAGAAATCTTCAAATTTGGTGTTAAGACCGTAGCCAAATTTCAAACGTCTAGTTCAAAGCATTTTGACATTTACAACTTGGAGATTCGTCCAAATCTCGAGTTCGAATTTTTTGATGATTACTGTACTTTATGTATACTATGTACACGAGAAAACAAAAATCACATTCAAATACATTTCGAGTTACACTTTTGATATTAAAGATGCTATAACGTTGTAAGGATAAGAAGTTAATGAAATTTATTATAGATGTTCAATATTTTAAATTGTGATCTGCATGAACAAGGGAAATAGTTTTAATTAAAAGGAAACAACAATAAATAGCAAAATGATGACACAGGTGTTATATTTCATCCTTAAGGTGTCATGGTTTTTAATAACTAGATAACTGTCATGTCTTAACAGTCAGCGAAAAGGCGAAAACAAATAAAAATGGCCTCAATAGAAACTCTCTGTACTTCTTATTAATTGTCAAACACTGTATTGTTATCTGTTTTTATTTATTAGTTCTATTTATTTTGTACGCCATTAATCTGATAATTTCAATCCTGCTGTTTCGTTTATTAACATCTATTATGGGACAAAATTAAATAGTTGAGACGCTGACTACCAAGTTTAGATGCATAAACAAAGAAAACGTTTTCTTTCATTTTGCTTCATTGCGGTGTTTTCTTTGGAAGGAATAAATTATTTCTGTGATAGTGACTCGAAAATTAAACTTTTTTTTTTCCCCTGTAGAATTTTTTTTTTTTTTTTGAAAACAAAATCGCAAAGATTGTAAGTTTCAAAAAAATTCAAATGCCATTTATAGCGTTAAAGAACCGAATAAGCTATGCTTATATAACCTATAAGCTAAACATGAAAGTTAACTAGTATTCCTCTAAGTCGTTAGAATATTTCTGAAAAATAAAGAGGCAAAAATCAGAAAACTATATAAATACCAAAAATATTCGATTGTCATTTTTCACATTAAAATATCTAGTAAGCTTTATAATGTGGTAAATTTGAAGAGTTCCTGGTTATTTTCTGCGTCATCGCTTCTACCTTTTTTGCTTTCTGACACTCTAAATTAAATTATTGTAACTGTCAAAAATTTTGATTTCAATATTTTTATGAATTTTACACTTTTGTCTCCAATGAATGAAAAAATGGAGGGGGGTGGGGTGAAATCGTCTATGTATGAGGAGCAAAATCACTTAAAACACAAGAAACTGAAAGGATGAAATTTAAATTGCGTTTTTTACTCCATACTTGAAGATTTCTTTTATATCTTGAAGAAGCCAATCAACGGGACAATCGTCTCTCTCTCCATGTCTAATCAAAAGAGGTATTCAGAAACATAACGTTATATGAGTAATTTGAAGTATATATTTAAGTTAGATATTTCATTCACAAGCCATTTCATTAAGGGAATTATACTAAATCTGTTTCAATTCTTGAGCCAAATCAGACAAAGTATTTGCTGCTTGTTAATCCGTTTATTCGTGGGTATATGAAAACTTAATGAATATGATAAATGAAATTTGGTGTTTGAATGTGGCATTAAAATTGCATATAAATATTAGACTTGAAAATTCTTCAAAGAAACTAAATTTTATTGTTTATTAATCATGCTTATATTTGCATGTAAATAGTTATTGTTCGTTTTTAATTAACTAAAGTAACATTTTACGTTCGAGAAATAAAATATCCCTTTGTCCTGCCAGGTAATGAGAAAAAATTTCGAACAAAGATGAATCGATTAATTGTCTCATCTTCTTCATATTGTTACGAAATTTCCAGGTTCGTTTGGATAGTGGAAGTTATATGGTGTGGAGAATGCTCAATCATCAGACGGCAATAGAAAAAGAAACAACGACGTTTATTTGCACGAAGACACACAGGACAGCACAAAGACGACAACTATATACAGCACAGAGAAGACAACTATCTTCAGCCGCGAGACGTGCAAACAGCAGCACACAACAAGACTCTACTGCAGACAGTAGCGCACAGCTTAGTTCAGCACTAGCTTCACTCCGTCGCTGCTGTGCTAATCCCTGGAAGACCAGTTCTTCACCGTCGATTCCGACTACACTACTCTGGCAGCTGCGGCTGCCTCCTTTTATAGGTCTCAGGAGGCAGGGCTAGAAGCCTCTCAACCAATCAGGAACGTTCAAGGCGTATCTCGGTTCCTAATGGACGGATCGAGAAAATTCTCGATGTTTCGGGTATAATCTATTTTGGCGCCAAAGTCGCCAAATTCGTCACCAATTGGTCGCCAAGCTCCGGGACCTCCGACTCGACACCCAGACTCCGTCCAATACAGATGAATGTAAAACAGTCTTTCTGATGATGGAGCCAACTATGCTGGGAAGCAGCATCACAGGTTCGTAACAATATGTATGTGTGCAACGAACTTATTGTTTGCACTTCGAGTTTTGAATCCACTCCCCAACAGATTGTGCTTAATTTTTACTGTGGTTCCTTCAAATGTAGATGTAGAATATTAGTATTTTCATTGATCCGAAACCCATCCTTCTCAATGAGTATTCCTTTCATATATCCGAAATCATCTTCGCTAATTACCAACTTGCTCAATAACAACCAAAAATATCTTGCTCCATATTGACGATTAATAAATGAGTGGATGATTAGTGTTCGTTTCTGACCAGGTCTTTAAACAATGTTCATAAAATATATAAATTTCTCGTTGAAGGTTGTACTTTTTACCAGCATATATTAAGTTATAAGTAAAAAAGTATAACTATCATTCATCATCAAACTACAAAGACCCAAATAAATTATTTAAGATAAACAGGGCCATTTTTTCGACAAACCAAGTGACTCATTCAATATGTCTCCTGCTTACCTAAAAGTTTTTTTTTTTCACTTCTGCCACTAACATAATCATTGCCAGCCTTGTTGCAAAATCATTTAAATCATCTACTCAACTACCTCAATTTGCCTCAACGACTTCAAAATTTTGATACAATCGGTCCAGTGGAAAATTTCCAAACTTCAACCCCAATTTTCTTCTGTATATTTATACCGTATTACGCACAATAGCATACAATACGAACTCACAAAATATTTCGTATTGCGTATGAATCCACGAAGTAGTCCGTATTCTTTCACCTGTAGTGCTCTTAAAACATTTCATATATTATAAAAACGGAGTATAGTATTATAAAGATCTGTTGGAAAACACCCTTAATAGAGTTTTCCACTTATTTGTTGCTAAACATTAAGGAAGGAATACGGCACTTTTTTTCCTTATCGCTTACCTAGACGGGATTTGTCTCAGTATTTTTGGTAGAACTTAATGCTGTTTTTTCTTCAGTTATAACAGGCTTGCTGGAATGCAGCACATTTTGTCACTCACTTGTTGTTAAATGTTAACTAAGAAATATGTCTTTTCTTTTTTCCTAATAATTATCTTAGCGATATTTGGGGATTTCTCTGCACATTTTCTGGACTAATTTTGTTATTAGGCAACCCTAGGTAATCACCTTGGCCTAACTATAATTATAACTGCATTACTATTGATGCTTAAAACACAAATGAACGAATATTACATCGTCTTCCTATTTCCGAATTAAATTATTTTGTAAACTTAAACAACACATGAATGAGAAATTCAATGATTGCACATACTGTCTGTTTTCAGATTCGGAAACTTTTCGCGCTTTTGCATATGCGCTTTGATTTCATTTCATGAAAATAAGAGTATGGTGATAGACGGAGGAGGTAATTTATCAGATAAATAAAGTTTAAAATTAAATATAAATATCAATAGCTTAATGAAAAACATGCCAGACAAAGAACTTTGTTTGAACGCTGTTCTTGCACTTTACATACCACTCCATTCAAAAGAAAAACCATCCAAAAATGATAAACGCAGGTTTCTGGAACAAGCATTTTCAAGTATATCTATCTCTTTGAACATGAATGAAAGCATTCTTGAAAGAAAAATCATTAGAAATATGGCAATTTCTTGTGTAGCTTTATAGTAAAAAATCATATTATGTATTTTGAGAAAAGCAACTATGCCAGTAGACGAATTTACTTTAAAATTTGATACCAGTTTTGGTATAAAGGCATCATGTCAATTTCCAGATGCAAGGCTTTTGTATTTTAGAGTAAATTCGTTCACATCATTAGAAGTACGATAATTTCTAGTGTGGCTTCATAATAAAAACTCGTATGATTATTTTGTGAAAATCGGCTGTGCCAATTGATGGATTTAATTTGAAATTTGACATAAATGCTCAGTTTTGGCATAAAGATATCATGTCACATTTCCATGTGCAAGGCTTTTGTATTTTAGAATTATATCGTTCACATCATTAGAAATATGGCAGTTTCTTTTGTAGCTTCACAGTAAAAAAATCCTGTATGTATATTAAGAAAAGCAGGTATACCAGTCAATGGATTTAATTTGAAATTTGATACAAATGCTCAATTTTGGCATAAAGACATCATGTTATTTTTTCGAACGCAAGGTTTTTGTATTTTAGAACTATTTCGTTCACATCATTAGAAATATGGCAATTTCTTGCTTAGCTTCATAGTAAAAAATCGTGTATGTATTTTGAGAAACACATCTGCATAAGTTGTTGGCTTTAATTTAAATTTTGACTCAAATTCTGAGTTTTGGCATAAAGACGTCATGTCACATTTCCACGTGCAAGGCTTTGGTATTTTGAATTATTTCGTTCACACGCACATGGAGCAATAAAAAATTTTCTATGGAAAAATTAGCTTGCCTTATTTCTGTGTTCATAAACCCAGTTCATTGTTTCAAAATAGGCTAATCTTGAAATAGAAATAAAATTGATTCTATTTTCTTTTGAAATTTCACTGAAGTGGCGTTTTCATTACAATTTTTAAACGATTAAAGATTAAACGTACGTCAAGCCGACATTAGGTTTCGATTTTACAAAGAAAAAAAGGAGGAAAAACAAATATAGAGCTTGGAAAAAAATTAAAAACTATCCTTTTTATTATTATATTGGAATTAAAGAAAAATAATAAAAATATTATCATTCGAAACATCTATTTTGACTTTAAAAAACGAGCTATTTTTTTAACGCAAAGCTTTATTCGTCGAAGAATAAACACGCAGTACATAAGGTTTACTACAATCTCATTGAAAGGGAAGGAAATTTTTCCCACGCTATTTCGTTTTACGCAGAAAACGTTAAAAAAAAACGCCGCATCGAACAAAACGATAATAACAGTGGGAAAAAAAAAGGCAGCAAAAAATATCTCCGAAATTGGCGTCGGATTTCAGAGCGACAACAAAAATCACGCCGTGATTGTTCACCGTAAAACCAAACAAAAAAAATATTCACTTGTCCCAAAACAAAGCAGTTCGTTTCTCATTTTTAACCTGTGCTGAAAATATGCGTATCACCAACTCGTTTTGACTGCAATAAATATTTAAAACACATCATTATGCTTGCATTCCGATAAATATTTCCTTTTCGGTCATAGTGATTTCTGGTTCAGATAGCGTTGGCGAAGTTTTTGGCGCAGATAGCGTCCGTAAAGTGCTACGATATGATTGGCGATTTTTCGGTCGAATTTTATAGTAACCTCTCGTTGGAATGTGACCGCACGATCTAGTCAGTGACCGCAGTCATCTCGTCGCAGCAGCCGTCAATGCCAGTAGAGAAGATGAATATTATTTTTTTTTTGTTTCATAAATCGAGAGAGTTTTTATTTATTTATTTACTTATTTTAGCCTCAGAGCTTTGCCTACACCTGCGAATTTCTTTATGCAGGTGGTCCCTCTCCTTGAAAAGAAGGTATTTTTGGGCTCAAAGGATTCGATGCGAATCTAGAAGAAATGAGAGGTAATTTCGACCTTTATTTTTAATTTTCCTGGTATTGAAAGTAAAGGTGAATGTGGGATTAATTAAATTGGCTTTCAATAAATATTTGGAAAGAAAATTGGGGTTAAACATTGGATTTTTACACCAATTACTTTGAATATTTTTTGGGGTTACTATTTATTTACTTAGTTTTCTTACTTCAAAGATTCTGATAAGAGCAGATGACATCAAAATTAAATACTTCAACAAAATATTTTCCATATAATTAGAATATGAAAAATATGCTTTTATCATTTCTTTTTTTTCAATTTTGGGAAAAGTAAAAATTTTATTAAAATTATTTTAGAGGAGAAAAAACTAAAATGTACATTTTACTTTACATATTAATTTTGCATAAATTTTTTCAAATTAAAAATTAAATATAAATGGTAATTGTGACAAAAGCATAAATGAATGATAGTATAATTAATATAAGTCATATATATTGTTTATTATTATTACATTCGATGAAAATGAGTTGTTTTTTTTTGTAAAAAAACTCGTTATATTATATTACATTATAAAAATTATATATTAAAATTATGTATAATATTTAAATTTTAAGACAGTAATTTAAGATTTAAGCTTCTTAAGTAAGGAAATATATATTAATCTATCCTTTAAATTTTAAATGTAAGTGAAATAAATATTAAAAAAAAATTTATCAAAGAATAATTGCAATTTTTTTGAGTTACTGCAATAGTTGCATAAAGTGTAAATTTTTGGGAGCAATTCCTTATTTGAATAGTTTAATGTGGAATTCCAAGTTGGGATAAATTGTTTATCCTTGTTTATTTTCGAGCATTTAGTGGCAATTAAATACAGCTCATTCATTAAAAAAAATTTTTTACCGAGTTGAAAAATTTATATGATTTAATATAGAAGACTCTATCACTAAATTTTCTAAACTTTTTATGATAAAGGTAGTAATATTTTTGCATTTAAACAAAAAGGATATTATTATGTAATATTAATTGCAAATTTTTAGTCATCGCCGGAAATGATTTTTCTTTGTACTTTCAATTTAAATAACTTTCAATATTCCAATTTTACTGCTTGGAGAAAAAACTCTGCATCAAGCTTTTTGTACTGAAACTGAGTCGTCCTAAATATTAGGAAGGAGAGGATGGAGGTGGGCGTTAAGCAATTCCGAATAGAAAAACTGGGACTCTAGGTTGATTCAAGAAAGTTTGAATCACCATTTTAATTTAGCAAATTGATAGTTCGAGCACACCTGTAATGGAAATAAAGAAAAAAAAATGCATCCAACATTACATATCACTAAGTTGATAACACGACACAAAGTTGTATTCACGGACAACACTAAGCTGCCTTATTCACGAAGATAATGTGTTGTACATTCGATATAAATTGGTATGAAGAAATTCTTAAAAAGTTGATTCTTCCAGATTTATTATTTTCAGAAAGTTTCTTATTTTGAACTTCTTATTAACGGGGTAATCTAGAACAATTTTTCAAACCTGCTTAGTCCGTAATGCTCTGTCTTTTGAAGTAGAAGCTCATTGAGAACCATCCATTCAACAAATTCACCAATTCTTTATTGTTTCAGATTCAGTGAATTTTCTGTTTGCTTGTTACCTATTGTCGAGTTATATTTAAGTTTTAATATTTTAAATGGCCAAGGGCATAACAAGCTTCCTTCGTAAAGATTTTGACCGTGCAAAAGTTTATAAGAATCGGAACTAGATATAATTGTATACAGTACTATTGCTAAACGTGAAATTTTCTTTGGCTATTATTCGCCAATCTGGTAACCTAATTAAGTGGTGCCATGTGAATGCTTGGCAAATTTCACAATGGCTGGTGCGATTTTGGTAAACTTGGCGAAAATTTCGTATTATACTCTTAAATCTTATTTGAATCAATATGAAATAAGACGATTAGAAAAGTCACTTTTATATGTTCGTCACTTTCTATACAAAAAGAGTGCAGTTCTATTACTTTAAGTATTTTGAACTTATCTGATAAAGAACGCCACCTCTAATTTGGCAAAATGACATTGTACATCGTTTTTGTCGTACTTTCATTACAATTTGCATTGTTTTTCCAACCTAAGATCGAATTATGAAATAGGCAAAGTGTTCAACTTTCACTTTCATATCGATTTTTTTTCCGCTTTATTTTCATGATTCAATTTTGACCTTTTATTACTTTCTAGTATACGAAATATAAAGAATGCATTATTATGGTAAAAATATTCGAACTCCAGTTTTTGATGAAGCATTTCAGAATATGCTTTAGCTTGAAAAACGCATTTTTTGCATTATGTCTGTCCATCCAAAAACGCTTTGAGCTAGACGGATGAAATTTGATGTATGGTATGCACACCAAATCTGTAGATGTCTGTGAATTTTTGAGCAAAATCTTTTTCGAGGAAGTCTGTCTTTCCGACTGTCGGAATATAAGCTAACACTATAACTACAAAAATTAAGGGAGCTAGATGGTTCAAATGTGGCACGCAGATTTAAAATATATAATGTAGACACCTATCACACTTTGCGACAAATTCAACATAGAGTCGAGCGTCTTTTTGGTCTGTACATTTAGAAGCATGTTAACGCGATAACTCACCAAATTTGGTATATGCTTTGGGGCCAAATCTTGGTTTCAGTCAACTGAGAAAAAAAATATATATAAAATACAAATTCGATTTTACGATACTATAAACCGCATGTCAAGGATTAATTTCCCAAAAATTCGCCAAGGATGGCACGATAGATTCAGTAAAAATGCCAAATTCACGCCAAGGTTTAATATTTCGTTACTATTGTACACCAATGCCATGCGGGGTTTCCCTCCTTATTCAGGGTCCACAAATTTTTACGATGTAGGGATGGGGAGTAATATCTTTATTAGCGAGTATGGAAGATAGATTTTGAGAAGATTACACCCACTAGTTTTATTTATAAAGGCCGTGTACTCGAATTTACTGCAATTAAAATCAAGTATTCTTTAAACTTTCGTGTATCAATCATGTTTTCGAATACATTCGTACAAATATATTCATATTTCAAATATATATTCGTGCCTTACATAAAGTCCTTAATTTTCTGCCAAGGAAGGTCGGCTAAAGCTTTATTAGAGAAAACACGAAAAACTTTTGGAGAGACAGCTCCCGCCTGATTACTTTCGCAGAGAGGTATTGAGAAAGGTTAAACGTTAATTAAGATAATTTTGTTGTACTTTAAAAAGTTTATTGTATAAGTTATTTGTATAATTTTTAAGGTGTGTTTTGAAAATCAATATGCTGTAATGATTTTAAGCAATTTTTAAATATTATTCGTCTAATAAATATTTTAAGCCCTTAACTATTTTGCTCATTTTTATTATTCAATTAGATGACACCTTCCCTTTCGAAAATGTGCTTTTTTCATGATTCAACTAAGAATCCGCAGAACACTAATTGTGATTTATATGTCGAATTATAGTATCTTTGAATGATTTAATTTCCACTTATAAATTTGAGAAGCGATAATTCAATGTCCGTATCAAGTAGGGATACACCAATTAAGGGGTTAAGCTTAATACAACTTAATTACAAAACAATATCATTAAATTACAAAATGTTTTAATTGAATGGATTAAATTTACAGCATTACAATTTAAGTAATGAATAGTCATTACTTAAGCATGATAACAACCTGTTAAATGTTTCATTATGCATTTTGTATCGAATACCTTCCTCTCTGGAATTTTGTAATGCTAATTATATAACTGTTTTTCTATAATTTGAACTTTTGTTAATCCTGATTCTCCAGTAATTCGGTAATTTCAGGTGCGAGAATGTAAGATGTTAAAGGAAGTATAAGCTATTGAATGCGCATGTCAATGACCTTGAGAACACATAAACAATTGAGTGCTTTTGGGATTTTGAATTTTTCTGTATAATATATTATGTGATCTTTTATCTTTTACACATCTTTTTTAAATTTGTACGATAAATATAGGTGTTATTAAAATGCATTTTTTAGTGAACCACTATTAATCATTCACCTTTTGGTCAAATATATGCTGGATTACTGAAAGCCTACTATATTAATTGCAGCTAACAGGCAATTAATTTAATTGCGATAAAATATTAATCAACTTAAGTATGGATTTCATATTTTTAATTTGACTTTGATGGTGGTTTTTGAACATCAGCAGTAAGATGATGATTAGTCTTGAAATCTAAGCTTATTTACCTTCTATTTACTTATATATTCTTCTATACCACAAAAGAAACTACGGTTTCTGAAGCTGATTCTGGTTGCAATCTATTTTATCAAAATTCTGTCCATTAAAAAAAAAAACTCCACTTTTTTTTCAGTGTATACATACGTAGTAAATCAAAATGATTCATGTTATAAATCAAAATAAATTAATTTATAATAATAGATTAACAATAAGCATAAAAAAATTAATTGAATACGCTTAATTTGTAGAATTTTGAATAAAGATTTTAATCTAGATAATTTCCTATCATGATTGTATTATCAAAATTGGTGAATCTATTATGATTTTGCGTATTAAAATTACTGAATTTATTATGATTTTGCTTATTAAAATTGGTGAATCTATTATGATTTTGCTTATTAAAATTAGTGAATTTATTATGACTTTGCTTATCAAAAATAGTGAATGTATTATGATTTTGCTTATTAAAATTGGTGAATCTATTATGCTCATCAAAATTTGAGTACTCATTGTCCTCATTTCAATTCGTATTATAATTTAGAAAGAACTGATATTTTGAGCAATATTATTCACTCGAACATATCTAATCGGTTGTAGACCCGCGAAAAGTGCCTTCAATCAGAATCCTCTGTTATGTTATTTGCTACATTATTAAGAAAAGTAAAAATTCATCAAATAACTCAAAAAGAGTAAAATGTGTGAAACTTTGGAATTAACAAGCATACCAGAATAAAAGTTGCATTACTCTGTTATTTGGCTTTCCTGCATGATTAGTATATCTGCAGGGAAAGAACATTTACAGAATTACTTAGTTTTATAATGTTTATATTAATGCTCTTAATTTGTTTCAAAATTTCAATTTTGAAATTGAATTTCTGAAGCAAAATTAGAGATATAATTCCAATTTATGGCTGTCCAATCCAGTCACTTCTTGTGCCCAAGAGAAAATTCTTTTGTTCAATATCATCATTTACTGTTATTTTGATAGATATTTTTTAAAATTTACTTCTTTTCATAGATTTTTTTCCTTAAAAAAATTATTTAAACAAGAGTAATAATATTCACAGAAATGACACATTTCTGTGCAAATGAGGATTTTAGAGTTTTCAGTATCCAATTTTATTTCACTTGAGATCGATTAATTTTCTTTTATGCAATAATTCTACAATATTTGTTATATCTCAAGCATATTTTGTATAAATTTATTCATTTTATTGTTCAATTAATTATACTCATTTTATTTCTGAGTGTTTATGTTTCGCACAATTATTTATTTTATGAATTTCAACCCGTTTTATTCTAAGGTTACTCCATTTTTGCAAGAACAACGATTTTGATCAAAATTTTTTATTATAACATTGATTTAAATATATTTCAATTTTTAATAACAGTAACAATTAGCATAACATTTTTGAATTTACTTTCGTATAAGTTAAAGTAACTCGTTTTTCATAATATTCAGGCATTTAGAAGAATTTTGTAGTAAATCGGTTAAAACGTAAACTCTGGGAAACCAATTGCTTTAGCTACCACTTGCATTTTATCTGATGGTACTATTATAAACGATGAGAAAATGATAAGGGTGGGGAACTGAAAAGTTCACTATATTTGAATTAATTTGTTTCGTGCTTCTTAATACTTTCTAGGGCCGTGGGAAGTACGCTTCATTACAAATTTATCAATCTTTATTTGAAGTTATGTAGGTTGGCATAAGTTCTGACAAATTTTTCAATAAAACAGAAATAAATGCTTCAGTTCTTTATCACACAAAATGGTGTGTCTTGCTTTGTTAGTTAATTATTAATTAACCAAATTAATTAATTAATCAAATTAAATTTATCTAATTAGCTAAATGAATCTCTTTTGCTAATCTAGTCTCAAGCCTAAAAGTATTTTAATATAACATGACTAGATAAAAAATGATCCTTTAAAGGGTTAAACAACATATTGGATATTTTAGTATGAATAAGTCGACATTAAATTTCTAAGCCATATCTGTTTGAATCCCTTTTAATCCAGGAAGATACATATTTAAAACATTTCAAGCCCATATACTCAGTGTATTTTATGAGGTATCAAATTCAAGACCCATCCGGGAATGCTGACTTTTTTCTTAATTAAATATTTTCTTTCAGAAATTAAAATAAATTTCAGAGTTGGTTCATTAACTTGCATGTCAAAGCGAGCAAAAGAATTTAAAGAAATTTCGAAACTATAAACTATTTAATTATTAGGAAATTTTTGTAATGAAAAAAAAAAAAAAAAAAGAAGAAATAGAAGCTTGAATTTCTCGATGACGTTTGCTTTTCCTGTAGATTCAATAATCCACATTGGTGATTCTTTTTCTGAATTTTCTTATCTCTCTAATAAAGGTTAGGTGAAAACATTTTACAAAAGTTTCTACTTTTTTAAAAAAATGAATATAATTAAACGTCTTTTAATATGAAATGTTTACTGATAAATACAAAAACACAAACAGGCCAGAATATTTAATCCTAATTCAAGACATTTGTTTAAATGCAGATCAATGAAAGGGTGAAAATGTGATTAATTTTTTAAAAATTTCATTCTAGTTTAAATTTTAAATTTAAACCACTTACGCTTAAAATTATAATAATCTGTTTGTTTCAAATTCGGGACATTCTTTTTATTAAAGTTCAGACTGTTAAGATTCATGACTAACCTGGAATTTGGAACGTCTAGTTATTTAGTCTTATCATCTAAAAGTCACGACGGATTGATGACTTAGTTTAGTTTAGTTTAGTACGATTAAAATCCCATTTTGAACCTACACGAAAGCTATTTGTGGGTGAGCCTCATCATTTTGAACCATAGCCAAGTGACGAGGATGACACCTGAGTCGAAATTTCTCTCCACAACATTTAGGTGAAGGAACTTTTGAAACAAACTGATCTGAATGAACGAAAGGTAAATTTTATTCTGAGAAATATTGTGGGATCGGCACTTAAAGCATGTTGCCATCTCAATAAATGGGATGTGTTAAGTTAGCTGCAAAAAAGGAAAAAAAAAAAAAAAAAATGATTTTTCTGTCCTTAGTTTTTTTTTTTTTTTTTATGAATAAGAGTTTGTTTCTTTTAATGGAACTTGGAAGCCAAACGGGAATGCCAGATCAGGTGTTGGTCTTTGTTTATGGTTGTTTGGCCAATAAATAATTGTTCATAAATTTATCATAACATAATTTCTAACTAATCACCAATAAATAATTGTTCATAAATTTATCATAACATAATTTCTAACTAATCACCAATAAATAATTGTTCATAAATTTATCATAACATAATATCAGACATAATATCTAACATTCATAGTTATTATATTTATTTTTCCTAATTGACATATTTTTAAATCTTTATAATCCTAAATTGTGTACCTATAAGTTTTTCTAATTTGCACATAATTTTTGTAACATTTAAAGGAAAAAAATTAAGGTAACTAATGAAGCAGATCGGACAAGCGCAATCAAATAAAAAAATGGTTTCACACTGGATTGTAAAAAATTTAATATTTCTGTAAAGTATTGCCTTGATTTTTGAAAATTTGATCATTACTAGATTCTAGGTATAAATTTGTTATGTTTTGTAGCTAATTGTAATTCAAAATTATGAACAGTAAAAAAAATTCTTTCTGTTTTTAAAAATCGTTTGCAATTTTTTTTTCATTTTATTTTGAATTTACAAATTAATATTTTGAAAATAATTGAATAGAGAACTTTTAGACTTCTTTTAAAAGAACTAGTAATTTTGATGAGTCGTTAATATGTAAAGTAAGAATTTCACATATGATTAAGAATTTCACATATCGGCGGTCAAAATTTTTTTTTCACTGAAATGCAACTTATGTTTTAAGATCCATCTGGTCTGAAGTAAGTAAAATAATTTGAATGTTAAATAAAGAATTTTCGAATTGTTCGTGACGTATCATTTGTTACTTATAATACTAAAATTTTGTATTTTATTGTTTAAAAAAGTGATTTATGGAATTTTTCGTTGTTGGAATCACGCATCTGAACTTTGTTTAACTAAGACCAGTGCAATGATTTGTTAACTAAGACCAATAAATAATAAGACGAACCTATATTTCGGACACCGTATATAATTCACTTGTAATGGTGGTATGTTTAGCATACTTCTCTGTGCCAATGTTATTATATATACAGCAAAATAAAAAGATGTTCCCATATAGACAGCTTATTACCTTATTAACAGTGTCTCAGATCTAATTGTTGCAGATTAACTAAGAAAGTTGCAGTAGAAAATATCTTACACATTGACAGAATGCTTGAGAAACAAAGAAAACAAAAAGCAAATATTATTTGCATTACACCTCAGGAGTAAATATATTATAATAGAAATTTTGTTTCTTTGTAATGGGATCTCCATGCATAATGCTCACTCAATTACCTTTAATTTAGCATAAAGGAAATGTTATAAAATGTGGAGTTTACGATCTCGGAACTAATTTTCATTCCTGCTTAGGTTTATTCGCACACTTATAAATTATTCTATTAAAACATTAAAAAAAAACCTCTGTTCGAGAAATCATTTATGATAAATGGATTACCGATATTCTAATGTTTATATAACTTGCATTGCTATTTTTTTACGCATTAATGCATGTTTCTCTTATGTTTAAAATAATTTTGACGGAGAATTTTGAACACATAATTTGCACTTATTATTATATCTGTCATATTATCTTCATATAGAAGTTTCTGTTAAAAAGAGAAGTAATGTCCCAATAAAGTGCTCTTTCGCCTTTACCTCACATTTTACAGCCAATAAATAAATAAATGAAAATAAAATTTAGGAATTTGAACCTCTATTTTGAAGCATCGTTGCATGATACTATTATTATTTGCCAAATTTTATTTTATTTTTAATAATACAGCACCGATAACATAATCTTGAAAAAAGTATTTATTATCTTGGTTACGTGCATGAATATTACATAGTCCCTAAAATATTGAAAAGTATTTTTGTAAAACCAGCTGCCTTTGGTGACCAGCTGGTTCGTCACGATTAAAGGTCGCTAAAATTTCATTTAAATATTTTATGTAGTATAGTATTAATCACTTCTTTAGAAAAATATTTTTCATCTTCAAATTTTGATTAGTAAATTATAATACAGATATTTTAGAAATCTCAAAAATCTTATTCTTGCATCTGTATTTCTAGAAAATGTAGTTTCATATATATATTTTTTAATTTCTTGTAGGCATGTTCTAAAAATTAAGCTTTTGTAAATTTAATTTGCAGGAAGAATTAACTTCTTAATCTTTTAATTTGAGCTTTTGTCGGTATGATTATAAAATATATATATTTTTCCATGATGGCAAAAAAAAAAATGTGTTAAATACTTTATGAACTATGTTTAAAATATTTTTAAAAAAATTAATGGAAAAGCAAAATAGTAGATAAAATTTAAAAGATATATTTTTTAAATTATAAAATCATGTAGAAAATCATTTTTGTACTGATATTTGTTCAGATATTGTTGCAGAAAACGTCAAAATTTTGTTTGATTTTAAATTAAAATTCTAATTTAAAAAAATCATTCTGAAGTGCACATTTCCCATCCCCCAAAGTATGTATGTTTCAAATTTGGCAGCTTTACGTCAAACGATCTAACCTGTAGAGCATCAATACACGCACGCACTTAGAAACACGTTCATATTTATTATAAGTAAAGATAAACCGAAACATATTTTTAAAAATTGCTAAAATTAGAAAGACAGAATTTTAGTGAAAAAAATTTGTTTTCATTGAAATCATTATAAATCACTGAAAAGTTTATTTTGTGAATTAAAAAATAGTTAAAAAAATGGATTCTGCGTCATAGTATGCTCCGAAATCAGTGAAGAAAAATGTAAAAATTTAAGTTGACTTTGATAAGTCTTTTCTTAGTAAGCACTTAATACCCAAGAAGTAATTACGTGCCTAATTTTATAGCTGTAACAACTTGACCTGTAAAATCTTTTGGATGACTTTTAAATCTTACATCATGCATGATGCATTTACAGATAATATGTCAGTCCATAAAGATTATCATGGTAATGCCATATCCAGGAAGTGATGACGCATCCGTGCCATGCACATACGCATGAAATCACACATAGATGGCATGTTAATATCAAATACCTCAGTGCTATTTAGCGAATTAGAAGGATAATAATTATAAATTTTAAATATGTAATATTTTTTAATGTTGCATCACACGAGAGCTATTAAATACTCTACTCGATTATCTAACCTCTTGTTATTATCTTTTACGTGACAACATTGTGTAAGTAGGATAGGAAATCAAAATGGATATACGCATAATCCACCCTTTTTTTCATACAGTAAGCCTGTTACTCACAAGTGATGATGGACCCACATCAAAATTTATATGGTTTTTGAAAACATTTTATGCCATAAAAACAACTTAATATCTATGCAAATATTTTATGATATAAAAAAAGGGCATGCGTTCACAATGAATATATTTAACTTTGACGGGCACTTTGTCGGTACTCGTGGAATCATTGTCTTAGGCCATCGTAAATTTTTTTCCTACGTGGTTGGATTTGTAAGATACTTCAGTTTATGCCCAAATGAGAATTTTATATTCTGAATAAAACTACGATGTATATCAGTTGCTGCGGAATCGTTTTCTGTCACATAGCATTCATTTTTGTATACTGTTTATTCAATTCTGAAAATCAACTCGATATTTTATAGCTGAAACCGTGAATTGAATATTTCATTCTGCAAAATCCGAATATTTTTATAAATATTTTACATAAAAGTTCAACTTTAGGAGACTTTGAAATTGGCCAGCATATCATCTATTATAAAAATACAGAAAATGTTCCCTAGTATGCCTCCCAGGTATTCTGTTTATTCTGAACATCCTATATATTTTTGCCAGAACCTCTTTGTTTACAAATAACTATTTCTGTGGCATTGTTGCGAAAAATGGAAGGGTTGACGGATCATTTGTACATGGATTATTTCACTCTCATATTCCGCTTTTATATGTCACATTAATTTCTAATGATTTTTACTCTAAAAATAATGAACATTCATTCTTTGAATTCTTCTTATTATGTATCCTTATCAAATATCCACCTAATTATAGTAGAAACAATATCCTCGATTAAATTTATTACCTCAGTGGAATGATTTGTAAATAGTACAATTGTTTTTTTACCATATACAAATCATTCTATTGAGTATACCAAATACAAATCATTCGACTGAGTATACCAAATACAAATCATTCGACTGAATATACCAAATACAAATCATTCGACTGAGTATACCAAATGCAAATCATTCTATTGAATATACCAGATACAAATCATTCTACTGAATATACCAAATACAAATAATTCTACTGAGTATATAAACCTTTCTACTTCAGTAGAATGATTTGTATATGGTACAATTGTTTTTTATTGAAATGCTAAATTTTTAAGATGACGATTAAAATTATTGTTTACATGGTGTTCTTATACTGTTTTGACAAAATAATGGAGGAAACAATATCCATCTAAATGCATTTATTTTAGAATCTAAGAATCTAGAATCACATTCTGTTCAATTTATCAGAAAAGAGTAATATCAAGAGACAATTGAATTCAAGCGCATACAAATCGTCAAACTTTGACGTTATTTATTCCTTGCTTAAGAGGTAAAATACCTCTAGTACATTATCATCAAGCATTTATTGTTTGAAAATTTCCGATTTGAAGTAGTACCATCAATAATTGAATCTGATTGGCATATTCATTAAAAAATCGAACAAAGTAAATGTCCTTTAAAACCTCCATGTTTTCTATGCTTCAGATTAATTCTGGATTGGGCGATACTGTATCAGCCTTCTACTTAGTAAGAGATACGGAAAATTATCAGAGATAAAAAGTGTTATAGAATAAAAGTATTAGTATCAATTTTCTCTCTCAATTGATGATCTCTTCGCTTTCATTCATTTTCGATCAGGTAATGCTATATCAGTCTGATATAAAATTTTAAGTCGATACAGCCATTTGTAGTTCATCGTTCTGTCTCGATGACGCTATTAATATACGTGATGTTTATTGTTATTGTGCTATTAGTATGCATGATGTTATAACTAATAGTTATATATATTTCATCCATGTAATCGCGCTCATACTACTGCAGAAGCCCCACCTACTCTTATAATAATTATCTCAACAAAATCCTTTCTTTCCTCTTCTCACCCATTCGTCAATCACTCTCTAAATCATGGCCAATAACCCACCGTGTTAATATTTTGGACGAAGAAGCAAAATCCTGATTTGGAATCATATTCGTATGAATATCGGTTACCATTCTCGATATAAGTGTGAGAACTGATACCCACCGAGTATCTAGTTTCATTCCGACCGAAAAATAAACGATAACCTAATGCATCAGGCACAATTAAATATCCGATCAATTTGTACCCGGAATTTCAAATCCGAGTATCAATTCAAACTCGATCTTGGAACAAATGCAAGAACGGATACCCGGAATATCAGTTTTCATTTCGACGGGGAAAAAGTGAATTACTGGTTGTATCAGGTGCAAAAGTATTGAGTCAAAATATCATATACAATCGATCAGCACCTGACACAACAAAACCGAATACCAACCCAATTCTAATTAATAATTCGGGAAACCTGTGGATTAGGTGTACGAAATCATTGTTGTGTGAGGTGTTTATCACTACATGGATAATCTTGATGGTTGTTGTAGCAATCAGGATAAACGCAACACCAGGAAAGGGTGTTACTGTTTTTTATTCTCCGTTATTTGTGAAATAGCATTTTTTTGGTTGACACTTTCAGCGTTATTTGAGTCGAATTTTGATCTAACTAATTGGAACTATGCATGTTATGATTTCATTAATTTTCTTTCAGTTCTCTGTTGAAAATTCAACTTGAACATCTTTTTCTGATACTAAAAAATGGAATGCGATTCTATTGTTATTTTCGTCTTAATGTTAGTATCATTTTTCTTAATTAACCTATCAATTTAGAAACATCTAATATGTAGGCAGTATAGTTTGTTTTATGTGCTCTTAGGTTATTTATATTTATGCCTCTCTAACTGCTATTTTTTTAAATATGCCGCTACATTTTTCAGCTTACATACTTTAATTTTTTAGTCAATCTAGAAGGGTTTAATTGAAACCACGTTTACATATGCGAATTGGTTACTCAGAACAGATAATTTCTGTAAGCAATCAGTTTTGCCGTTTTCGATTTTGAAGAAAAACCAATATTGTCCAAAAAACCAGGAAGTTATTATGAGAATGATTTCAGTAAATTTCCATTTTATTCTAATGGAAAGTGAACCAGACTCTTACGCGATTTCTTGACAATTTACTGCTTGTCTATTTTGAATTTCTACTTTTCCCGCTGTGGAATTGCTAGTTTTATGCCTCTATCATTATAATTTTTTTTATTCGTACTTCTTGACTGTATAAGTAATATATCCTTTATCTGTTATGTACCCCCCCCTACGGAACTGATTTGATTGTTCTCTGATAAACCTGTAGGTAGTTTTATTCCCTTGGCTCATTGTATCACCTCATATGTAATGACTGCATTTACTGCTAATTAAGGAACATAGAATAAGTAAGCGTAGGTTACCTATTGGGTAAGTAACCTACTGACGCTTCGAAGTAGATGATGGACCTTATGAACTTATGATAGAAAATGGATGAATAATTATCTCATTTCTCATAAAAATATTCCGTTTTAAAATATAATTTGAAGATTTTTATCTCCCCTTAATCCTAAATTTGGGACTCTTTTTTATTGTTTATGGAGAAATTAATTTTATAAAGGTTTATTCCATGCCGAGCTACCCCATACAAGAGTGAAGGGAATGGAAACTATTGGAGTTTGAAGGACCGTGAAATGCTGTAATTTCCTGTCTTCTAAACGTTTCATAATTGTCTTTTTCCTGCATCATCTCAATTACCATAAATAAGCAGTTACCAGAACAAACAATGGGATATGGTTACGGTTTTCACATCGAAGATTTTTTGGAATATTTAGAGAATTCTCGCCATTTTGTTCCACTGAAAAAAGGGGAATGAATTGATATTCGTTTTTTTATTTCTGAAATTTTCTTCTTCCTGGAATTTGTTTGGACTGCCTGCTTAGAAATACCTGCTTAGAAATGAGGACATGGATATCATCCGTTTTAAGTTCAGCTTTTGTCGGGAGGAAAATTTATTTGAAATTTGACATTGATAAAGCGCGCAAAATCGCATTCTTTTCGCGTTCTTTACCAATGTCAAATTTCGAATTATCGCTTTACCTGATGCCGTGGTATTTGTTGTCCCGGTTCTTAATTCGGTTGGATTTTTTTGTCGAAATAAAGAGGGAGAGAGAGAAATTGGTGTGATGCTTTTGTTTTATATACAGTTCTGTTACATTTGTATAGAGAGATGATATTTTATTTTCATGTCTAATATACAAATTTATAGCTTTGCCCCAATCTTGATGGAAATTGGCTCAATTGCTTTCCAAAGCGACTGGAGGGTCAATGTCAATTAATCAAAGTTAAAAAATATAAAGTATAATAAAAGTAAATAATTTTAAAAATTATTAAATTAAAGTTTTCTGTGTTTTTTAGCTGTATAATCTGCCTAGTTAAAAAACCGTCACAAATAAAAAACGAGTTTTACAAATCTCCAAATGCTTGTTTTACCCTTAAATTATAAATAACTTTTAAGAAATGACGCAAAATTTAATTAAATTCAGTGAATGGCAAGTAGGGGGTAGTTCTTCAATAAAATAATTTGAAATATATGCAATTTTTTTCATTCAATAGAAATGGCCAAAATAAAGCATATATAAATATATTAATATATGCATATATAAATAGGGTTTATAATTAATTATGGATTATTTAATTAATTGCCATCAAGTTTTTATAAAATTATTTTTTATGTTTCATAATATTTTTGAGCAAAATTTTAAGAAATCTGTTTAGCAGTTTCGATTTCTATAGTGTACTAATTATATATGATTCATTTATTAAAAAGAGTTTAAGTATTTATTTTAACTTATAATGATTTTTCTGCTAAAGCAATGTGTATATTTCAGCGTAAATGAATACGTGAATTTTTTTTTTCAAATGTTTATATAATTAATTCTCACCACTTTATTTCTCTGGAAAAAATTGGTATTCATCTTATTTTCCAAACTTTATCCTTCATAAAAACTGTACTTGCTTGGAAATATGGACATGAATTTCACTCATTTTAATATTCAGGCAGCCTCGGTTTTCGTCGCAGAAAATCTATTCAAAATTTAGGCTTTGATAAATCGCATAAAATTGCGTTCTTCCCGTTATTTAAAGCTGTGGCACTTATTGTTCTTGATTGAGCCCTCAATTATATAACATGACCTTGGGAATGAAATGTCTATATGGCTCTGTTATTTTAGACAATTCCGTTTCTTCCTGGAAATTGAAGATTTAGTCATAGGATAGAATTCATAGTCATATAGATAGCAGAAGTCATAGGACACTCAGCATACAATTTTGAGTATTGTATCTAGATACTGAATTACGATTAATTTGAGAATTGTATTTTATTATGTCTATTAATTATTCTTTTGCATTTGGTCATCTTCGAGGACTTTAAATTCATAAAGGGGCGAAAATAGAATTTCATAAAAAAATATATAATATATACTTTTTTATATATATTATATATTTTTTTATGAAATTCTATTTTCGCCCCTTTATGAAAAATATATAATATATAAATATATAAGCATTAGTATTAATCAACTTCCAAATTTAGAATTATGATAAAAGAATTGTAAAATCCTGTAAACACATTAAAAAACTCTTTAAAAATTCTATTCAATGTACAGCTGTTTTATTTGATATAGTATTAATATTTTTGGATAAAAATAGAAATTTGTTGCAAAATTTAGAGACGATTACTAATTCCTGTAATCGCATATACAAAGAATTAGCAAACTGTTAGCATATATAAGTTCAAAAGAGGTGACGCCACATACTTCAGTGTTTAAGATCTGCAAACGAAACACTTTGTAATCTAGATGCCTCGAGAGCCAGGAATTCAAACATATGAGGTTATAAAGATTTGGTATTTAAAACTGGAGCTTATTTCGTAGATTTCTGCAATTATTAATCATTTAAAGATATATATTAATTAAATGTTATCAAGTCGATGCATATAAAGTAAAACGCAGACCTTGGTGGCAACGTTTAACACATAAATTTGATGATCGTCAAATCCAATGACGTGGGGATCTATGGATTTGAATCTCAGTATTATCCACCAGCATTACAACTAACTTTTTCATATCCATATATTAGTTGTAACTGTAACTTTTATTTATGCATATATAATAGCACTTCGGATTCGAATCTCCGTAATTATGTACTAGCATTCCAACTAAATTTTTCATTGTCTATATTAGCTGTAACCGTAATTTTTACATGTGCATATGTAAAAACCAATATTGGCAATAACTAGCTGAATATCAATTCCTCATGTTGACATGACATAAAAGCTTTTTTTAAATTTTAAAATGGTTCACCTTATCCATCTTCTCATCCGCCACAGACTAATAAATAGCATACAAGTGATTATTTTTTAAGTTCAAAGGTCATCATGTCCTTTTGTCTAGAATATGATTCATTGACGATTTTTAGATACAGGAACAATATTTCATTGTGAAATGGGGAAAAAAATAACTCCAGCTCTGAATCCATATTGTGATTGCTAAAGACTTTTGTGGGTTTGAAATCAAAAGTCATATGAATCATAATATAATCAATGATATTTAAAGATGAAAAAATGTGGAATTTGGATGGTCCAGAAGGTTGAGAATCATACTAGCATGATTAGGATAAGGAAACTCTCTCTCTCTCTCTCTCTTTTTTTTGTCTTAGACAAAATAGTGTCTTGGTGGTGGTCTTTAGTAAAGACCACCACCAAGACAGAAGACTCTTTAGGACAGGCTTCTGTCATAATGGACAAGATTTTAATGGACTGAACTTTACCTTTGTCCACAAAACTTCCAACATTATATTAAGACATTGGAGTATTCTCTGCTGCCACTTGCTGAGCTTCTAGGTGACCTTAATGGAAATTTCAACAAGACAATGTTTCGACTCACACTGCAAATAGCACAAAAATCTGTTTTAATGCTGGCGTCCTGACCTAGTGGTAGCGCATCTTTCCCATGATCTGGGCCTTCCCGAGTTCGGGGCATGGTTGTTCTTCCACCTGTGCTCTATCTGTGAGATGTGTGAAAGGGCCCCACCCCCACCCCTTGTAAAAAGGGGTTGTGCAAGTGAGTTTCATCTTCATATGAGCTAGAAGTCAGACTTCTGCCCTCGGGTGCTCGGGGGTTCCTTACCCTTAGAAACTACTGCACTCCTCTTTCCGTTGCAACGTGGTCACCACATCATCATCTGTTTTAATTCTTAAAATATAGAATCTCTCGATTAGTCAGCTTGTAGCCCAAATCTTAATCCAATAGAAAATCCTTTGGATAATTTTACAGCATTGGCTGAAAATATTTTTCTGTAAATGAATTCTAGAAAACCATTGAGGAAATAGAAAAACTAGAAAGTACGAAATCGAGCTTCAAATCATGCAGTATTTAGTTTCACCAACGGAAACTCATACTTATGAATTAAGCAGCAAAAGTAAATGCTCAGTCGGGGTTTAAATTCTGTTTATTTTAATTAAAGTTACAGGTTATTTAAATTTTGTATATTGGTACCTGTTCGAATTTCAGCTACAAAATGTTAATTATTATGTTTTCAATCTATGTATGTGCATAAAAGTGTGCATTTTTAACTTTTAGTTTAAATTTCCAAATGTATAAGAGTATGGTTTCATGGATAAATATGTAATGTGTGTATTGTTTTTATATTTATACTATTTTGAAAAGCAGATATTTGTTTTATATTAATTGCAAAATACAGTCTGTCAAAAAAGTATTGGGACACTCCACAAGTTCACAGATTTTTATCATAATATTTCGCTTAAATATGCAAATAAAACCAAAAGAAAGAAGTAAATATTATATACAAATAATATATACAAATGATATATATACAATATGATTTATACAAATCATAATAATTCAAACAAAACTCTAATATTATTGCAATTTTGGTTATAATTGAAAATAAATGAAATCAAATAAAAAAAAACGTGTTCAAAAAGTATTGGGACATTTCCCAATAAATAAAGAAAAACAATACAAACTTAAAACTTAATATCTTGATGGGCTGCCTTTGCTTTTTATTACCTCTTATAGTAAGTATATTTGGCATGAGTTGACTAATTTTTTGCAAAATGATCTATCGATTTTGGCCCTTACTTCGACCAAATTTTTTCTTAACTCCTGCTTGTTAGAAATTTGATGTTCCTATAATTTTTGCTGCAAATAATCCTACACATGCTCAATGGGATTAAAGTCTGGACTTTGTGCAGGAGTCTTAATAACACTTGGACAGTAGTAGAGGACCCATTACTTGCAAATATTAGTGATAGGTCCTGTATGATTCGGGTCATTATTTTGGTATAATTTAAAATGTCTTGCAATTTCCAGAATTTTGCTTGAGAATGTAAAGATAGACATGTTTATTCATTGTACGATCAATAAAATGTAAGTTCCTGACACCAGTGTTTGCCATGCAACCACAGACAAATTTAATTGCCATCTCCATATTTGAAAGTAGGCTGAAAATTTTTGACCTATATTCATGTATTTGATTTCCACCAAACTTTTTGCTTGCCATCTTATCCGAAAATATATTTGCTTCCATGAACGAAAATTACATTTTCCAAAATTCTTTTGGTTGCTTTATCTACATTTTAGCAAATGCCAATCTAACTTGTCGATTTGCTTTGCTGATGTAGGGCTTTCTTTGAGGTATTCTGCCATGATATTTATATTTTCTTAAAACATTTCTGACAGTTTCAGGATTTACAGATTTTCCGAACTTAACTTATAAATTGCAGAGTCAATTTTATTGCACTAATTTTTGAGTTAAAGTGAACTTGTTTCATAATCCACTTCTCTTCACGTTCATTAAATGTCCTTGGACGCCCTGAGTTTTGCTTGTTTTGAACATTATTTGTTTTCTTGAACATGTGACTTACTCAATTTCAAGATATGTTCTATACAGCTAACTGATTTTCCATTTTCCCAATGATTTATTACAAGATTTCGCACATCAGCCGATATATCTTCGTTTCTCACCATTTTTTTCTATAACTAATCTTATTTATTGAAAATTTTATGTTTAAAATTATACTCTAAAAATGTGAGAGAGAGTTTTTGACTCCTAGTTGCCTTTGAATTGTCTTTAAAAAGCTAGATCAAATTATAATTTTGAAATACCAATAAAAATTTCCTTTTTTCTGTGCATTAAATATTAAAATATTTCTTGATTCATTTTTTTTTTATTTTAATGTTATAAATAGTTTTGTGAATAGTTTTGTAGTTATTCAAGCCAAGTGTCCCAATACTTTTTGAGTGACTGTATAATCAACATGGAAGGGGAGACAAATTCAATTTATGGTATGGCAAAATACGTAAATATTAGCTATGGTAAACTATTTAAAAAGATTAATAACTAAAAAGTATTAATTAGATTAATAACAAAAGTGTTCCGAAATTGCTTTTAGAAAAAGTATGATTAAATTCGTATATTTTTTACATTTATTAATTCTAAAATTTCGTATAAGAATCAGCTGATCAACAATTGCAACAATCAACTGCATTTTCTATTTGTTAATAAAAAAATTTCGAAAGAATTCTCTTTGTAAACAGTGAATGACGTATCTACTTTCAAAGAATATAATACTTTTATAATTCATTTCCATTTACGTATATAAATGTCTTTTAAAAAAACCAAAACCAAATCTTTTTAAAAAGATTTAATGAATCAAACTGTTTGACATTTCAAACAAATTGTTTAATTCATAATGTCTAATGACCAATATCCCCATTCTTAATTTTCCTCCCTTTGTAGTTTCCCTTTCTCACTTAAAAGCATGAGCAATCAAAGTATATCATCTTTGCAAAAAATTAACATCCGCTCATGGTCCCTGTCGCACATTACTTCCTGCATTGACATTAGGAAAAACGACGCCGTATGATTGGATGACGGGAAGTGTATCCTGTATCTTGATTCGCTGCGTCCCGTGTATCGGTTGTCATTCAGAATTGTGGGAAAGGGAATCTCTCTATTAGGCGTAGAATAGTCAGGTCAATGAACAATTAAACCTCTTAAGTATTCTTGCTACATTGCTAAATGGTGTTACTCTGTAAGTAAAATATTTGGTGAGATACGACGACTTGAAAAAATTATTTATAATTTCGAAATCTTTAAAAATTTTTTTTTTTTTGGATTCAAAATATTTAAAATATTTCTCTTCTGTTGGAATCTAATGAAATTTATACATTTTAATATTTTTAAATTAGTTAGCGGAGTAATTTTTTTCTTAATTTTTTGTCAAAATTAATATTATCTGTTTGTATTGTTTGGTATTCTATCATTTTATTATTGTATTTTTATTTATTATTCTATAACTTTAAAAATAATCTTGTCAACATTCACAAACATTCTACAATCACAAGTTAGAAAGATCAGGCTTTTGAAATTAGGATGGCAACATTTGTTTTCTTAAATTTAATTAAATTTTTGGTGCAGCACATCATAAACTGTGTCCATCATTTATTTCATATGTTGAAATTTGATTCTTTAAGATGATGTTATTCTATTTCATGCTTTAAGTTTTAAATGGTTATATTTATGCAGAGTAACAGTGTATGAAAATCTGATTGTTTGGATTTTTTTAATAATAAATTATTTATTAGAAATTGGAATAAATTTACAAATGAAAGGTTATGAATAAAAAAATATGAATTAAATTTTACAGCTGATTATACGAATAAAGTCATGGCTAATGTCTCGCATATGAAGTACGATATTCGCTCTCTAACTTTACTTATTATCAAATCATATTTTCTTATTTCTTTCCAATTATTTATGAATTTTTTGAAAATCCATCTAACCAGATATGCTTTATTTTGTTGAAGAAACTAAATTTATATTTAGACTCATACTTCTAAAAACTTATGTTTGTGAAAGAACGAACATGATTTCAAATATTGAATCGAATTTTCAAGCATCACTATTATATAAAGCCTTCTTCATATCTGATGCGTTGTTGTGGCGAGGAAAGGTTAGAAGCAATATGAGTAATTCCTCCCAAATTTTTCCTGTTTACTTGTACCAGAAGAGCTTTCAGATTTTATTCGCCAAACAGTAAATAAACATCAGTCTTTGGCTTCTTTTCGGAAAACATGAAATTAAGTAGTTCGCCATGGCAACCCTTTTCGTAGTTACCCAGGAAAAGTTAAATCCCAGCTGCTGTACCATTTATAACAGATTTCGGCAGCTGTTTTAATTCGGAAGTGTTTTCCTTTGTTTTACAATGCAACATCTCTTACCACCTGCTTTTCATTTCCGTTCACTTAGCAATGAATTGTTTTGGATAAACATTAGTTCTGTGTTAATTCGCGTATGTAAAGAATGGGAACTTGAAATTTTATTTTTTAAAATAAAAGTATAAATAGCAAGGAGAAGTAGGGTAACATGGTTTGAAAAAGTGGCAGAAGATGTCTTTGGACTTAATTCTTTATTAAATGTTTCCAGAAAATGAAAACTTTATTCCAGTATATATTTTTTTCTTTAAAAGAATTTGCAGAATTTGCTTTATTTAAAGTCCATTGAAATAAAGTAAAAAAATAATGTTTTTTTTTTGTTGTTGCAAAATACCAATTTAATACTCCTAATTCCTATAAACTTCTTCATAAAACCAATTAATTCATTTTTTTTCACTCCAAAGACAATTTTTAAGAAATTATATTAATTTCTATGTTCGCATTATACCTGTTTTAATGCTATTTTACTTTTTTTAAATGCTTTTTTCTCAAATTCTAAATTTTGATAGAATTTTCGTCGAAAACACTTTATAAAACTTACGAAACTCTCGCGCATATATGATTTCCTGAACTAGTGAATAATCAATCTGTTTGTAGATTTTCTGCAGTTGTATTAATGCTTCACAACGCGAAAACAAAATGGAATAAAAAATTCTTGTTATTTATTAGTCATACTCCAACATTAAAAAAAAATTGTTATAAATAAGGCTTATTTTTAAGTTCAGTAATTAAATAAAATATTTCTTAGGCTATTTGCAAAATTTTAAACAACTCATATAATAAATGTCTAAATAAGAATTTTGATTTATACTTCTTTTTAGCTTAAAAAAAAACATTTTTCAATTTGTAAAGAACATTTGTCATTTAACTGATATATTCTGGTTTCATAGAATTTAGTTCAATTTATTTGGTACAAAAAAAAATCGTAAATTCGTAAATTAAAAATTAAACATTTTTAAGATACGACTATTTAATAGCTTTTTTTCAAAAATATCATTCTCAAAGTATTCATATACCTTAATATGAAGAAATTACATATTTTAAATTAGGAAAGACTATGTGTGAAACTAAAATACAAAAACTTTAAAAAATCTTTTAAAAGTATAGAAGGTAAAATAGATTAAGTTGCTTGAGATGGAAATTTTTGCCATTATTTTCTAAAATTATGTCATAATAATTTAACTATTGAACATTAATTAACTTAAATAATGCGAAAAAGTGGATATCTTTTTTATAATTTTCTTTTCAAAATTTCGGCAATTATTTAGAACTTTTAGATGAAAAAAAATTTTTTTTTAAATAAAGTTAGAAAATTGTTTCTTAATATATTTATAATTTTTTTTTCAGAAAAAAAAATGTTTTTAATTTTATTTTTTTAATATTTACTAGCTGAAAATTTCATATTAGTAAAACTAAATATTGAGCATTTCCTTTTTACGAACAATATTCTGAAATATTTCCTCAGTATTTACTAAAATTTAATGGTGCATTAATGATAAAGATCAATCAATAAATAAACATATAGATTTGATGAAAGTCAATTGTGAATCCTTAGATAATGTTGGAGAAGGATATAAGTGGAGGTAGTAAATCGAAAATCTGGGTATTTAATCACTATGCCACTGTCACATACAATTAGAGCATGAGCAGGCATGCATATAAATTTTGATGATACTGAAATAAATGACGATTTATAAAATAAATATAATTGTGTTCCGTATTTAGTAAAAAACGGAATGAAAAGAATTTTTAAGAAACTAATTTTATAAAGATTGAAATTTCTTCTTCGATTTTAAAAACTAATATAAACTCTTTTAAAAATCGGGACAATTTTGTGACCTACAGTCTGAAATTCTAAGTGTCTAACTCGGACCACTGACAGTTTCAATCGAACACAATTATTACTTGCTTTAGTTCATCATATCAATTTTTTCAGTTCTAGCTAAACTTGATCAAAACTTCAAAGAGTAATTTATCGTTAATATACGTACTTACCTTATCAATGAGCAAATATCTATAGAAAAAAAAAACTGAGCGGCTGGAACAAAGGGAAAAATTAATCATAATTTCTTTAGAACCTCTAACCGTCTTTCCCACAAGTGGGACTTAAATTTAGCGTCTTTTCCCAAGCAGATGTCTCTACTTGAATCTTGACAGATAAGGTGTTAACCGCAATCATGAGATCGCTTCTTTATTTTTAGAGGAGCTACCGGAGCACTAAACAGGAGTTCAACTTAGCCTTCTTTATCCTCTTGGTACGCATAAGACTTAACTCTTCATTGTTAGAAAATGGTTTTGTCTCTTTTATGCTGGAAGTTATTCATTTTTAAGGTATTGCGTTGTTTCGAATAAAGAGGCGTGATTGTTCCTTATTACAAAGTGATTTGATGGTTTTAAAAATTGTGTAAAATTATTCAACTGTTGTCATACGGTAATGAAGTTGTAGTTGGAATTAAATTTTGTTGCCCTTTTTGCTGTTTGGAAATGCAAGTCCTTTGCTTGTGATCCTTTAAACCATAATTTAATCATCTAATGCGAATTCTTGCATTTTAAATCCATACATTATTTCGCACTTTAATTGTTCTTTATTAAAAAGTAATTTGATGGTTTTTAAAATTTTGCGAAATTTCACAGCTATTGTCAAACTATAATGGAGTTTAAGTTTAAAGTTTACTAATTTTTTTTTCGCTTTTGGAAATACAAGTATTTATGAGTGATCTTTTAAACCCTAAGGTAAGGATTTAATGCGATTTCTTGCATTTTAAATATTACCTAGCATTTTAATGAGATGCCATTAGGCAATTATAAACAATTACAATTTTTCAGATTTTGATTTCATATCTCAAAATTAGATCTCATTTTGTGTAGTTAATTTAGTTGCTTATAATTGAACAACGCTGATTATAAACGATTTAAAAGTTATTTTTTTTTGTTTATTTATTCAAAAACGGGTGGACTTAGAGAGTCTATATTTGAAATTTATTTTTTGTCGAATAATTATATCTTAAAATATTCATATTCACTTTTTCCATTTGGGTAACCGCATCCAATTTTCTCGAATTCTGAAATTTCCAGTCATAATTAGACAATAAATGTTCTGTTGCCAACTTTTATTTATAGTTGCAACTCATATTAAATGAATTTATAAATCTAATTAATAGCATAAAGATTTTAAATTAATATTTCATTCGTATACAATTAGATCTTAGGTTGTGTTTGCACTTGCTTTCTTAATTTATTTCTAAATAATTTTTTCTATGACATTATCTGCATTAGAACAAGCAAACGAATTTTCATGCAAGTTTATGATACCATAAATTCGCATTCGTTCTGATTCGTATTCTAGATGAAGTTTTAAAAGTAATATATTTTATTTTCAGGATAAAAATCGTCTGCGAAAAATATTTAAAAAAAAATTCATAATGTTATTGAATTTTACTATAATACCATCTTTAAAAGTAGAATACAAGAATAATATTATAATTGATTGGCATGTCAAATTTTGAATACATATAAAATTTTAGACACAATTTTTATGATGCATAAAATAAATTCAGAATTTTGTATTGAATTAGTTTGTATACTTTGGAATCTGTTTTCTTTTGGAATTGTCTTTTGAGTCAGTGTTTTATTTGAAATCGAATGGCGACATTTGTTATTGTCTTATTGGCGTTCTGAATTATTTGTTTTAATTGTGTAAATTATTAGCATTCCATAGGTAAATTCCGTGAATCAAAAATATTGATTTCCCTTCCATTTTTATTATAGTAAGAACGGCTTTTATGAACTAAAATTTTCTAGCATTTTCCTATAAGTCTTAAATGACTTTTTAACTCAAACTTAGTTTACCCTTTGAGTTAATGAGACAGATTTACTGGAGTGGAACAAGTCTTAAGTTGCAATCCGAGCATTTTTAGAGGAGTTGGCAGCTTAGCGACAGTTAAATTGGTGCGTAGGTAAGTTATTGCTCTTCTGATGCTGAATCAACTTGTCACTGGAGTTTATGTTGTGGACTCCTCAGTACCTCATTCGTCTGTTCTATTCTAAGAGTCAGACTATTTTTTTCATTCACCGGAAAAAGTTCGGAGGAAAAAAATCCGTTTATGTCTGGTACAGAGAAAACTCAGTGTTGATTGAAACGGTGAATCTCCTTTGCAGAAAAAAACAAGGTAATGAAGGTGGAGTGAGAGAAAATATTATTATGTAAACGGATTATGAAACGGCTGAAGTATTTTGCGGCCAGAAGGGACCATTTGAAACAAAGTTTACTCTACTCTATATTTTGGCTAGACTATTTTCTTTTTTTTTTAAACTGCGGTGAATGACCGTCAGAATTATCTGTCTGCTTTGAGGATAACTCTCAACTCCTGCACTTCTTAGTCTTAAAACTATATGAAATTCAAATCTTAATGGATACGAAAATATCTTAGAAAAACAACATATTTATTTATATTTTAAATATTTAAATACCGATATATTGTCCCAAATTAACATAAATGTCCTGTAAAACAAAAGAATTCATTCACAACATGAAATTAAAAGTTTAAACTTTATTGTAGAAATTCAACGAGAAAAGCTAGATTATATTGATACATTTTTAATAATTAATATGAATATCTGTAATTCAGAACTCTTCTCCTACATTATGAATTAAAGACCTTTATATTTATTTTAAAACTTTTATGCATAAGAGTTAGGTTTATTATTTTTAATATTAAAGTAATAGTATTTAAAATAATATGGAGCTGATCGAAGGGAAGATTTTATCTTGTTTTATTTGTTCTTTTTACTTAGAAAAAAAGAACATATTAATTTATTTTTAAAATATTTAAATACCGCTATATTGCCTCAAATTTACACAAATGTCCTGTAAAGTAAAAGAATTCATTGACAAAAGAAAATTTTAAAAACTTTTATCTGTTCGTTTTAGAAATCCAGGCGGGAAAAACTAGTTTATATTGGCACTTTGTTAGTCATTAGTATGAATGTTCTGTAAATTAAATCTCTTCTCTCCATTATGAACATCATTAAATATTAAAGGCATTTATAGTTGTATTTATTTAAAAGCTTTTATGATTAAGAGTTAGATTTAATATTTTTTAATATTAAAGCAGCAGTATTCAGTATAATATGGTAATGACTGAAATGGAGATTTTATCTTTTAGAAGATTGAATCCTTTTTAGAATAAGGAATTAATTAATTTACATTCCTATGAGGAGGACTGATATATTGGTACAAATTAATATAAACGTTCTTTTAATCAAAGAAATTAAATTATGTGATGTATATTCTGTGAATCAAAGAAATTCTTTTAACGAATGTTCTGGGAAATAAAGAAATTTATTTACATAATAAACGCTTTATGAAATAAAACTCCTTTAACGAATATTCTATAAATCTAAGAAATTCCTTTGTATAATTTACATGAAAAAGCTTTTTTGATTATTTTAAAGCTATAATTAATTTTTATAAATTTTTTTTGATAAAAATGAAATAGTATTCTGACATTTTATTAAAAATTAATGAGAATGTTCTTAAAATTGGACATTTCTTATAATGATGAGGACTTTTTCTATATGTGCCAAAAGAAATGTATTTCATATTTCTGTATGAATATGTTCTAAAATATAAATCTGAAATTCAATTATTGAACAACGAAAAATATTGCATAAGAGTTTTAAAAATTCACAACAAATACATTTTTTGAAATAATTCTGATTTTGGAACTCTTAAGTGGAGTATTAAAACAAATCTTTTACTTTATCTCACAGAAATTTGGTTTATAACTTTCCAATCAATTTAAACGCAAACTATAATAATTTGAATATCTTTCTGTAATTTTTGCTTATTTTTTTATTAATGAATAATTACAGAATTAAATTACGATATATTAATGAATATATTTTTTAAAGTTATTATTGAATCATATTTTCGAGGTTTAAAATAACCTTTACGCATTTTTGAATAATTAGCATGCTTTGTTTGTAATTGCGGTTAAAGTAAGATTTTTGTGGTTAGCTGCGTGGGTTTAAAAGAATTCCTCTGATAATAAATATGTTTTTAAATCAATCTGACTAATATATTTATATGTAAAAAAGGTATGCTCTTCTATAAAGGTATCTGATTCATCTAAACGTGCTTTGGATATCATTAAATTAGCTATTTTTTGCGAAAATACTTTTAGAATGTTAAAAAAAGCAACAGAATTCATAGATACAATTTTTAAAAAAATATTCTTTTATTATGTAAATAGGAATATAAATACATCAGATAACTGTGAAATTAGCATGGTGTCGAAAAAGTGTCAATAGCTCCTCTAATCAATCTGTATTGTCTTTCTGCATGTGATGAATCTTATATTAAGTTTAGAACTTAGTGTTTAAAATTTGATAGATTAGATATAAAAGGAATTTTGAGTAATTTTAATCCATCTATCGTTAAAGTGATATCATTCCAAATCATATTACTACTTATGTACCATTTTGGGACAATGGCAAAATATTGGTTTAATTTATTTCTCTAAAGGATTCATTATTTTTTAAAATTTTTATAATAAATCCACGCTTTTCAAATCCTAAAACTGAGATACTACTATACGGAAACAACAGTCCCTTATTACTAATGTATATTCTCACAAAGAAAGAGAATATTATTTGGACACAGAGTCATTAATTACCTTTTTGATCACCATAAATTTGACGCAGACATATAATGTTTGACAAATACAAAAAATTTTACATAATACCTATGATAATTACATACATGCATTCAATGTATGTAAAGACTGATGTTATTTCATAAGGTTTAATGGTACAAGAGGTGTGATCTGTTTATATTGCGCTAAATACGCGGTTAAATATTAATTTATTAACTCTAATTTAATTGGAAGCGAAAGTTTAAGTGTTTCGCGATTTTACACATACCAAACTAAAAAGCTGCGGAATTTCGAGTTAAAAACCTATTAAAAGTTTGAAAAGAAAAAATAATTAAGAAAAAAAAAATTATGAAACTGTAAAATGTCAAAAAAGAATGAGGGAAAAGTATATTTCTCTTTGAAGAACATTAATATTAAACCTTAGAATAATTTTCTGATTATATCCAATCTTAATTTGTGTTATTCTTATATAAAAAATATGGGCACATTTTTATTAGTCTTCATTTAAAAAAAGCAAATTGTGTGTAATTATCATACATTTTTATTAGAATATGATATTTAATTCTATTAATACATAGTTCATATAAAATGTGATGCTAGAATTATAAAAAAAAATTGTCATATGATGTAAATATTATTAAAAAAATACTTATGTCACGTTTAGGAATATTTTTAGATAATTTAATTTTTTTGATATTCCGAACAAATTTTGGCGATTTTTTGCAATAGAAAAACATGAGTATTTGGATTCAGAGTAATTGTCATGGAAAAATTCAATGGAAATTTGAGTAGTCAAGGTAGCACAATAGAAAACAATATTAATCACAGCTGAATTCTTTGAAAGTTTGTTCCAAACGGTATGTATATTACTCATCAGTTGTATTTTATTTACTAAATTGTTATCAAATTTGCTGATCTGTCATATAGTTTGCTATAAAATTTTCAGAAAGTTAGAAAAGTTAAGCTGTTGTAAAAGTTTTTCGTTTTGTCAGCTGAATTAAAGTTTCTCTTGGTATAAAAGTTTTAACTTTTTAATGAATTTGCAGTAGTATATTGCATGAAATCTTTGCTATTCATTTTTTATAAACTTTATTTGTCTGTGTAATTTTATTACTATTACAGTATTATTTCCGTAAGAATAGTAAATATTAATTGCTAACAGATTTTCTAAATTGAAAAATTTATAACATATAATAATATTATTATAACAAAATTTTAATATTTCCATCAACGTTAATTAATTTATAACATAATTTGAATATTTCCGGAAAAATGTTCCATTTGCAATTAAATGTGTTGTAACACGAAAAAGAATTTGGCCAATTTGGCGAATTTTTTACAGTAATATGAATATGATTGTAAATATTACAAGTTAAAATGGTTTTAAAATGTTAAAATTTTAAAGAAATTAAATATTTCTACTTAAATTTCCTATAATAAATGGAAATGAACTGTATCGACATTTTAAGCGTAAATGAAGTAAACTAATGAAATTTGCTTTTGGTAATACATTATTTCAAATTAGAAATATGTTGAGAATTCTAAGCAGAATAAATCTCCAATCCAAGAAAAAAAAAGTTTAATTTTAACTAAAATTAATTTTAATTATTATGTACCATGTTATTCAATCATTCTTCCATTAAATAGTTATTTGAACTAAAAATTAATAGTTTAGTTGAAAATGTGATAAATATTAATAATTTTACTAAATTGAGATTTACTATTATTGAGAAAAGTAATAAATTAGTTTCTATCTCATTCTGAATATTTTGTTCTGAAAAAATTGCTGTTAATTTATTAGATTTATGTTATTCAGGAAATTGCGCTGTAGTTGGATCCCGATTCTCTGGGAGGGTATTAGTAGATAGAGGACACTTTTTAATTTATTGTTTATTTAAACCAAATTTTTACTCAAGAATTGTTGAATTAAAATATTTATCGGTTTTTCTCTTATTTTTCTTACAGTTAACAATGGGCTTCTAAACACTAACACTCTTTTTTTTTTTTTTAACGTTATGTGCTTTCCAATTTTTTTAACTTTCTATCTTCTTGAAATTGTTGTTTCAGTTGGTCCTATATTGTATCTATTTTCACAAATTAACATAAAGTCTGGCTTGCGCCGTACATCGTCTAAAACGGTTCCTGTTAGTTCTAAGTTTTTATTTTAAATTAATAGAATGTTGGAATGGAAAATGTGTGCTGAAGATTTTTAAATTCTGTGGCATTCCTTATTCAAAGGATACTTAAAATTTTCATATACGGAAGAGCACTATTTAAATATCTGTCATTTCGCCAAAGCTCTAATTCATTCGTAAGCACTGCAATGACAAAGTAAGTGCAACATTTATATGATAATAACGACACATTTTTTATTGTTTAAGGAAACTGAAATATGAGAGCAAAGCTCAGTTTCGAAGAGTATGCGAACTTTAATATCTATTTCATAATTTTGGATTATTCACAATTAGTCTCCTTTGGTGACCTGCTATTTTCCGATGTTAATTGTTATATTTAATTTCAGTTAAACCGTTTAGATATATGTAACTTTATTCCATAATTCCGTCAAATTGTCAAACATTAAATCCGTGTTCTTGTCATCGTCTTATATATGTTTCATTCACTGTGTGGCCGGGATAGCTTGATCGGTAGGACGTTGGCTTCGCGTCCCTTGGGTTGCGAGTTCGAACCCCGCCGGTCGAAGACTCCTCGTGTGTGTGGTGGCTGGCACGTTTATGTTTGTCGAGGGCACGAAGTCCTCCTTGGCGAGAGTAATACCACTTGAGATATTGGTTCAGGGGTGATCGTTCTCTGATTCGGGTCTAAATTACGATTCGTGAATGAAGTCCGCCCCGTAAAAAGGTTTGTGACGTGTATGTAGTTAAGTCGTGCTCTTGGCCATAGATAGCACTAATGAAAAACGAGAAACGCACATTGGGCTTAAAACCACTGCCTTCTAAAGGCAGTGGGCTTGTCTCTGACAAGTGCCATTCGAAACAACAAAAATGCATTGTGTACATGAGCTATTCTAATGGAGTCTAGTCTCACAACATCGTAGCTCTATTGAAACCGTAAATGTGCTATTTATTTATCTTTCGTGGCATTGCGATTTCACTTTTTAATTCGTTTTGTAAACTACTTAGATCCCTCATCTTCGGCTTTCTACAATGGAAGAAAATCACACCATTAAATATTTGATGAAACGATGAAAATGAATTTCAGGCCGAAACATCCAATCAATTGTCGGAAACTTAGCAAAAAAGTTTTTTTTGTCAAAATTTAGAAAAAAAAAATGCTACGATTTTATCAAGAATTATCACGAATTTGCACGATTTAAAAGATAGTTTTTGTAAATTTTGAAAAGATATAATTTTTATTTTTCATTATTATTTTCGAAAGTTAAAGTGAAAAAGCAGCAAAACAAAGCTTAATAATTTTAATTTTAAATTATTAATAATTTTAATTTTCATTTAAATTTAAAAAACCCACTAAGAAATGCACGTTTTTATTCTTCTGAGTATATGTACATATGTCAAATTTGGCAGCTACAGGTCAAATGGTCTGGAATTTAGAACCCCAACGCATAGACATGCACACATCATCTTTATTAGTACTAGAAATGATTAATTGATAAAATAAAAATTATTTGGAGCAAATGTAAACACTAATGACAAATTTATTCCACTTTCCTTTAAAGACTCAGTGGATATTGGAAAATTTCGAGCATTAATTTTTTTTGTTAAATAATTGCGGAAAAACATTCGATGAACTTAATTTGTATTGTATAACATTGTATTTAATACTTACAAACAATCAACAAGTGAAGGAAAAATTAAAAGATTTTTAAAATTAAATTATCGTACACGCATAAACAGTATCAGCATTGATGATTTCTCAGATCTATCTGCAATGATAGGCGGAGTTTAAAAATATTCTTATTGATGCAAAATTCCAACTTGTGTTTTGTCATCTAGCAATTCTGACAGATTGTATTAATATGTACAAATAAAGCTAAGTATGGATGAAAATTAATTATTGGATTTAAAAGTTCACTTTTTATTTAATTTTTTAATGCTGAATTGTTGAAAAGATCATTGAGCTGAGGTTTGCAATTGTTTTTTAAACCGATTCATTTATATTTTCCATTTTCGGAGTCATGAGAAGTTATTTCCATAATTTTCTTTCAGCATTTTTCTTTTATTTTGTATTTGGCAATGTAATTTTTTTTTTTCTATTTGTCGATCACTGCTTGTTTTTGATATTGTCGATCATTATCTGCTTATTTTTTATCTGAATATTAACAAAGCGTTTTAATTGATATAATTATGGGCTTTTATTGTTCATGTTTAATGTTAATTATATATTTAGATTTAGAGTGCTTTTCAAATAATATATTTTTTTCTTAAACACTTTGCCAATATGCTTGAGATTTTTTGCTACGACTTTCGGCAGTTAATTTGTGATAATCAAAGTACTGTTAACAGGATAATAGGCTATCTAGATAAACACATCTTCTAAGAAAATAAGTAATGCCCAATCAATGCTCATGATATACCATAAAGGTGTGTTTCACTCATATATTTTTTATATCTCTAATAGTTGATAATACATTAATACTTGTTTAAAAGTCTATTACTTTTTAATAAATTGGTAATAGCAGCATTAAATTTATAATAATAAAATTATATGCCTCTTTATTTATACTTTTTTGTATTTGCGTTGGAAAATTTCTTAAAATTTAAGAAAATATTTCACGGAAATAAAATTGCTATAATTGAAAGATAATTTTAAAAAAAATATCTATCAAAACAGAATTTGCAAAATAGATAGGCTCCGAAGTTATTAAGGAAAGTTAATGAAATTTCGATGAATTCAGGATAAAGTAAAATTCTAATGAAAATTTTAGGAAGTAACATGCCAAATTTAGTTAGTTCTAGATTGACAGTCTGTCTCGTGGTGCGGTTTCAACGGCTTGATGCATTTTCTTATTACAACCTATTATCGTGTTAGAATTTATATAAGCAGAGTTAATGTTTAAATAGAGGAAACATTTAAGAACATCGTCGAATTTCTATATCGTAATATTAATGTAATGCTGTGAATAGATAGAGACGTCGATGCTGAAATTAATAGGAAAGTGTTAGAATTAATGCAAACAAAATTCGGAAAACATGCCAAACATATAACGCAATTTTTTTGCATTATATTGGCAAGAAGTATTTAAAATATCATAACTATATTCAGAACCAACGTTTTGAACAATAATTCATTCAGTCTGTTTAATTTTGAGTCTTATTTATAAATGTTTTAAGATATGAGAATAAATTTAAAAAAAACGAAGTTTAAACTGATATTGATAATCTTATTTTTCTGAGCATTAAGATATGTAAAAAATTATGATTCATATTTCAGAATGTTATTATTTTGAGCAAGCAAATTTAAATCATTGATTGAAATATTTAAAATAATTCCTTCGAGGGGGGGGGCAAATTCATTTTAATTGAAAATTACTGGAATTTCTCAAATTTCAGACGTATTCCATGACCAAATTAAATGCCAAAAAATATAAATAACTAAATTTATGATCCAAATTTGCATGAACAATTATTTTATTTTTATGACTTTCTAATTCTTTCTAACATAATTTTGAAGTCGAAGGATTTAAAACGCAGAGCCTAATTTTTCAAAAAGTCGCCAACAGCTGTCGGAAAGCCGCCAACGCTTGCAAACCAGTTTTTCACAAAGTTTGCCATGTTCGTATTCTCATGGTCGCTCATTGAAGAGGAGAAGCGCGAAGGCCTTCGTCACGTGACCAGGAATTCTCAGACAACTTTTGGTCCTCCGAAAAGTGCGCAGTATTCCCGAACTCGGCTCTAAATCAGGATCCCCCTTCTGAATGGAAAAGTTAGAAAAACCTTTCTGTCCCAATTTCTGTGTAATTGTGATTTGTTTATTCTTCAGAAAATTATCCTTTTATCGACAGAGAATATGAGAATTGCCTGTCAATTAAAAATAATATCATTTAGATGCAAGAATTGTGAATTTTTTGGTGAGTGTATCTTCTCAATTAGTTTGCTTTATTTATATTTTTAGTTTTATGGAAAAAAAATCCATTTATTTTTTGTACATTAATGCATATTTTATAACAATGCAGTATCGTAATTTTTTTCTGGATTTTAATATTTTTAGTCAAATTAAAAATTATATTTAATAATCTTTTATATAATTATGTTATTGTGTAAATTTTTATTCATTTTAAAATCCATAAAAGTATTTTTTTTAAAATTTCTCGTAATTAAAGTTCCTAAAATAGTTTTAATGATGTATTTGATTTTTGAATGAAACAAGAAAAAAATGATTTTCATTTATTTCTTATGTGCCCTGGTAAATTCTCTGTTCATGAAACTGGATTAACATTCGTCCTTTTTTGTATATTTAAGTTATAAAGAAAATTACTTTCATTGAGATATTTTGCTTTTTACGATTTGTATTTCTCTTTATTTTTGAAATAATTTATATTATGCTCTGTTCTGTATTCTTATATTTGTAATCTGACAAAATTAAAATTTTTAGCAAAAAATGTTGAAGATAAACGTATAAATCAGTAAAAATTTCTAAAAAAATTATATATTAATAATATAATGTATACGAAAATAACTTCGGTATAAATGTTTAATACTAGAATAAATTTAAAATACATGATTTTTCCATAGTATACGCATTTCATAAAACAATAAATGAAAACATCATCGTAAATTAACTTTTTATATTGGTTACTGAAATTTTCATTTTCTTTTCTTCTATCTATAAAATCATTCATATTTCTATTTTTTTTCTTCAAATTCCTTGGAATTCATATTCGTTAACAATATGTTCCAAGTAAGCGATAAATTGTTGCTACGAATGTGAATTCCAATAAATATATAAAGAAAAATTCTAAGAAAAAATATTGCAGAAAGGAGAAATTTTTTCTGATTTTGGAATATTTTTCTGTGGGGATAAAAAGAATGCATTGGAAATATTTATTTTGTTTTATTTTCTTCAGTTCTTATAAGAATGTTTTAAAATTTTCATACATGAACAATTCGAACCTTTTATTCTAATTTCCAGAGATAAAATGGAATTTTTAAATTCTCAAAAGTAAAATGGATCAAGAGTTAAATTTCTTTAGAACAACTGATCAAAATAACTTTCAAGATAATTTCCGTTTTAAAATTTAAAAAAATGAAATTTCAACTTTGTATTAAGTTATTTTTATTGCCATTTCTCTAATAGCATTTTTTTTTGTTCGTAAGCTCACTTTTAGTCATTTTATGATTTCTTCATTTTTCTCAAAATTTGCTTTTGAAAAATATCATGAAGATTATTATATGTGAAAAGAATCTTTTTGTACGTTTGCCGAAATTCGGACAACCTGGGTTTTGGAATTTTATGAGATTGCACTCTAAAAACTTTTAAATTTTTAAACTAAGAATAAAAAACGATGAAATATTTATTTTGTAGTACGAAACATTATTAAAAATTTAAAATGAATTAATTAAGTAACCTCACTTATACAAAAAGGACACAGAATGTTTCTGTTAAATTCAGATTTTCCTCTAATTTTTTATGATAATTGTGACTTTTCCAAATCCAATTCTGATGAAAAAGGGATTTTTCTTTCTATGCTGAGTTCCACTATTAATGATTCAAGTAAGTAAAAAAATATTTCGCCTCTTAAGATTTTCTAAAATGAAGATTTCTAAATTTCTGAAATGATTAGATAATGTATATTTTGGCTCTTCTGATTTCTAAAATGAAGATTTCTAAATTTCTAAAAAGATTAGTTAATGTATATTTTGGCTCTTCAGAATTTCTAAAATGAAGATTTCTAAATTTCTAAAAAGATTAGATAATGTATATTTTGGCTCTTCAGATTTCTAAAATGATTAGATTGCGTATATTTTCATTCTTAAGATTTCTAAAGAGTTTATGCTTAAATATTAAGTTAATTAATTCTAATATTTAATGATTTTTTTATGACATCAGTTAATGTTCTATTTCATAATTCCATTTAAATAATTCAAACAAAATATTTTCCTGTATTTCAGTAATGTCGAAGTCTCTTATTAATGAAAATGTGAAGCAAATGATCCGTTAGCCTTGTTTGAATTCCATTAACACCGAATATGAAAAATTATATACGAATTTGTTTTATTCGAAGGATGCTTTTAATTTTAAGTTCTGATTAAGATTCTGCATGCAGTTTTACTCAGATTTGTTGTTCATCATCAAAAATAAACTTATAGATTAACCCTGTTTTGAATTAAGATTTTAAATTTCGCATATTTTCTTTAAATTAAAAAAAATATTTGCAGAATCTGTACTTATAGCAAGATTTATAAGTTTTCCGCCAAAAGTGTTTTATTTCGAATGAATATTCACTTCTACTGTAACATTACAAATCAACTGTTTATTCTTTTCTTCAGAGAAAAACACTTTTTGAGACTAAAAGTTAAATATTGAATCATTTTTTCCTATGAAAGATTTTTAGAGAAACAAAATACCACTTCATATATTAAACCGATGCGATCTTGATAAACGGAAATAAGACTTATAAGAATTTCAGCAAAACAGAATCTAGTTCAAGTAAATGAATTTCATTGAATAAAAGAAAAGAAAGAAACCTTAATAAAAGAAAGAGACTTAATAAAAGAATAAAAGAAAGAGACCCTCAAAATAATTCGCTGTTGCTAATGTTCGCATAAAGAGGCAAGAAATTTGAATAATGAAGTATTGCTATCGTTAATTTTATATTAGTATTAATACATTTTGTAAAATTAATAGTAGATAATTTATTTTAATTCTTAATTTCCAGGATTCTAATGTTATCTCTTCCTGCCATCCTATTTATAAGAATGAAATAAATTTTATTTGTAGAATAATAAATTATTTTGTAATTCACCCCCTGCTTTATTCTTGAATTTGTAGTTGTCCCCTCAAGATTTAGAAATCGGCAATGAGCGAAGACATTTTTCATGCACTTTTGTAAATTCTTTTCTGTGATGTACATTTTTTCAATTATTAAGTGGTCAGTGTTCATCATGTTGTGAATTCTTTAAATATAACTTACATGAATTGTAAAAATTGAGGAATTTAATTTAATTTAAGACTAATGATGAAATTTCTTTATGATGAAGTGCTTTTCAGTTTATTCTCAAGTGTTATTTAAAAATATTAATTATTATTTTAAAGCAAATCAAGAACGTTTTTTAATTAATTGTTTCATTTGAAATTTTTTATCTATATTCCAATATTAAATTGGAATCATATCTAAATTTTAAGTTTCAAACAAATAGATTATAAACAAAGTTAAATGAAAGAAATTAGTGCTTAAAATCAATCTGTTAAAATAGTGCTTAAAATTAATCTGTTAAAATAGTGCTTAAAATTAATTTAATACACCCGAGACTTTCTTTTCCCACTTTTTGCATGTTCATGGACATGACAACAACAATTATGGACACGACAATTTAACTTTTAAAAATAGTGCTTAAAATTAATCTAATTAATAGTGCTTGAAAATTAACCTAATTATTTTATACTGATAATGAATAAAAATATTCTTATAAGGCATTTAAAAATATAAAAATTAAATTGCCTTCTTGTTATCTGGAACATGCATTTGCAAAGTGTTTAAAATTTTATTTTAATCTTATCATTTAATCCCGAATATATCGTATATTATGTAACACTTTGTGAATAAATAATTTTTCGGGAGAAATTTTAAATCGGTATTAAATAGGATAAAATTCTTTAAATTATGATTGAAGACGAATTAATTTTTTTTTTATTTCATGATGACAGCGAAGAATTTCACGCAGTCTGTATCTATTAACACAAATATTATAATTAAATTATAATTTTATTTATATTTAAATATTTAGCATTTATAATTAAATATTTAGTCTCTCTTTCCCTTCACATTTTGTTCTAATTCATATTTGTATTGATTTTTTTTCTGTGATGCAGCATTATCATTTAAAATCTAAAAATAAGCAAAACTAACGTTTGGACTATTAATATCCTTGTAAAAAATAATATATTTGCTATTTTTTATACTCTATTATTTGCGAATTTTTGATGCATGGCATTATATTCATATGATATCTATGTATATTCCATTGTATCAGAAAATGGCTATACTTATGTGATAGATACCGCACAGTTTAAGACGAATTTCCTTAAGAACTTAAAATTAACTATGCCAAGTTTAGTTGCTCAGTTTGTGGGCTTTTATAAACAAAAATGAATTTATAAAAAAATGGCCGAGCAAAATTGATTTGATACTCATTATTTTATTAGAAGAGTGAATTTTTTTTCTGGACAAGGGGAGCAGTAATTTCATTTTTAAAGTATATCTACTATATAAAGGAGTAAGTTGCTTTAGGTTATATATTTGCATGAAAGAAATATACAGAATGTAAATTTGTAAATTGAACGATGCAGATGTAAATTTCATGGTCTTTAAATTATGAATCTGAGAAGTGTAAAGTGTTATTCACTTTTTCCGTAATCGAATCTGTTTTCGAAAATATAATTAATTGTACTTATCGATAGGTATGGATTTTATTGAATAAGATTGCGCAAATACTGACTGAAAAATGGTGTGTTTTTCAACTTATGAAAACAAGAGTAATCGTTCGCATATGATTATCAAATCATTTTCCCATTCCATATAATTGTGTAAGTTTTGTCTATGTTTCGAGCTCGTTAATATTTGTTTCAAGAACTGAATTACTGACAAAGCAAATAATACTATTAAAATAAAAGATATAACGCTTTTTAATAGTTAATTTATTATTTTGTTTAGGAGTTATTAACTTGAGCTGCGTCGTATCAGAAATACGCAAAACTGCGCATTTGCCGTTGTCCATTGACTTACCATGTTATTTTCTGTAGATTTGTTTCAACATCCAGTATTTTTGAAATTTAGTTATTAAATATGCATTCTATAATCAATACACAATGCAACTTGTTTTTTTCTCTATATTTCTCATTTATAAATAATTTACTTTTATGGGAAAATATTAATTCTATAGCTTGAATTGAGGTAATACTTTCTGTATTTGGATAATATTCATCTCTTTTAAAGATTTTTTTTCCTATTGGTTTTTTTAAAAGTATATTTTGAAGATTTTTGACATTTCCGTTTATTTTTCCGTAACTTACTGCAACTGGATGCTCATTACGAACTTGAAATTTAATTATAAATATTTATTCAAAATTTGCATTAAGGAAGCTGAGATTATTTCATTTTTAGTAAACATAATTTACCTTAACAGTGTAATTAATGGATGTATGTCTCTATATATGAAGTTGTGAAACATTCTTTAAATTTTTTCCTTTTCCCCATTTTTTTCGAAGATGCATGAAAAAAAGTAACACGTATATTTTGTTGTTCTTATTCAGTCTCCCTTTCTTCAAATATTTTAATGAGAGACTAACTTTCCATTAAAGTATAATTTGTGTAATGTTGACGGAAATTCTTCCTAAAGTTTCTTTTAGATGTCCATTTTAAGGGAGAAAACGTATTATGTTAATCTTTTGAGTGTCTTTGCGATATTTCCTTAGAGATGTTAAATCATAAAACTGTTACTTAGTATGAAAATTTATGAAATTCTATGCATGATTTCATAAAATTATATATTCCAGTTGGATGCTTTCTTTAAAAATTCGTATTGAATTGCAACTATATTCGTTCAAACTAATCTGTTCTATATTTTTCAAGGAATTCTTACTTTTCTACTATCCAGTTTTCGTAGAAATTTATATTCTCGCAATTTTATTGTCTATTACTAATATTTTGTCAGGTAAATAGTGTCTGTCGAATTTAATTTTCAAAAATAACTTTATCAGATTAAAAATAGAATATTAGTTCTTTGTTTGTAGTATTGATAGTAAAGCCCATAAAAATACTTTGATAGTCTGCTAATGTACAAATAAGTTAAAAGATGACTGCAAAATAGAAACTTTCGTTTACTCATCAGATGTCTGAAGGGAAATATCTTCTACCTTAAAACTTAAATATCTAAATATTCTATGTTTCTTTTTAAAATTTAAATTAAAATTTTTTATTTGTCCTTCCAATGCTAGAATTTGCCGTATCCAGCCTTTTTGTACTTGTCTTTATATAAGTTTACATAAAGACCAGTTTTTATATAAGCTTTTAAGTTAGATATGTGTCAAAAATTGACTTTTAATATTAAAGTAAATAAAGTTTTCTTTTCGCAAGGCATTAAATACTTGTTAGTGTCACATAGCATAATGCATGGTATATTGGAAGTTTACATTTTGCTCTGTAACTAGCACAAAAGTAGATATGTGTCAAAAATTGACTTTTAATATTAAAGGAAATAAAGTATTTTCTTTTTCCATAATGCAAGGAATACCTGTAAGTATCACATAATGCGATACATAGTATGTTGGAAGTTTATATTTTGTTCTGTAACTAACACAAAAGTAGATATGTGTCAAAAATGGACTTTTAATATTAAAGGAAATAATTTTTTTTCCCGCAATGCATTAAATATCTGCAAGTAAAACATAAGAGCATGTATGATATATTGAAAGTTTACATTTTTTTCGTAGCTGGCGCTGAAGTATGATGTCGACATTCTTTCAGAATGAAGAATTTTAAAAGTGTTGGCATTCCTAAATTAAATAAAATCTAAAAGATGTTTTTTTGTTAAATAAAGTTTTTTAGAAACGTTATAATCTAATATTATATGATAGTTTTTATATATTCATTATAAAGAATTGATTTTATGAAATAGTAAAGAATGTCTCTCCCCCCCTACCTAAATTCAAGTACTAAAATTTGCTATATTGAAGTTTCTCTTCTGTTTCGAAATTTCTTCTATTAGAGATTATTTTATTACATTAGAAACTACTTTACCTCTAAGTTTTACTTGCATATAAAAAATATACTACTCTTTTGTTATTATTACATTTAAATACTAACAATGTTTTACTACATAATTATACTGTATGCAATAGTTGAAAATGAATGGCGCTGTGAACGAAATATAATTTTTTTTCATTATCGTATTTCACATAAAATTGAATTCTAAATAAACTAATAATTTATTATTATAATTATTCCATTAAAACATATATTGGGACATTCATTCCTGTGTCCCTCCTTTTCTCCCCTCTTCCCAGTGATTATACCACTATCTGTATTGTGAATAACTAGGAGTAACTTTTAAATGTTGGAGATTCAGAGTTCATCCAGCAGTGTTCACCCCGAACATGCGCAGAAGCCTAAATGGTATGTGTGCCCTAGCTTGAAATTCCGGACCACCCCGTCGAAGATGCTCTGCTATCCTCTGCCATAAACGGGTTAAAATAAATCCCACATTCCTAAATAACACAAATAGCATCACGCAATTCGATTTTCCGAAGCCAGGCCGTGATTGGTTGGAACAGGCCTGTCTGGGCCAATTCGGAAGGGGTCAAGCAAGCCGCCTCAAAGACATATCCCGCTGCTTGGAAGCCGTGGGAAATACCCAAGTCCATTTAAAGTAGTTTTGCCTTTATGTTTTACTTATCCTTTTCTTCCTGACGAACACAGCGTATATGTATACATAGTTTTTATTTATTATATTTTCTTTCTTACTTTTTTTTCGGTCTTTTTCTTACATGTCCGAGGGCGAATTCCTTTGGGTTAAAAAAAAATGGATTCAAAATAGTTCGCCGAACGTCTGAGACTGTATGGTGCCAATCGAGTGCGCGTGCAACTCATGCTAAGACTGTCTGCTGCCTCGGCTTTTTTTTAATGTTTATTTGTTTTTTATTTCTGGTTTTGTTTTTGGTCTCGTTTTTTGGGATTGGTGTAGATAACTACATATGATTTGACTATGCAAGACATTATTTTTTTTATAAGAAGAAAAAAAAAAGAAAAAAAGAAGAAATTTGGTGGGAAAAAAAAGGGGTCAGGAATTTCTGGTGGGATTATTTGCGCATTTTTCGCATTTTATGAGAGGAAATCTTCAAATTGTTGTAAGGTGTGCTGACTTGTTTTATTTTTGTCATGAATACCTAGACGTGTTTATCTAGTTTTTTTGACAGGTAAAACCTTTTTTTAAAAGGCGATAAAAAGTTATTTGAAAAGTTAACAAGTTTAAAAATTTGACTCTAAAATGTTTTAAATCTGGAAGATAGATTGAATTGAGCAGTTTTAGATTAGTTCAGTTGAATTAAATGAATATCCTCTTTTGTCATTTTTGGTTTGTATTAAATTTGTGTCCTTTTCTGAACCAAAATGTGTTGTTGAGATTAGATTGGATTTCATTTGATTAAAAAAATTAGCGAGAACAACAAGTATCAATGATTTCCATAGATATGGCTTTTGATTTTTTTTGCCTTGCATTTCTTTTGTATTTTTAATTTTAAAAAAATGTCTAATATTGAAGTGCGACTGAACTAATTTTAAAAACCAAACCACTAAAGTTTGAAGAAAAAGTTATACTTTACTTTTGCTAAATTAATTAATTTCAGATAATATACGAGTTTGTTTTCAAATATTTTGATGTTATCATATGTGTGTAATAAGATAGGATAGGTTAGATGCTATAACTTTGTACGAATGTTGACAAAATATGGGTTAGTTTATAATTAACAACTTTTATGATTTTTTTTTTGGAAATTACAGAATTCAAATAATGGAAATTCAATTGTAAAATTAGGATTTAAACTTAAATTATACATTAAATTATGAATTACATATAATTTTGCATTTTTTCAAAATTTTTAGGAAACATTTATTTGTGAATTTAAAAAAGAGTGTAATTATAATTACTTTTTATGTATTATCATTGAATTATCTGTTATATATGTTATCATTTTTGAATCATCTATTATATATGTTATCATTTAAGTGTATAATTTAGAAATTTCATAGAATTAACTGATTATTAATTAAATAACTAATTATTTCATAGAATTAATTGAAGAATCATAGAATTAACTGATTAGAATCGTATAACTAATCAGTACGACTAACTGACTAGAATCGTATTTGCATTGTTCATTCGCTATTACGATTGTAATAACTATTAAACAGTTCTTTTTATATTTGGAAAAGAAAAATGAAAGAATATTCTATTTATGATTCCTTTTTTTCTTCATTCATTGCTCTTTTTTTAAATTTTATTTAAAGCAGTTTCTGAGATTCTAAACATATATTTATTCAAGAAAATAAAAATCCAAAGGACGCCTAATTAACTGCAAACAAAGCAGTTTCTGCTACTTCAGATGTACATTTACGTAGAAAATAGAATACCTAAAAGAAGTTTTAATTAACTGTAAACAAAAGAATTATATAAAAATAAATAAATTATTAATAACATATTATTGGATTAATGATGGTTTCCTCGACTATTTTTGGCTATCACTATAATCTTTGCTATCACATTGTCAGTGCCTTCGCAATTCTTTTTGAGTCTGGCAAATACATTGAGGCTTGTATTTGAAACATTGAATAATGATGGTTCTGCTTTGAGATCCCACCTCTGTACGGGAAAGTAAACTTCTCCTCAGACATTGTACTGTTTAAGCGCCTAATATCGCCCTCTCTTGAAAAGTTTGCCATTTCTAACACATCAAGCGAGTTTTAAATCAATATGAATGAAATTGACTCCTTGCTTAAACCAGATTGAATCCTAGGACTTTGAGTTTAAGCATCCAAAAGGTAATCAGTGAATAGTTATTAATGGATTAAGTGAATTGATTGAAAATGGCGAATATAGATCTCACGTTTGATAATTCACTTAAAGTTTTCAAGTTTTAGCTTGCTAGTTATATCCTAATTACAATCAGAATTTATCTTGTTTGCCTTTCAGTAAATAAAAATTGTTATTGTTTAGTTTTTGTGCTCATAAAAGATGCCATTTCTTTCTAAATGAACTCATCTTAGAGAAAGTGAACTGACCTTAGAATTTATTCTCACAGTCTAAATTCTGATACCAACCCAATATTAAAAAATGACTCCTGTTTAGTAATCGCAATATATTGATAGTAAAGTCTCAAATTGAGGGTTCATAAATTGTTAGTACTTAAATGATTATTTAGCTTTTCCCCCAGAACAGTAGAAATTTAGTTTTTTAAAGACAGTAATAATTCGGCATAGCATTGTTTCCTTTTTTTTAGACCGGTTTATTTAATTAACAAGGGGAAACACGAAAGAATTAAATTCAGAATGGAATTTCAGAAAAGGAAAATTGTATACCAAGTAAGCCATCAAAAAAAAACTTGTAGTGATCTTTCAGTTTCTTTTTATCAAATTTCTGAAAATTATGTTTATATTGATACTAAAATATGAAACCGAGTCCAATCTTTATCAGAATTCTCCTTTTCGAATATTTTTAATCTTTACTTTTCACATTCAGTTCTTTATTTCTAAAAGTGGTAAAAAAAATTTGTATTGTAATAAAATTTTATAATTATTATAAAATAATAATATTATCGATATTCATATTTTTGAAAAATTTTATATGTATTCGTTTACAAGTATTTAATTTTGAAAATTAAAAAATATTTCTTTATCATTTTAGGACCAAACCTCACTTATGTATTTCAAGACTTCCTGTATCGACCTGCTTTGAATGCAACACACAAAATTGATTCCTGTGGATGATTTTATAATAGAATTTTTGGGGACACCAAGACATAATTGAAGCTGATCTTTTCTTACGTTCTTGAAAATATTTTGCCCTTGAACAATTCAGAGAGTAAATATACTTTTATTTATAATAAAGCATTTGTCGAAATTATGCTTCAAGAATATTAACAAAAATTCATAAATTTCTCGTTAGCACTGGATTTCAACCATTTTATACTTTAATCTATTGAAAAGTTCTACAGATTAGCAGAGAGATATGACATATTTACTGTGACATGAAAATTAAAATTTATTTTTAAAAGTAATCTTTTTGTTTACTATTTCAACTTTTTAATGTATATTTTCTTTTATAAAACTTGAAAAGAAAAAAAAAGTTTCTATCGTTAGATAAGAAAAAAATAAAAATTCATTAATTAATATTATACTAATTATTTGATTGGTACCATTGGTATTTCGAAGGACTTTTCTTTTGCACCGGTACACGTGGAAGATAGAAAGCAAACATTAAAATTCTGATAAATACTCTGCGAAAGCATTTTATAATAGTCCATCCAAGATGATTTAACTATTCGAATAAAGACATTAAATTTTTGTTTGAATTGCTTTCTAGCTGGAATAATAAAAAAAATTAAAAAATCGGAAACTCAAGTAATAAGATTATTTTAAACCATTATATGGTTTGATTTTTATTGAAAAATAATTTAGTAAATTTAATGGTCTAAGCGTAATTATTTTCTACAAAATCGTTTTTATACGTTTTAATTTAAAAATTAAAATATATATCATGAATTGTTGATCAAATTAATATAAATTACCTTTTTAATATAATTTCTTATAAATTTTTTCCACTTTTTTTAAATGAATTGAGCAGTGTATGTCTGTTGTATTTACGAGTTTTAGCAAACGAAATTCATTTATGTGATTTTTAGCGAAAATAAATCTCCGAATAAAGTCGGGCAATATTCACAATTTGATTTTAAAATCTTTTGGTTTCTTTGTGTTGCTTTATTGATTGAGCAATAAGCCTTGAAATCGTCTGTTTCTTTTCTTTCCTTTTTTTTGCTTTATTTTATGAAAGATAAACAATGAAATCTACATTTTTATATGAAAAATAAATACATTTATATGATATTTTTCCTGCTGATGGTGTAAGGTAGTTTTGTCTTATTTTTTTTATTTATTGAAATTCCTGTTAACGTAAATTCATTTAGTTGGCTTTTAATAAAAATAAAGCTTTAGATGAAGTCGGATTAGAATTAATTCAGGTAGGTCATAAGTTTAAAATCTTTTGGTTCCTTTCTCTGTTTTATGTTTTGAAAAAAATAAACATTGAAATATTTTCGTTTCTTTTTTCTGGTTGAAACACAAATATGTAATTCATTTTATTTGTTTTTTATTAAATAATTTTATAATAGATTTACAAAATATTTTAAATTAAGATGAATCTCTTCCTTGAAAACTTTGTAAGCCTTAGTTTATTTCGCATTTTTTAGTTTAAGTAAATTTTTAAATCAAGCATTCACCACGGAAAAAATAGAAATTAATTATGTAGGTCTTAAATTCATTTTTTTGGCTTTATTTATAAATATTGAAACCATCTGGTTTCTTTTTTCGCGTTGAAAGATAAATATGTCTGATATTTTTGTTCTATTAATGGTATAGGATAGTTTAAGTCAAGACTTATCATTTTGTTGAAAATTTAAGGATAGTTTAAGTCAAGACTTATCATTTTGTTGAAAATTTAACAATGACCCAGATTTGAAGATGAATCCATTATCTCTATTTGTTTTGACTCCGAAGAACGATAGAAAATAAACAGATTTTTCAAAAGTGGCAGTTAGTGCCTAAAAGAAATACTGTACGATTTTCTTGTGCATAAATTAACTTTGAAACTACACGTGGTTGAACTGGCCTTGCTGCAGCCACGTGGACTACAAAGATTGCAACGAAACTGCGCAATACGATCGCTGTTATGTAGAAATTTAAGTGATGGTCATTCTGCTGATCCACTACAGCGCGATAAGTTACAGAATGTCTTTTTCCAAGATAAACTCATTTGTCTTTTATATTTATAAAAGATTTCTATATTCTAATTTAGAAAGAATATTCTATTATAATATATTTCGGAATATGAAATTTTTAATTAGCATTTAGAATTCTTAGAATAATTAGCATTCTTTCTCATTCAATTGAAATATTTTGTTGAATGTTCTTTCCACAAGGACTTTCCTGAATTTTTAAAATTTTGCACCACATAACTAGGAATCAAGAATTTATATATACCAGCATAAAAATATATTTTAAATTAAAACTTAAAGTAACCTTAAAGGAGTGCTTATAATCTAAGAGAAAAACATTTTGCTCGGTTATTATTCAATTTTATCCTTTAATGAAATTTTCATATCCTAAAAAAGTATAAATATATTCTGTATTGTAGTAAACATGTGATAGCGATATATTGTAGCAAATATTTTGTTTTTTAACTGATGAGGTTTAATGCGATGTTTATGCCTGTTTCGTTGTAACCAATTTCGATATGTCCGATAGTTGTATATGTTGCTAACTCTTGTAGTAGGTAATAATATACGGCTAAAATGTTTGGAAAAATCAGTTATTCGTTCCAATATGGAAACTAGAACTCTTACTAGTATCTAGCCTTTGTGGATGGATTGGATTGGATTGTGGGATTTAAAGGCGCAAGAGCCATAGCTGACTATACTGCGTCAGGCATACAGTTAGAATAGAAAAAGCGTGTCTTTATGTAAAAATCTGTAAAATTAGAAGCTGATTAAAAAATTACTTGGCAATGTCTCTTAAAATTAGAAACGAGATTAGAAAATGGCAACAAGATGAAACATTAAATAAGATGATATAACCAATGGCTTTTAAAAAGTTTTTTGTGGGGACTTTCCCCCACAAGCATTTGCATGTCCACTGTTGAAACATTAAAAAATCGTAAACGATGATGATTAAAATCATGGGACATTCAATTAAAAGGTGAAGAACCGTTAAAATCGTTTGGCATTTGGAGTAAAAAGGAGCTCGATCGCCTAATAAAAGATGTTTGTGTGTTAAATGAGTGTGACGAATGCGGAGTCTAGTCTATAGCCTATGTGGTCATTGTCTAAAGTGTCTAGTGTCTGAAATGATTATATGTGTATATGAATCTTTATATTAAACACTGAAACAAAATGTTAAAAGGATGCCATTGTGCATTCATTTACTTCTCTCTGTGTAAATCTGTGCGCAAATTGTACCGTAAAAATCATAATGTACCTTTATTGGTGCATGTATTATAGTACCACCGAATTCTAGGATCTTTTATTTTTAATATATGTTTTATTATATATATATATATATATATATATATATATATATATATATTAAGCAGGTTTGTGTAATTAATGCAGTTTTAATAATATTTTTTTTATCTAAATTAATCTTTATAGTAATTATATTTTATTAGTGGCATTTTTTTAATTATAGGCCTTCAAACATGTAATTTATCTAATGTCTCATTATTAAGTAGTGTATTAAATTCCAGTTGTGTGATGAATGTTTTATGAACTTATTTGTACTATATTGGATTTTCATTCATTTTCATAATATTTATCTTTGGAATTTTCTTAGAATTTATACAGTCCCATATTATGTAGGCCCATGCTGCTGATATTCTTATATATTTTTACTATGGTTATAATTCGTGATCACTTTACACTTCCATTGATCACTTTACACTTCCATAAGTATAGTAGAAAAATAACTTCTATTTGTCTGAAACAGAACATCATCATTCGTTTAATAGTTTTAAATACATAGTATACCAGAAAATTCCAACTTTCTCTTTCGAACATTCTCAAATTGTAAGTTTAACGTTTTAAATTTTTATTTATATTATCTTGGTCTTCTCCGTCTTCAAGTACATATTATTATGAATCTTGCACATTTCTCTGAGATATTTTTAGTTATTTTCGTTGTGCGTAGTAACTCTAGGAAATTTCAAGTTGCATGACCAAACACTTTTATAATTGATACTTCTTTAATTTTATTTATATTTTCACGGAATCTTCCATCTGCAAATGCATACGATTATGAATATTGCTTTTGCCTCTGAGAAAAATTTAGATGTGCGCTGAACATTAGAAAATTCTAACTTTTCTAACTAAACAATCACAATTTCTGTGATGAATGTTTTATAAAAAAAATATTATATCATGTTCGATTTCTTCTTCTGCATATACATATGAATTCTTGTGTGCAGACATATTTTATTTTACTCTGAAAACATAACTTTTTGTTACATTTATTGTTTGTAGAAAATGTTTTATATTTTTGATTTATCATTTATGCCTACAATAAATTCCTATTCTAATTTTAACTAAAAAATAAAGTTCAATAACCATAAAATATATCAATTCAAATCTCATCCATTTCAAGATTATGAAATTTAATTCTTTCAATTTTTAGATTGTGAGATTTTAGGCTATCTTTACCGAAAATGGTGTTAGAAGAATAGTTTCGCTCTCAATCTTTTCGAATTTCTATTCAAATTACAAAGAACTTCGAAACTCTTATAAGAATAAATGTACCATTTCATTCATGGCATCATTAATTGCATTCTTTTGCGCAAATTTATGCGAGGAGCTAGAACTATTGGTGAGCCATCAGTCTGAATCATCAGTCTTCGAATTTAGATCAATGATCATCAGTCTTCGAATGCATTTTGTGTGTTAGACGGGTGAAATATTTCAGACATGAGCTAATTCTAATTCTGAAGCGAGACGTCTTTGTAAACCGCCTTGTTGCCAAAAGTGGAAGAACAAAAACGCCAAGTCACGTGTTCAAAACCACACCTGCAGGAAGTTAGCTCGTTTCTCAGGATTTCTGAAAATGAGAGCCATTTTTTTTTTTGTTCATCTTGAGTTGCTTCCCACCCAAGGACAAAATCATGTTGAAAAAAAAATGTTTGATGAGAAACAACAACCGAATGTAGATTCTATAATAAATCGCTACTTTTTTTTATTCTTTTATATTTATATCTTTACTTGTCGTCTGGAGTGCACATACAAAGATCACAAAATAATCAGTGTTGGATGTCTTGCATGGGTCTTGTTTTTAAATTCCAACTCGGCTTTAAAGCTTACCCTTAGTTATGATTCAATCCAAACTGATACAGCAATATCTGTAATCCAGCATGGATAACTGACATCCTGAGATATGTATTATTTTTTGCCTTTTCCTTTAAAATAATTTAAAGAAGTGAAATGCATACAATGGAATTTGTTAGCTAGTTTTATTATCTGCCCCCCACCCCATTTCGCCATGCTCTGCGCAGTATTTTGAAGTTGATTGCGTTGATCTCATGGCCATTTTGGCTAAATTATAGCCAAAGGGCATCAATGATCAAAGGACACTTAAAAAGTGACTATATTGCTTTTTTTTAAATTTATACCAAAATATATTTTTGTAATTAGGAAAATTTAATTTCTAGTTAAAAAAACAATCATTAATAGGACAATCTATATAAAATTATTTAATTATTTCATCCATATGATGTATTTGGAAATACAGAACAAAACCAAAATTATTGATAAATTTTTATAAATGAATGCCATAAATATTTATGAATTAATGTGATTATATTTATGTTAATCCAATGAGTATTAAAATGTTATATAAAATGCATGCATTTAGCTTTTGCTATAATTTATTATATCATCAAAACAAATAAAAAATTTTTATTTGAATAATACTTTTCTTTTACTGTGATTTAAAATACATAGTTTTGCATAAGTTAAATAAATTTAAAATGTTAAAATAAAATACAAAGTGGTTAAATGCGTTTCATTATATTAATTTATATGGTAAGTAAGTTAGTTTAAATTAAGTAAATGTAGTTAAAATTAATAATATAGTTAAAAAATAAGCAAGTATAGTTTTAATAGTGTATTATATTTTTGTATTTAATAAATATCTAGAATATTTTAGAAAAAATAATTTTTTTGTCAAGTGACAGTTAAAATTAATCATTTATATAATTGAGGGAGAGACAGAAGCTGCCTTGCTAACCGTATTTACAAAAAGACACAGATTTTTAAAATTGCTCTACATTATTTATAAAGGAGACATTTTTTTCTTTCCTCGGTTATTTTAATTGGTATTTTTGTTGGGCGATAGATATTGAAATCCCCGAATTGGGAACTCTAATAGGGCAACAAATTATTTTGTCAGGGCGCTTATATATTTTTTAATATAACTCTGGTAGATCCGAAGCATTTGGGAACTTAAATCAGCCGAATCCTACCTTTTAGCATTTCATAGTAATTTTCATTGACAAAAAGAAGTTAAAAATCAAACCAGACGTAGCATTTATTTTTAGTTTCCTTCTTATTTTCAAAGCATAAAATAAAATTGTTCAAGACATTTTCAAGTCCGAGGCTTTTTTCCTCATTCATAGGTACCACAGTGGTAATTTCTTCGTGAAATTTCGAAAAAAATGTGCGAATTAGAGCAGGTAAAAATGACTTAAAATTGCTAAATGACTGTTGGCATTAATTTTAATGTCATTTTATAAGAATATTTGTATAATATTAAATGAAGAAATATACTTCTCTCTGGCGTTTTAATCCAAAGGTCGCATATGAAGTCTAAAAAGTAATTGAAAATTCTCAAAGCTGGAACAGATATTGTTTTCGACGCAATCCAGTCAACATTCGGATAATTTCGGTTACTTTTGGGCTAATTTATCCCTATATGTCTTACTTCATTAAGCATGTAAAACTTTACAGTAGTGTAAAGAAACCCTGATGTAAATTTTCATAATGAAATGTTTTCTAATTTTGATGTATTTTAATTTTCTGAAAAAAAAGTTTTTTTTCTCTCTGTCTGTATTTTCTGATGTTTTTATTATTACAATCTATAAACTGAAATATAAATGAATTATTTTTGCAGAAACTATACCAAAACTATTAATTATATTTCAAATAATGCTCGTTGGAGTTTAATTCTAGGCACTTTTGAAAAAATTCTCGATTCACCGAGGTCGCCTCTGAAAAATCTGGTCCATAGTGATCTGAATTCACTATGTGCAGTTAGGGAAATCTCTGGATTCACCAAAGGCACTATGTTGAAATTTTTTAATCATCATCGATGCTTTGGGAAATATCTGGATTTATTTAGGACGCTTAGGGAAATCTCTGGATTCACCAAAGGCACTATGTTGAAATTTTTTAATCATCATCGATGCTTTGGGAAATATCTGGATTTATTTAGGACGCTTAGGGAAATCTCTGGATTCACCAAAGGCACTATGTTGAAATTTTGTAATCATCAACGACGCTTTGGGAAATATCTGGAATTTATTTAGGACACAGGTAAATCTCTGGATTCACCAAAGGCACTATTTTGAAATTTTGTAATCATCAACGACGCTTTGGGAAATATCTGGATTTATTTATTTAGGACACTTAGGGAAATCTCTGGATTCACCAAAGGCATTATGTTGAAATTTTGTAATCATCAACGACGTTTTGGGAAATATCTGGATTTATTTAGGACACTTAGGGAAATCTCTGGATTTGTGTATTGCAGTTAGAGAACTGGATTCACTTAGGACACTTAGGGAAATCTTTGAATTCACTAAAGTCACTTTGGTTAAAATTTTGTAATCCTCAGTGGCGTCTTAGGGAATGTCTAATTTTATCAACAGTATATTAGAACTATTCTGGATTTATTTAGGGCATCTTAGAAAAAATTCACTAAACGCACGGTGGAAAAAATGCTAGTTTCACCAAAGACGCTTTTAAAAATTTTAGATTCGCCTAAGAGGCTTTAGAAAATTCTGGATTCAGAAAGACTCCAAAAATTTGAAAAATGTGTTAATTGTTATCATAACGGAGTAAAATATTTTCTGTTATCACCCCCCCCCCCCTTCATTATGTTTTAGGGTTACTCTGACTTTGACTTTGTGAGAAATTTGCTGATTTAAAATTTCAACTGCAATTTTACATCAGTTATGATAGTTAAATTCAGTCGCTTTTCCCTCTTTGCCTCTATAGGATCCTAAATATTGTCCTTCTAAAATTCTCATTGAAAATATTTTTAACGTATATAATTGAAATGTGAACGAAAGTAAAATAATTTCCTATTAAAATTGAGTAAATGTTTACAGCGAGAGCTCAAGTAATATGGGACAAATTCATAGTAAAAACATTTTCCACGTCGATTTCCAGAAATCCTGCCGTTTATAACTTAATTTACTTTTATAATGAACCTAGAAGTTCCTTCAATCTAAAGTGCTCTAAAAATGGTTTATTTCTATTTCTGTTTATTTGTTTTATTTTTAACTGGATTTTATTAATTTTTTTCTATGATAAAATGCATTTTGTTTTTACACCGTTTTCTAGAAAATGGCCAATAACTCATTTTTTTCAAGGATTACAGGATTAGTTAAAGATATATTTCTGGCTTACTCATTCTGGATTTAAGTAGAAACATGTAATAATATCTTGCTTATTCATTTTGTGCTAATTTTTAAAAAATGTAATAATTCTTGCTTACTCATTCTGGATTTAATTTTTTTAAATGTAATAATTTCTTCCCTACTCTTACTGAGTTAATTAAAAAAAGATTAATAATAGTTTACAGATTTTGAATTTAATTCCGAAAGCCTAACAGTCTCTACGAAAACCTTTCTTCTAAAACTTACGAAAACCTACCGTTTTTGGATTTAATGGTTCCTTACTTACTCATACCAGACTAATTGACAAAATGTAATAATTATTGACTAGATAATTATTCTGGGTTTAATTGAAAGAAAAACCGTAGCAATATCTGATTTTGCTATTCTAATTTTAAATTTAAAAAAAAAAACTGTTATTTTTTTTATTTTTGAAAGGTCGAGATATGCACATTAAAACATGCAAATACAAAATTCTTTCTCAATTCTTATAATACAAATTATTTTTTTATTATCTTTAATTGTTTGTCGGGCCACTATCGGTTTCGTGAGCAAAGTTTTAGTTTCTGCTCCATTCATTTTATATGTTGGCAGATTCACTATAAAATCCATTCTAACTCGATCCTTCTTTTATTCGTGTGATATGGAAGGTTAATCAGTGTGAATGTTGGTACTGATGTCGCCTGTGTCATTTGACTGTAATTAGTTCTAAACTGCTTATTTCGTTTAAATATATCTATATATCTTTATAACTGCAAAATGGAACGTCATTTCTTAAAAGAAATGACTAAGAAAATAATATGAACATCTTAATAGAATTGCTTATTGAGAACCGTGTCTCGGGAATTAATTATGTTGATCTGAAGATTCATAAAAGGATCCAATATGTGAAATTAAAATGTCTCTTGATCATTTATGATTTCCGATTTCTGCTACAAGTCGTTTTTGCCATGTAAAATAGTTTAGTTAAACTATACATCAACAGATCTGAAGGCTGCTAGATTATCGAAAGCACCAGAAAAGTAGAATCCATTAAAAACGCATTTTAAGTGTAAAACCTATGATGATGTCGTGTCACCATGGAAAGGGGGTGCAGTAGCTTCTGAGAGTAAAGACCCCTGAGCACCTGAGGGCAGAAGTCTGACTTTTAGCTCATATGAAGATGAAACTCGCACATTTGCTTGCACAACCCCTTTCTACAGGGGGGGGGGGGCACTTTCACACACCTCACAGATAGAACACATATGAACAACCATGCCCGAACCGGGATTCTTCCCCTGGACGCCCAGATCACGGGGAAGATGCGCTACCCCTATGCATGGACGCCGGCTGCAAAACCTATGTTTGTTGCATAAAATTTTATAGAATATATAGAAATATACTGAAAAAATATTCTGTATATTAAATATAATTCAAAATCGTATGTATTACATTCACACCAAGATCACATATGCGTGCTATGGTAATTTGTTATTCTTATAAATCACCCCATTCGCTTTTACAAAATAACTGGATCAGAGAAAAAGATCCAGATTAATACAGGATCGATTATTGAAAATATACTGTAGATTCGAAAAATATCACGTATAAAACAGACGAGGAATCGAATGTTGAAGTTAATATTTTTAATGAATCTATTATTGTTAACCATTTTAGAGATAGAAATGTAACCAAATCATATGATGAAATCCCATGGATATATTTTATTTTTAAATGCACTATATTTTATTTTTAAATGCACTAATGATTAAATGCTTGTACAAATGCTTCATATTCACAGAGACCACCAATTAACGTCGGTGTGGCCATAACACAGGCCACCCCCACTATTTAATTTCTTAAAATAACACTATTAATACGAAAATTACTGTGATATCTATCATCAGGTTTTTCGGATGCGATCAAAGGCAACAGTCACTATTCAGAACGAGGGTTGACATAATTGCGGAGCGATCCACATTACTGTGAAGTGGTAAACAAGTACGCACACCTCCTACGCAGCCACTCCGTCTAAGGCAAAACGTTCTCAAGGCGCACGGCTGTCTGCTATTTTGAGTGATGCTTATTAATTAGCTTGCCAGAGGGCTCTCTCTTCGAATGAATTATATCCCAAGATTTCTTATTTTACCTGATTGATAGAGCTAACGCATCCAATGTTAAACCTCTAGCCATTTGGCTACATGTTTTTATGTCCATTTATAAGCTTTACATGACTATTCCAACAGGCAACAATGAGAGTTTGGAAAATCCTTTTTTAAATGCTCTTCGATGAACATTTCTAGAACAGACTGATATATGGTATTAGCGATACTAGAATTAGATTTAAACTGGAAGCTTGGAAAAATACAAAAATGGCTGTTGTATGAAATGTTCTATCATTAAAGATACTATTAATACATACATACATATATATATATATATATATATATATATATATATATATATATATATATATATATATATATATATATATATATATATATATATATATATATATATATATATATATATATATATATATACAGTACACTCCCGATTATCCGCGGAATTGGGTGGCGCGGCCGCCGCGGATAACAAAAATCGCGGATAATCCGAAAAAAGCTAAAAACGGGTATAGCAAAAAAGAAAACAGTCATTCCAACTTTGAAAAATCTTTTTATGTACAATAAAACGTAAAATAAACAGCAGGAAATGTTTAACTAACGCTTAATATTTAGTATATCACTCAAAACTAACCTAAAATGCATTTTGTTAATGAAAACAGAAAAGTGCTTTGTATTTACGAGAGGCGTCAAGGATACACAGAAAAATTAATACATATGTACTGTTTTAATACTGTAATGTATTATGTAATTACAAAAGCATAACTGTAAAACTGAACCTTTTTGAAAAAATCAGTCAAAAAAAAAAAAAAAAAAAAACTTTGTGCGGCAGGCGCGGATAACCCGCCCGCGGATAATCGGGAGTCTACTATATATATATATATATATATATATATATATATATATATATATATATATATATATATATATATATATATATATATATATATTGCACATTCTAAAAAATATATTGATAAAAAGGGACTTCTATTTTATTGCAGAATTATTATAATGTGATTTGTGTCGCGCGGTCATTGTTTAAATCATAATGTAGCCATTTGGCATATTTTAATTTTTTTAAAAATTGCACAAAAAATTATTTAAATTTTTTTTAAATAATTTTTCTAAATTATATGCAGGTATTCAACCACACATTTTTTTTTACAAAATAAATAAAAAGTCACGCATTCTAGGGTTAAGGTAAAGAAATATCAGATTCTGGCCATAGAATTAATTTACTTTAAATTGAAGTTTCAATTTATTTTATGATAAATATAAAAAATACAGTTATTGTCAAAAAAAAAATTCGAAATTGAAATTTTCACAAATCTCTATTCTTCTGACCTCGCTGAGTTCAAAAAACACATTTTTGAAATTAATATTTGTCTTTATGTGAAAATGATGACGCGAAAACGCTTTGAGCTAAAGTGACGAAATTCTGTATATGGTATTGACTCCAAATTGGTTGTTTTCTATTAAATTTTGAACGAAATCCTTTCAGAGGATGTCTGTCTATCTGATTGTTTTGTAGTTAACACGACAACTATAAAACGAAGAAAGCTAGAAGTACAAAATATGAAACAGATTTAAAATCTGAAGTGACGAAATCCATTCGGAGGATGTCTGTCTGTCTGACTGTTTTTTAGTCAACACGATAACTACAAAACGAAGAAAGTTAAATGAATAAAATGTGAAACACAGCTTTAAAATCTGAAATGTGGATTTTTATCAAATTTGAAACCAAATCCATCTGGGGGTTGGTTGACCGTCAGTCCAGTCTGTACTTTCATCAGCCTGTAAATGCGATAACTCAAAAATGCAATGACTTAAATATATGGAATTCATCAAGTGATTTTGTGGCAACAATGTTAATGATGCGTCGAATTTTGGATTCAATCGATCGGAGAAAAGGCGTCCAAAATACAAATTCAGTTTCATGGTACTTGCGTATTAACCATATTTTAGTGTTTAAACGCCTAGGATCGCACTCTTCCAGATGGTATGCGATTAATTATATACATATATTAGAAATTGTATGAAAAAAATTCGGGAAGAGCACTTCCTCTAGTTCCCGCGCGCCGTCCTATTTTATGTACTAAAATATTTTGGGATATTATATATGATTTGAAAAGTCTTTCCCGCTATTAGAAAAATATGAGAAAGAAGCAATGTAAAAAAAAAAAAATCCATGATGAGAAAAAGAAATTTTTTAAAATGTCTTTAAAAAAGATTTAACGATTTCGCTATGTTTTAAAATAGCATTTTAAAAAGTTTTTACTTCTTAAATATTCTTAAATTTGACATTGGATATCTCTATTATTAATGAAGAAAAATTAATTTCTATTGGCGCTCTGCAACCCTAACAGTTTGACATATGTTAGAGCTATCAAATTTGACAAAAATATAATTTTGGTGAGAATGCATTTCGGGGGGATTGTTTTGAAATTTTAATTATATTTAATTAAAAAATTGCCATTTTCTGGAGAAACGTACGAAAATAGTATTTAAAAAATCTTATTTATTTTCAACATTTTAAAAATAAAAAATGTATTATTCTGCTACTTGTTCAAATTTTTCGAGAAATGGGGTATTTTATATATTTTTTGTAACTGATTTCTATGTTCTAAGAGAATTCAGCTGTTTTTGTTGTTTTGGCAAATATTTAATGGCGCAATTTTCTCTCACTTTTAAAAAAAATATTTTGCTTTTTATTTTTTAACTTTATTGTTCTTATGAAAATTTAGAAAGTGGAACTACATTGCTGTAAAAGACAGTATACTATTTCAAATAGATTACTCAGACATTTTTCATTGTCATTATGGTGGCTTGAGCTATTTGGAATGATTGCCAATCTGCGTTGAGATAATTGTCGATCCATCAAACTGGAATAGTCCTAAATGCTTACTCCGTAATCATCGTTAGACGAAGAGTTTAACACTAAACGAGCTATATTGCGAATGCATACAAGAACACTGAGAACACTCGCACCAATTTATTTCCATTCAGTCATATACCCTAAAAATATTATCATATAGTTCTTTTCTCAAATTATCGACTAGTCGAATTGCGAATTGTGTATCTAATCGACCAACTGGAAGAGTTCTTTAATATATATTCCATTATCATCATTCGAGGATGAAGTTTGCACAAAACGAACGATATTGCGAACGTATACAAGAAATAGAGTATATTAAGTCATTTCAATTCAATCATTGAACCTTAAAAATATTATCATATAATTCTTTTCTCAAAGTAACGACCAGTCAAACTCTGTACCTAATTGGCCAACTGGAAGAGTTCCCCAATATATATATTCCATTATCATCATTGGAAGGTGAAGTTAACACAAAGCGAACGATATTGCGGACATATATCAGATACAGAGTTCAGTCAAGGCGGCTTATTTCAATTCAATCATTCAACCCTAAAAAAAATGCTAATATATGTTTTCTTTTCTCTAACTAGGGCGAGTCTGCTTTGAAATAATTGTTGATCCTTATTAAATTGTGTACCTAATCGGTCAACTGGTTCAAGTCCCTTAATGCGTACTCCATTATCATTATTGAGCTACGAAGTTTAACACAAAACGAGGTACAATTCAAATGTATACTAAAACTCCGATGTCAGAGCACCCACGCCAGTCTATTTTCATTTCAATCACTGAACCCTAAAATGATACAGGCGTGTGTTTCTTTTCTGGAAATATCGAGTACAAAGTAGCGCGCTTTTTTGTAATCTGTTCTACGTGCTCAGCATTCGGTCCAAACACCTGCGTTGAAGGCAAGAGTTGTTCCAAAAGAAAGGAGCAACGCACTGACTACTTCTGCACTTATTTATGTACACGGATGTGAGTTAAAAGGTAAGGACAGCCAGCTTGGTGTCCGTTCTAGGTGGGGAGAGAAATTAGACGTCGCTTTCTTTCTGCAGCTGCCCTGTTACGCGATACGGGTCTCTAATTTCAGAGAGAGAGAGGCCTTGAGTCTTGTTTACAAACACCTCCGACATTTCCCAAAGGCCGTTTCGAGCTCGAGCGAAAGAAATGGAAAGCAGCTAGCGCGCGCTCGAGCTCAAGATGAATGTGTAATCTCTTCCTTCACCATCCTGGCCGAAAATGTTACAGCGTAACACATTTACTGTTACGTGATTAGGATATCCAGTGGGTAGTCCCCTTTTTTTATTCTTGGGAAATTGAGGTCAGTAATGACTCGGTGGTCTGTTACTTGGGAGAGGAAATCTCTTTTGAAGAGGGGGGTGTGAGGAAATTGTTAGTGCTGTGTTGTGAGAGAGCACGTGTAGAATTCAAGTTGTTGTGTTTGAATGGGTTTCGGCTGGATGTGCATTTAATAAGTTGAGTGCCTTCTTTAACAACGCTTTTGGAAGATGAAAACGTGGCCTTCGCCATTCAGTGCTTGATGAGAAAGTGATGATGTGGTATCAACAGTTGCGTGTTGCGATTAAGTGTTATTAAACCTTTCTTTGGTTCAAGGTGGGAGATTTAATTTGGAGTGGAATTTTGAACGCATCTGTGGGATTGGAGTGGGTGAGAGCTTTGGACCCAAGAATAAACTGAAGTGGTGATTCACAGGGATGAGAAAACAGTGCCGTTAAATCATATTTGGAAGACCGAGCTTCGATCAGTAAATTTAAAAAAATAAAAATAAAATCGTGTTTTTTCGGAGAAAATATTTAAATTCGACATATGAATTACATATGAATATTTTTTCAATATTACCTACATGTGAGCTCATCATTTAAATAATAATAAAAAAAATCATGAATGCATTTAGTTTAACTTGTTATTCGAAACAGTTTGCTATATTACAGTATTCATTTTGCAGTTTGTCATTACTTTTAGTTTTGAACTTGCTCTCAGTTTTACCATGGTGAAATCGGGTCCGAGACGGCGCTGTATGACATTGTCAGCATGAGAGCAGATAGAAAAAGGCTCTATTAGTTAAATAAATGATGTCTTTGTGCGTAAAATCTAATTTTTTCTGGAAAAACACCTAAATATAACACCTAACACTTTAAAAAGCAAAAATATTAAGTATAAATGCATAAGTTTTAAATAAAGCGAAAAGCGCGACTCGAATAAAGGACCTACCACAACGCATCAATTACGCTGTTTTTACCACTATACAGCAATGTCCATGTTTCGAAGCGGAAGTTAAATGCACTTATTCTAATAATGATGATGTCGTGTCCGCGTTACCACGGAAAGGGGGTGCAGTAGCTTCTGAGGATAAAGACCCCTGAGCACCCGAGGGCAGAAGTCTGACTTCTAGCTCATATGAAGATGAAACCCACACAATCGCTTGCACAACCCCTTTTTACAGGGGGGCACATTCCCACACCTCACAGATAGAACACAGATGAAGAACAACCATGCCCGAGCCGGGACTCGAACGCAGGACGCCCAGGCCACGGGGAAGACATGCTCCCCTATGCCAGGACGCCGGCACTTATTTTAATAGTTAGTTATAATAATTTTTTTTTTGTGTGTGTTTAAAATCGCGTTTTTTCATAAAATGCATTTATATAGATAACCTTAAAAAGCAAAACCTTATCAAATTATAAAATTTGATCCAAATCTTTAGAGCCGATTCTGAGATACGCGAAATAAATTTGTATATATATAAGAATTGCTCGCTTAAAGTTGTAAGATGAAAATCAGTGCTAATAATAATAAAGATGAATATATCTGCGTGTCTGCCAGCCGCCAGATAGTGTGGTCTAAAACTGCCAAACATAACACATTAATACATTTCACGATGGAAATGTGCATTTCGATACGAGTTTTTTTGAAATTTTATTTTAAATTTTGTTTCTCCCCCCCCCTCCTCTCAATAATTTCCGAAAAAAATTCTATTATAATTAATTAAAAATATTTAAAGAGCATTGTACACAAATGTATTTCATTGTTGAATTAAAACTTAAATTCCTTTCATTGCTGCTTCTAATGTTTCATACTCGCTTTTTATTCTGTTGTTGATGATCAAGATAAAAAGATTCGACATATTTTCTGATATGGAGTAGTTTTCAGTATAAGATATGCTTCTAATATATATTTTTTTAAAAAAAGGTGTATTTGCAATTGAAATTTAACTTCAGTGTCAAGCAATGGCTAATACTTTTTAAAATGCACCCATTTTTTAATATTGCTTTTGTTTTTTTTTCTTATATGTTTGAATGTATAAATATTGTTACGAAATTTCCGGGGTTCGTTTGGATAGTGGGGGTTATATGGTGTGAAGAACGCTCAATCACCAGACGGCAGTAGAAAATAAAACAACGACGTTTATTTACACGAAGACACTCAGGACAGCACAAAGACGACAACTATATGCAGCACAGAAGACGATTATTTTCAGCCGAGACGTGCAGCATACAAAACTCTACTACAGACAGTAGCACAAAGCTTAGTTCAGCACTAGTTTCACTCCGTCGCTGCTCCGCTTATCTCTGGCCGGCCAGTTTTTTATCGTCGGTTCCGACTATTCTGCCCTAGCAGCTGCGGTCACTTCCTTTTATAGGTCTCAGGAGGCGGGGCTAGACGCCTCTCAACCAATCAGGAACGTTCGAGGCGTATCTCGGTTCCTACTGGACGGATCGGGAAAATTCTCGATGTTTCGGTATAATTTATTTCAGCGCCAAAGTCGCCAAGTTTGTCGCCAAGTTGTGGAACCTCCGACGCGACACCGGACTCTGTCCAGTACAGATGACTGTAAAACATTCTTTCTGATGGTGGAACCAACTATGCTGGGAAGCAGCATTACAGATTCGTAACAATATATTTTGAAGAAAATTAGAGAAATGCATACTATAATGAGCAGTTTTGTGTAATAACTTCTAAATAGATATATTTATCAAAATTTGGAGTTTAAAATGATTTTATTTAGAGAAACCTGTGGTAAAAGCTTATAAGCCAGTTAACAGCTACGCGACACGGGCAATTGCTTTTGTATTGCGGTCATGTTACTGGGCTGCGAACCACATGGTCCCAGGTTCTATCCTCGCTCACTCCAAACCCCCTTTAGACGCAAATCGTACAAAATATTAATTGAAATTTTTCAGCAGTTATTAATCCTGGCGATCTAATAGATCGTAAAAACGCAGCTGGTACTCAATAAGCATATGTTATAAAATTTATGCGTTGCATTAATGTGCCCGATGTACAAATGAACACTGATTGTCTGGCATTAATTTTTTTTTTAAATTAAAAACCAGCTTCCAAAGTGGAATGGTAATATGAGCAATACCATCTGTTGAAACATATTTAATTAATATAAAAGATTGACAATAATGAGGCAACATACATTATTAGAATAATAAAACAAAACAATATAAAACTTGCAAAAAATAAGTAATTAGGAAAATGGAAAAATAAATTAATTTGGATAATGTGCCAAAATGTAACGTTATTTACTTTTAAATTAACGAAGTTCGAGCGTGCGGCATCTTATATATAATGTCTTTTATCTTTATATAAATACATATAGAATTTTGGACTAAATGAATGGAAAAGGTTAAGAAAATGCGTTTTTCTTTTAGTATGCGATGAAGCAAAATGCAAAAATTTGCTATTTTTGTGTAAATAACTAGAAATTTGAGGTGGTAGATTATCGTTTGTTATTTAAACGAATTAAGGCGTTGTTTTCGCTTGTTACATCATATAAGATGATATAAAAGATCTATTATTTCTTGATGAAGGTCTATAAAAAATGCGTATGTAATTTTAATGGAAAATTATTTTAAATTATCCTGTTGAATTACTTACAGCCATCGATTAACATTTTATTTTCTTTTTAGTCATGTAAGATCATATCGAAATCTTCTTCGTTTCATAAGTTTACAAATTACGTTCGTTACACGATATGGGTCAGTAATTCTTGGACCTTCAGTTTTGTTTACAAACATTGTACTGTACGTGACAGATAAGAGAAAGAAAGTGAAAGTCTAATTGAAGTAAACACTGTCTTGTGTAGAGGTTTATGGACACTCAATGAAGGCTGAAAAGTTGTTTAACATCTCTTAGTGGACAGTTGCTAAAACACTTAAGTTGTAAAGCGTTTTCAGTTTTCTGCTGCAAAGGCATATCTTAAATTAGTTTAATTGTTTCCTGAAGACTTAATTTACAGAGATAAAAATACTTTTTTCTCATCTCAGATGAGACAGTGGCGTGGTGATTAGTACCATAATTGGGGCAGGGCAAAATTAAATCTCCTGAGATCTTCAGGCAATGCCCTCTTTTCCTTTATCGTCAGTTTCCGAAATCAAATAATTTTTTTAAATTTTAATTTAATATTATATGAGCCGCTTTAAGTAGCAAATTTGGGCACTTTAAAATAAATATTTAATTGCAAGTTATTTTCAAGTAATTTTGTTTCGCAACTCAAAATTTAATTTAAAAAACATTTTTATAGAGAATAGGGGGAAAATGAACGATTTTGTCAAATAATCTAAATACTATTTAATTATAAAATCAAATATTTAAAAAAAAATTAAAGATACATACTTTTTTAAGAGTAATTAAACAATATAATATAAGACTTGCAAAAAGGTAGTTAATAGGGACCGTTGTTAGAACAATACACCAAAACTTAAACGATACTTGATTTTAATTTCAATAAATTTAAGTGCGTGATCTCTTTTTTGAAAGTTAATTTAAAGCACAAAATTAAATTACTTGAAATTTCAGTATTAGATAAATAAAATTCTCATGACTTTGGTGGAGGAAGGGCTTAATTTGTGGAGGCCTTTTACCTACTTTCCTATTTAATAATCTGCCAAGCAGGGATAGTAATTGTAGACAAAATAGCAATTGTTTTATTTTCTATAATGCTGAAGGAGTGAAGTTTTTTTTGGGGGGGAGGGGGCCAGGGATTTGTATTTTGGTTTATCTAACTTGAAAGATAAACTAAATTAATTATAAAATATCCTTCAGGTAATGAAAATTGTAGACTCTTTAAGTAAGTTCTTTCAAGTTAATAAAGTTAGTATTTTGTAATCGATCTTTCACTTATTTCCTCACGTATTAGAAACCGCAAGAAAATTTGCTTGTGTTTCCAGTGAAAGTTCTGTATTTTAATATTTTCAGATTTTAATTTTAATTGATTCATAAGTTTTAATTTCCTATGAGAGATGCCATCTGGTGGTTAATTTTATAAAAAATGGTTACAAGATTTGAAGATTAAAATACAAGAAATTTTTAAATTGAAAGTTCTATAAATTTGTCTTAAAAGTGATAATAAAGTAGAAATTATTGTTCATAGAACATACCTGGAATGAGTATATATGTATGTGAAGTTATTAATTTCTTTGTTAATTTTGAACTAACATTAAATCAGCGCTAGAAATATAAAAGTAATAAATTGTCTGAAAATTTAAAATCGAGTATAAAGAATTTTTTAAAACATTCATACCTATTTCGAATTACTATTACCTAATTACAAATACCAAAAATTCTTAATTAGAAGAAATATAAAACCCTATTATTTATCTGAAAGATTTGAATTATTAACCATTAATGTCCAGCCATACTTATAACATCGATCTGTGGAATAGTATACACCGCTAAGGACATACTATTCGTTATGATCAGTATTAGAAATCAGTTAGGACATACCAGTATCCAGTACCAGTATTAGCTGTGTATACCAGTACCAGTAGTACATAGCCAGTATCAGTTAGGACATACTATTAGTATGATCAGTACATTAGAATTTGAATTATTAACCATTAATGTCCAGCCATACTTATAACATCGATCTGTGGAATAGTATACACTGCTAAGGACATACTATTCGTTATGATCAGTATTAGAAATCAGTTAGGACATACCAGTATCCAGTACCAGTATTAGCTGTGTATACCAGTACCAGTAGTACATAGCCAGTATCAGTTAGGACATACTATTAGTATGATCAGTACATTAGAATTTGAATTATTAACCATTAATGTCCAGCCATACTTATAACATCGATCTGTGGAATAGTATACACTGCTAAGGACATACTATTCGTTATGATCAGTATTAGAAATCAGTTAGGACATACCAGTATCCAGTACCAGTATTAGCTGTGTATACCAGTACCAGTAGTACATAGCCAGTATCAGTTAGGACATACTATTAGTATGATCAGTACATTAGAATTTGAATTATTAACCATTAATGTCCAGCCATACTTATAACATCGATCTGTGGAATAGTATACACTGCTAAGGACATACTATTCGTTATGATCAGTATTAGAAATCAGTTAGGACATACCAGTATCCAGTACCAGTATTAGCTGTGTATACCAGTACCAGTAGTACATAGCCAGTATCAGTTAGGACATACTATTAGTATGATCAGTACATTAGAATTTGAATTATTAACCATTAATGTCCAGCCATACTTATAACATCGATCTGTGGAATAGTATACACTGCTAAGGACATACTATTCGTTATGATCAGTATTAGAAATCAGTTAGGACATACCAGTATCCAGTACCAGTATTAGCTGTGTATACCAGTACCAGTAGTACATAGCCAGTATCAGTTAGGACATACTATTAGTATGATCAGTACATTAGAATTTGAATTATTAACCATTAATGTCCAGCCATACTTATAACATCGATCTGTGGAATAGTATACACTGCTAAGGACATACTATTCGTTATGATCAGTATTAGAAATCAGTTAGGACATACCAGTATCCAGTACCAGTATTAGCTGTGTATACCAGTACCAGTAGTACATAGCCAGTATCAGTTAGGACATACTATTAGTATGATCAGTACATTAGAATTTGAATTATTAACCATTAATGTCCAGCCATACTTATAACATCGATCTGTGGAATAGTATACACTGCTAAGGACATACTATTCGTTTCAGCATCCCCAGACTTGCTATTTCAGTCGAATTAACACCTCAGATACTCAGTAAAATGTGCGCAATTACAGAATTCTTTGTTAAGCGGATTTGATTTCCGCCCCGTTAAACGCGTATTTTTTATCGTACTTCTATTGTAAAATAAATACCTCCTGGCGCATGCGCATATCATATAAGTAACAATTTGAGTGCATTTCCTTCAATGGCATCGCTCAACTCTTCTATTAAGCTCTAAAACATTATATTTAAGGTTACCTCTTTTAAAGAAATCTTTTAAATTGAGGTCTGGTATATGCAAAGAGAATTTTATACTATCTCTTTGCCTCATCTCAATGTTGACCAGCATTCCATTAAGGTTGGTCATTATGTTGCAATGGTATCAAGGATATACTAAACCATTATTTACTTTTCATTCTTTAAGGATCCTTTTTATAAAGGATTATTTCTATTCAAGTAGGGTTTGGTTTTATTAACGTCCTGTTTGAAGCAACACTAGGGCTATTTAGGGACGGACCTCGTAATTTTGAACCGCGGTCGCATGAAGAGGACGACACCTGAGCTGGCACCCCCCTCTCCACACCACACCAGCGGGAGACGTTTGGCCATGACGGATTTAACGTCCAACTGACCCCCTTACACGACGGTTCTTCGGTGGAATCGGGTCACGAACCTGAAACCCTCCGGTTTCGAGACCTTACCACCAGGCCACCGCGGTCCCTATTCAAGTAGGGATTTCGAGCTTTGGTTGCTGTTTCTAAATGTTGAAGTGACTTTAATAAAAGTTACAGATTCAGTAAAAGTAATTTTTGTAATTAAAACTCATAAATCTAATTGAGAATAAATGAATTAATTGCAATTAGGTGCTTTTAAAACAATGCTTCCTATTAATCATCATATTTAATGTAACTATTTTTGAAAAATTACATAATTGAGTTTTCGTTTATAGCAAATGCTAATTAATTTGAGTTTGAAAATTTAAATGTATGTTATTAATTAATTAAGGTAATATTTGGATAAACTGTATATGCACTTAATGTAATTCCTTTTTTTTTTTTTTTGAAAAAGTGGAAAAATAGAATTTTGACATATTATTAATGCTAATTAGTTAATAATATAATGTAAGCTATATATATAATAACCCTTTGCACGCTGATGATATCTCTCACTCACCCTTTTAAGATGGTGCATCATTTTGACTTTTTAGTATTTATTTTTCATTTTTGATTGTTAAAAAATGCCCACAGAATGATAAAAAGATGTAAATTAATTTTTCAGAGAAATTCGATTTAAAACAATTATATATATTTGTTTTTCAGAACAATAAACAAGCCCTTGTGTCAGGTGAATAATTATGCGTCGGATTACTTTTCTCAGTGTAAAGGGTTAATATAATAGTTACAATGCATTTAGACTTTTGAGATATCCTTTAAGAAATGTTAATCTTATTCGTACATTTGAAGTTCGTTTTGAAAAAATATTTCACTCAGTTCTCATCTGCTAAATGTTTCTGTATTTTTTTAAACGCAATTTTCATCGTCGTCTTTCTTTTCTCTCCCCCCCCCCTTCGTCCCAAGAACGTCTGGTATTAAAGAAAACAACCACGATTGTACTGCCCACGTACATTCCTTCCCCCTTTTTCTCCAAATCCATATTTATGAGGGTGAGTGGCAGCGACCGCAGTTTGCGTGGTACACCTTAAGGTAAACGGAAGTGGAGAATTCACGCATTTCTGTAAAACAGTTGTCTCGTAAAATCCTTACTCATCCCCGTCGTAAACATTATAGTATTTGTGGCGCGCTCGTTTTATTGCTCGGGACTTTTCCGGAAGGAGGCTGTTGGCATTGCGCAGCGGGTTGTAGTGTAAACACTGGTGCTGACTTCGAAATGAGCTTTTTGGGGCTCGCAAAGTAAGACGCAGTCTGAAATGAGTTAGTATTTGCGGATTCACCTCTTGTGTCTCTTTTTCTTTCTTGGATGGGGATTCGTTATTCATCTGCGTAATTGTGAGGTGTCGTCTGAAGCACTGATCAAAAAAGAAGAAGATAAAAACGAAGATTTTCCATCTTGTATTAAAATAAGGTTCTACAACTTATTTAACTGGTGATTCTATTATAATTGCAAATATACCCCTCATTGTAATTACAAATATATATATATATATATGTAAGCTTTATTTTATGTGAAGCATAAGGCAGGTTCGAAGACATTGAAAAGACTTTTGATTTTTTAAATTAATTTTAATATCCATTCCGGGAAAGCATAATTATTTACAAGCACAGACAACGCGGCACAAAAGCAGAAGTTGGAAAAGAAGAGAGAAATAAATTATCCCTCGCGTTATATAACCTAAGATTTTGATAGGGAAAATATTTCTTTACAGTGCTAATATATTAATAAGATTCTGATAGGGATTTCTGACGCATGTCAATCACAAGTAAGGAAAACACAGGCATCTTTTAAAAAGAATATGCTTATTGGACAATTTTCTACCCCTTCACACGGAGCGTGAGAATGTGTCGGTGGTTTAGTCGATTCAGCAATTTTATAAAGCGTTTCTTGAATAAGTGAAGTAGAGAAAGTGGAATTGGATCACAAAATAAGAGAATATTTTAGAATGAAGTTAGTATGAGCTAAATTAAGATTAAATCTTGGAAATTAATTAAATTGAAATTAGAGTTAAAATATCATATCATATATATATTACTAATTCTAATTATGTTTCTCGTATTTTTATCTAATATATGAATGTTGAATTAATTCGCTATCTCATATATATGCTATCATGAATGCCATCTTATATATGAATGTTGAATTAATTCGCCATCTCATATATACGCTATAATGAATGCCATCTTATATATGAATGCTGAATCAATTCGCGACTCCAAAAATAAAGGTATTAGTGTAGATACCTTTTAGGAAGAAGTTTTATTAGTTTATATTAAGAGATCCTTTTTGAAATGGGTTTATTTGAATTTATTATGTAAGCTGATTTAATTTTAAAAATAATAATTTCGTTACATTTCATAAATAAGTTGCTTTGATGAACAATAAATATATAGCGCTTTGGATAAAATTATATAATAAGATTGTTAAATAATCGATTCGTTTCATGTGTGAGCTTTAATTACATTTCATAAGTAAGTTGTTTTAATAAACAATAAGTATACAACGCTTTGGATAAAATTATATAAGACTATTAAATAATCGATTCGTTTCATGTGTGAGCTTTAATTACATTTCATAAGTAAGTTGTTTTAATAAACAATAAGTATACAACGCTTTGGATAAAATTATATAAGACTATTAAATAATCGATTCGTTTCATGTGTGAATTTTAATTACATTTCATAAGTAAGTTGTTTTAATAAACAATAAATATACAGCGCTTTGGATAAAATTATACGACTATTAAATAAGCGTTTCTTTTTATATCGTTTCATGTTCATGTTTTAACAAAAAATTTTATGGCTTCTTTTTATAGAATACATTAAAAATCAACTAAAAGGCTTAAAAATTATTTTCTCGCTACTTTGAATGGGACAATTTCTACAATAATAAATGCATTAAATATTTATTTTTAAACGTTTGCATGTATTTTTAAAAATTTAAATCAAGCTAAATACATTCATCTGTGTAACATTTAAACGCATTGTTATTTCCAATTTTTTTTTCGCATATCGTTTGCGATTTTATTTTGCTGAAAGCAGAATCTCTTTTGCAAGTCACATCTGCTAGTGATCACGTGGAATACCAGGTGCGAATTGTGGGGATTTCCCATTTGGTTGTTTTCAACCTCGGACCATTTGGGCGAGTCTTTTATTAAAAAATATTGATTATGTATGGGTTAATTCCAGAATATTAAACATCTGCGCTTGTTTCTAAAATTAGAAAGTCTTTAAACCGGATTCAGTTTAAATCATTCGATATTTTTTTTTCTTCTTAATATCTCGAACCATCATCAAGTATGAGTAATGATAACTGATTGAATATCTAAAAATTTATCAAAAATATTTCTCCAATTACCTAAAGTAGCGTTATTTTTATTATTATTTGTTGCAGAAAATTTCCGTGGAGAAAAATTTAATTGAAAACACAGCTTTTGCTTTTAAAGATAATTTAAATGTGACATCAAAAATTCTCTGGATTCAATTTGAATTCACTGTTATTTGGTAGTTATTATTTCATATATTTAGTCATGAAGTTCACATTTTTATTTCATGATGGGATTAACTATAGTACTAAATTTTTGATAATCGTTTTAAGCTGTTAGAAAGCTCTTTTTTATTGTAAGTACGACTAGTTCAGAAAGTTGAATATAAAATTTTTGAATATAATGTGAAGTTAGAAGAATATATTTATAATTTATTAGAAGATATATATTATATTATTATTTCAATATATATATATATATATATATATATATATATATATATATATATATATATATATATATATATATATATATATATATTAGAGTTTGGTACTTAATTCGAATTTAGGCTAATGGATAATTCAAAATGGATTCTTGTCTAAGACCAGACCTGGCATTTAACATAAATTTTTTTCTCATATGACTAATGAATATGTAAATATTAAACTATCTGTATTATTCCAAAGTTTAAAGATTATTTGTAAATCAAATATGTATCATTTGAAGAAAAAATTGAAATTTCACCTCATAATTAACATTTATTTGTGAAAATTATTTATACCTGGTGGCAATCTGAATTTTAAATAAAAATCAGAATCATCACAGCTTTTGTTGTCAAAACTCTTTTAAAGCGTTTTCTTTGGCACGAGATTTCTGATAAAGAATTTTTTTTTTTTTATCAAATCGACTTTTTTAGCAGCTTAAAGTGTAACCGATTATTTAGCATTGCATTTTTTGATTAGTTACGGCTTTTAAGGCTATGAAACTTGATAAATAGTTGCTGTTTTTTTCCGACACACTCAATTGTCGTAAAGAATTTTTGAATGAGTTATAATCATCCATGTTCTGGGCACACCCAGGACCGGATTAAACCATAAAAAGCCTTTAAGCAATTAAAGTAGAAGCCTTTAAGCATGTTTCGAGAGCCTCTTCCTATACCCCAACTTCTAAAATAAGATTATTAGTCTAATCGCTGCATAAGCAGTTTTAAAATTACGACAAAGTAAGGAAAATCGGAGTAACAAAATATTGAATTTGAGTGGCATTTTAAAGAGAAGTTGCTTTAATAATTTGCATAAGTATTTTGAAACATACTAATGCAAAAGCTAATGACACGTTTTTAGTATAATTTAAATACTTTAATATAAAGATTTCTTGATATGTTGGCATGAGAGTCGATTTCGGAAATGATTGTATTGCTCGAATCTCTAGGGAAATTTTAAAATATATATAAAATTTGAATACTATTCTAATATTAAAAATTATTATTACGATTTTTGATTTTAACTTGATTACGTTTGGTTACATAACTCATAAATCAAATGAAATCTTAAAATTGTATTATCCTGAAAACAACACAAAAAGTTGAATAAATAATATGGTTTAAAAAAGCCCGAAAATACTTGCTCTATAGGCGTTTACTTATTTTTAATAATTTATCTTAGACTCAGCTTTGATTTAAACTTTAAAATGATCACTTCAGATAAGGCAAATAAGTGCCATAACTGAAGCTGACTTAATCTTTAAATCGGATTTAATCCTGAATTTCAGTATATAACATTTAAATAGGAATTTTGTCAAAGGAAAATGTCTCTATCATTGAAATGTAGATTTGTGTCCAATTACACCGACTCTAGAATTAATTCTTCTCGTTCCTCTTTAAAAATACACATAGTCATCACATACATTCTTATGATTCTGATAGAATTGATCCAAAAGAGAACCAGAGATTAGTTGGGAGAAGAAAATAAAATTTATAGAGCCAAGCTCTGTTCCATTACAGAGAAAAGGATTTTCTGTTTCTATATTTGTACATATGTGTCTAACCACGAAAATTTAGCTTTCGATTAATTAAATTATTTGATTTCAAAATTTATCAGGTACATTCTATTTTCTCTATTAAGAATTAGGAAAAAAATCTCGTTTTCATGTTTTAAAAATCACGTAAAAATCAAGTTTTTTAATGTTAATGAATTAGATTTTTATTTGTTTTCTGTATGCGTAATTTACTGATACTAGTTTTTTATATTTTTTTATTTTACATAACTTTTTTAAAAGTAAGATAAAAAAAATCATACAGCGTGACAACTCTAGTTTTTAATTAAAATTTGTTAAAATATTGGTTTAAAGTAGAATTGAGACATCTAAACTGGAAATTTCTTTGAATTTTAATTGTCACGCTGGAAAGTTGGAAAGTTTATAATAAGTAATAATTTCAAAGTTACTTCTGGTTACTTACAGTTCTTAAATGAAACTTACTAAAGACGTAATTCGCAAATAAAGTGTAGGTAGTAACCATTAAAAAGTAATAAATATGTAATTAGTGATTAGATATATTGGTTGTGTTGAAATTTGTCTTGAAATGGATTGTAAATATATACTGTTTTAATTTGAGGATAGATGGCAGCACCAGTATATGAATTCCTTTCAGAGCTGTAAACGGAATGTAATCAATTGCATAATTGAAACAAATTGTGTTTAAATAATTTTTTTATTAATATCCAGTTTTTAAACAAAATTAAGAGCATGATTATTTTTTTGTGTAGTATAAAGAATACATTATCATAAATATATATTTTAAAATAGTAACTATTTATTTAGTATTGTTTTATGTAAATCATATTTTATTTTTACTAAGGTTTCCTGTATTCTATTAGCTATGGTTATTTGTGTCTTTACATGCTAAGTATAGAATAAAACTTTATTTTCATCAAAATATTAAGACTTTTTTAAACAAACAATATTTGTAATAAACTATGTGTTTACTAATCCTATAAATCTGTTGAGCTCTTTTTTCCTCCTTCACCATTTGAAATTTTAGAAAGATTTATTTAACATTTTTAATTTATTGAATTATTGCTTATTTCGTAATGGATCAAAAACTGCTAAAGGATGAAGAAGAAAATATAACAATATATAATTAAATCACATGATAATATTGAAGTTAAAATTTGTTCATTTTCAGTATTGTTTCCTATTGCGCTATATAGATGGCAGCACGATCAACTTTTTTGATCGACTGAACTTAGATGGTATATTGCAAAGTCCGCTTAGTAATAAAATATTTTTAATATTTCCTTTATTAATGGTTATTTATTCTAAATATAACACCCTTTCATATCATTTTAATTCAATGTTTCAAAATTCTTTGTATGTGAACATTTACAATTCTTAAAATGTATGTGAATTTTTTTATGTATGAAAGCAAGTATTAATATTAAAATAATCCACAAGAGTGTTAGTCAAATTCAGTGTTAAGTTTGATATTTTAAGAATAATATTGCTGACTTGTAAGAAAATTTTAAAACATCAATCTTATTAAAATATAAATGTAGCTTTAATTTTCGCTTTCTCGATGCATATATATGTATATATTTGAAAAGGTTTACTTTATAATGTACTTTGATTTTAACAAATAATTCAATTTTATTATTTTGAAATCCTGAAGTGAATGGGAAAAATTTTAATTATAAAATATAAGCAAATTTTGTCTTCCATTTCTTTAAAGGAATATAAACAACTTCCGTTTTTCATAATTGCAAGAAAAGTTTGCGCAAAAAGAAAAAAAAAATAATTTTCTTCTTTTTTTTTACAAAAGAATAAATTCTTTTGTAAGTTATTTCAGTAAATATAAATTGAATTATTTTTTATTGAATATTTTTGTCTAATTATTTAATGCTAAATATGTTTTTGTTTTGTTTTTTTAAAGATTATTAATATAAGATTTTTTAAAAGTATATTTGCTTACATTCTATTGAAAATTTGATTGATGAATTGCATTATGTATGAGGAAAACATATAAGAAAGCAACAGTGAACGGTAAACATTACAATAATCTTTATAAAAAAATAAAAAAAATAAAATAACTTTTCCTCTACAGATGACGTCACAATATTTTTTATGATTGAATAGTAACATGAGATGAATATAGATGGCGCTGTAGTCCTAATGTTTAAAGCTGTAAGAATAAGTTGGGAAATCAATGTATGTGCTCTTCTTTCTCTCTTTATTTCTTTTGTGTTTGCCTTTCCATTTCTTTTTCAATTTAGTCATAATTTATAGAAATAAAATATATTAATTCAAATTTCAGTGATTTCAAATAAAGAAAATTAAATTAATCAAGATTTTTAAAAACTGCTTTTTATTTCATAAACTCACCAAGAATCAATGTGTATTGTTTTTAAAATGATTAGAAAATACTCGAAATTATCTACTGATTCTTTATTCTACTGATCTTTGACAGATTCTCTTATCATTTAAGTTTTAAATATTTGAATTTTTTTTTAAAAAAATTCATATTATAAGTTTAGATATAAATTCTAAATTAAGTCCGAAGAAGAATGTTTAGAACAACTTTTTTATATAAAAGAGTAATTACTATTGTTTTATTTTTCTAGTTAAAAATCTTTGATCTACAATTGTTGATTTAACTGTGTGATATGGAGTTTTTAGTTATTTTAATCACGCTCGAAAATTTTTCAAATGAGGGTGTGACGTTGGGAAAATTTGAAAAATGTGTTTCAAGCCTCATTTTCATATGAAAGTGATTCATAATAATTCACTGCTTTGAAAGGCGCTGTGGAATTCCATATTGATTCGAGTTACTCATATTGTTTTTCTAATTGTGTATCTTCGAAACTCTGTACAGGTACCTTAATTTACCAAATTTTGAAAGAGTTTTATATTTTTGGCACTTATTTTTGTATTAGTTTCATTAGATATTATTTTAAACTTGTGCGAATATTTGCTTGTCATTTTCGTCATCTTTTTTCTCATTTTAAATAACTATGACTCCAAATCCTTTCTATTGAACAAAATGAGTTTTCAGCGATATTTGTTCAATAGAAATGTTTCAACCAGTTGCAGCTAATTTATAATAGGAAATGAACAGAATTTATTCATAACTTAATTTCATGTTAATAATTAATTTATGAAGCAACTATAAGTATGTAATAGAGCAATACTTTTTAATTTAGTTCCAAAAATTTTTTTAAGACACTTATTGTAGATGTACGTCAAAAAAAAAAAAAAAATCCTCTCTTCTTGTGATTTTGAAAACATTATATCTGTGAATATATATAAATATATAACTTATTTATATTAATTTAGTGTAATAGAGAATATAATGTATATTGACAATGTATTGAAATATGTGATTTTTTTTTTACATACATGGCATTTTGAAACAAAATTACATTATATCGATAAAAATTGTATCTTCCATTTAATAATTCTCAATAGATTAATTTTAGGCATTTAAAAAATGGTGTATTAAAATATTAATGGTTAAAAAAGTGGTTATTAAATTTTTTTTGTTACTTGAAATGTTTTAATTTAAAATGAAAATTTTTAACCCTAACATTCCAATTATGTACGAGTCTCACAAAATTAATATGTTTTTAAATCTTTAAAAATATTTTTATTATTTTTTAAGATCGCACAAAAATTTATGCAAAGAATTGTATATTTTTTTGTATCTTTACAGGTATTGTTGATAAATGAATCTGGACTCTTTCCCTACTGTAAGAATTCTGGCAGTTTTATTTTGATGAAGACTTGAATTCATTCTGATGACTTGGTAAGCAAATTAGTATTCTTCGCCGCCATATTGATAGTACTAATTTGTACTAATTTATTAATCATATCAAATGAAAGAACTATTTAAAATTTTATTTACAAAACAAACATAGAGTATACTGATTGGTTAGCTATGTATGCAAATTGGCGAAAGAAATTGGCTATTAAAACTATCAAAATCGGTTGCATCATTTTTTTTTTTTTTTTTTTTTTTTTTTTTGCGAAGGGGGGAGGAGTGAACTCTACTGTTGATGACGTAGTAAGGATCGTAAGCTTACTTATTAAATAAAAATTGCAAAAATGGTTGGGCATTGCTTCTTTGGTTTTGCGAGTTATTTATTATTTTATTATATTATTATTTTTCACATTTCTCAGTGAACAAATTCTGTTTGATCTAGTTTATGCTGAGTTACATCATTGATACATTGCGTGCACAACAAAATGCTCCGTAAATTTCTAAGCTAAAATGTATTAGATATAATTAAAATTAAATAAAATATGTACAATTTAATCAAACATAAGATTGTTGTAATTTTTAAAAAATGAAAATGCAAATGTTAATTGAAAGTATTCTTTTTACTATCTAATTAAAAGAGGATTTTACTAAGTTGGAGATTTCTTTTACTTTGTTTAATGAATGATGCAGTTCTTTTAAAGTTTTGCGGGATAATACATGAGCCATTTTTCAAACTACGCCCTTTTTCTGTGTGTCGTTTGTTCTGGAAACAATCATTGGCAATTTGTGCCTTGAATTTGCGTAAAATAAGAATAAATGCCATTGTTATTTTCTTTAATTGTCATGGCTATAGATTATTGAAAAGCGAATTAATTCTGAAATAACTTTGAATTTTTTGTTTAAAAGCGTAACATATTTGATGAAATTAAACAATATATTAAATTTAATTAAATTTCCGTGTATAATTTGACCTGGAAACAGTCATTGGCAATGTATTATCTAATGATAAAAATCTATTTTTAATGATTGTATTTTTAAGATAACTCATTATTATACATAATTAAACATTGTTCACTTAAATTTATTTTTAATGATTGTATTTTTAAGATAACTCATTATTATACATAATTAAACATTGTTCACTTAAATTTATTTTTAATGATTGTATTTTTAAGATAACTCATTATTATACATAATTAAACATTGTTCACTTAAATTTATTTTTAATGATTGTATTTTTAAGATAACTCATTATTATACATAATTAAACATTGTTCACTTAAATTTATTTTTAATGATTGTATTTTTAAGATAACTCATTATTATACATAATTAAACATTGTTCACTTAAATTTATTTTTAATGATTGTATTTTTAAGATAACTCATTATTATACATAATTAAACATTGTTCACTTAAATCGTACTATGATTTAACAAAACGTTAAGGATTTTGGATAATATTTTGTTTTTTTTTATATAGTATTTGGTATTCTATAATGACCTTTATATTTAGTAAAGTCATAAGATATCGTATGTTTATGTTTAGTATTTTATAATCTTTCTTATGTTTAGTGAACGCGTAAGATATCGTATTCTTATAATATTTTATAACTTTTTTTATGTTTAGTGAACACATAAGATATCGTATTTTTTTGTTTAGTATTTTACAATCTTTCTTATGTTTAGCAATTTTGTATAAGATATCGTATTCTTACGTTATCTAATAATTTTTCTTATTTTTATTTTTCATAAGTTTTTATATTCTTTTTTGGATTTAAAATGGAATTATTCATTCTTGCGTGAATCTCTTGTTAATCTAATTTTGGAATCCATTTTGTTAGAAGAAAATTGAGTGAAGTCATATGAGAGGTATAAAACAATGAGTAATTACATATTAAATGATGTTCACTGTAAATTTGCCATTTTTTTTGTGACGTCATGTCAATTAATTCCATTAGCGAAAATAGGCACATAACTGGAAATGTAATTCTTATTTACCTTCTTTATTTTATCTTATAAAATATTAGAACAAGCCTTTGCTTGAAGATCATCACAAGCCTTTGCTTGAAACTTTCATTTATAAGTTACAGATACCAGAATAAATATTTTATGAATTAATTTTTTTAAAATCAGTTTATCCTACTATATCAAGTTAGGTTTTATATCTTCCATTTCCTTTCATTTTTTTAAAAATCTGTTTATCCTACTATATCAAGTTAGGTTTTATATCTTCCATTTTCTTTCATTTTTTTTAAAATCGGTTTATCCTACTACATCAAGTTAGGTTTTATATCTTACATTTCCTTTCATTTTTTTGTTCCGTTTTCCGTCTCCTACGCTATTTTAGCTAAGTTTGTTTATAATTCTTCAGTCTTAATTCAGATAAATATTCTTCTTATTTATTTCGGAGTCGTTTTGCCTTACACCAACAACACAAGACGATAATGGTGAGTTATTTTTTTTTCATAAACTCACACGTGCGGTTAAGATAATAAAGCATAAAGTAAGAACCACTTTCAAAATCCATCCTCAGATAAGTGTAAAACCTTTTGCGTGTAAACATACCCATAAGGAAAGGAGTGGTCACATGAAATCGCATAAATCCTCTCTGATGAAGTTACATAGTATAAAATTAAAGGACGACAACCTAGTACTCAAAATTTTTGCTTTTAGTGACTCACAAAGTAACTGTTCTTTCTCCATTATACGAAACCAACTACATTTTTTGCTCTTAAAAAATGGCACATCATGCCCAATTGATTTTTGCTATACAAGAAGCAGCCAGCATACGCCCACAATTTTATCTGATATTTTTTTTTTTTTTTTTTTGAAAATCTCAAAGTGAAAGACGGAGGGGGTGTATGTGGCAAAGGGTGATCACTTCCGTGGTGGACTTGCGTTCCATTCCTTTGATAAGAAGTAAACATACGTTGACACGCCTCTCTGGCGTGCTAATAAAATGCCTAGCGTCTATTTGGCGCACATGTTGGCATTTTTTTGTTTTTGGCGGCGAGGTCCAACAGAAGCGGGAAGGGTCAGGGTTCAAATCGTAGCCGACGACAAGTTCGGCGACCGTCTGTCCGGCTTTCTTTGAACCTCTGCCGGACTTTGAGTGGGTGCGGATCGATGGGTGATTGATTGGGAATCGGTTTTTGAGATCCTAATTATCTACCTTTTTCCACGTTGAAATTTTTGGCGGTTTTCTTTTTTCTTTTTGGCTGAATTGAAGGTTGAAGCGGGTGGAATAGAAATGAAGTCGTCCGTGAGACTTAATTGGCTTTACTTTGTCGGAGGTTTTACCTTTGTAAAAGATGAATTTCCGGCGCGCAGTTGTCAAATATTAGGGAAAATATTTCCTTTCTAGTAAAGCTTCATTATTCCGTTCTTGTTTTTTATTTTTATTTTTTTTATTTTATTTTTAAGTATTCGATTGTGTTCGCCGGCTTTTTTTTAAAAGTATATTTTACATAATTTCCCATTCCCAAAAGAAATTTAAGCAAAAACTTAATATAACGTACAAAAGTTTAAATATTTTTTTAAACATTTGAGAAAACTGAGAATTTTTTGCACCAAATGTAGCCTTTTTTTTTTTTCAAACATTCTTAATCCTAAACAACTGACCAGAAGGATACATCCTTCTTTTTTATATAATCAGTGATGCTATTAACTAGGGTTGAAGCAAAATATTTGGAAGTAATTCAAAATCTTTGTAAATTACAACATTTTTAATGTTGTTGTTGTGACTTATCACACTTTATAACGATTTAAGCCGAGTGAGCGTCTCTTGTTTGTTCAGTAGTGCCAACTAGGGCCAAGAGTACGACTTAGCTACTTCATGCGTCACATTCGCTTGCACAACCCCTATTTACAGGGGGACTCATTCACACACCTCACAGATAGAGCACAGAACAACCATGCACGAACCGGAACTCGGACCCGAGACGCCTAGATCACGGGGAAGACGCGCCTTATGCTTATGCCAGGACGCCAGCATTTTTAATGTAAATCATAAATCTTTTTGAAATCTTGGCCTTTTTTTTCTTCCAAGCTACTAAAGATGCATAATTTTATTGTTGTTCATCACTAACATATATTTTTGAGTGTTATTAATTTATATTGTTGTTCATCCCTACTTATATTTCTTCCGCCCCAACACACCGTATACAGAAAAGTATGTGAAATTTCAGATAATCCAACATTTTTTATTAGTTCTTAACTAATCATATTTGAAAAACAAGAATATTTATAAAAACTGTATTTTGAGAAAAATAGGTTTACAAATGTTGTTTTAAACTTTCCATATGATAAAAAAAAGAATTTTATTTTCAGAATTTTCGAGACTAATAGACTTTTATAATACACTAGATAGAAAATTATATAATTCAAACTAAATTAATTAATTTTTCAAATAAAGATCGTTCCGTTTTTTATACTTAATTAGTTATGTATGGATTTTTTAATATATTCATTTCTCTTTTTTAGCATTAACCAAATTATTTTCTATTTGATTTTTATAACTGCATCCTCAACTATTATGTCATGATAATAAGTGTAATAAGTGAACACAGAATTCATGTATGTTTTCTTACATTTTATCTTTCGTCATGTTATTATTCCAAATAATAGTAAACGGTTTTACTTTATTATCATTTCTTATATGCTTGTAAATTCTATACATAGTTATTTTTGTTTGTTTTTTCTACTGTAAATATTTTGGTATTTAAATAAAATTCCCGTAACATGCCCACCAAACCATTAAGTGACCAGAATAGTTACGGATGCGGGGGTATGAGACGGCGTTTTATTCTATATGATAAATATGCCGTGACTGTTTTTATCAACTATTTCAACTTAGAAGAATGATCGGACATTCACTGCGATCATTTTTCTAATTTTGTTTCATTAATACTTTAATTTCACGAATATTGCTAAACTCTTGATATCAAAAATTTCATGAGTACATTTACTAAACGAACTTGCCGAAATGAATCCATTCTGCATTTTTTATAAATTTCTGATCTTATTCAGGTGGCTCATTTTTCCTTATTTCATGATTACATTTATTAAACAAACTTGCAAAAATCAATCACTTTCGAACCTTATATAAATTTCTGATCTAGTTCAGGCGACTCATTTTTCTTCTTTACTTTCTAATATACAAAGAATGCACACAAAGTATACAAAAGTATAAAAGAATACAAAGTATTCAAAAGTATAAACGAATACAAAGTATACAAAAGTATAAAAGAATACAAAGTATACAAAAGTATAAAAGAATACAAAGTATTCAAAAGTATAAACGAATACAAAGTATAAAATAATACAAAGTATACAATATAAAAGAATACAAAGTATACAAAAGTATAAACGAATACAAAGTATAAAAGAATACAATGTATAAAAGAATACAAAGTATACAAAAATATAAAAGAATACAAAGTATACAAAAATATAAAAGAATACAAAGTATAAAAAGAATGCATTGTAATCGTTAAAAATTTCGAATTCAAAATTTTGATGAATTTTCTTGTTTCAGACCTCCATGAATGCAAAAAAAAAAAAAAAAAAAAAAAAAAAAAAACGTTTTTGGAATCATATCTTTATACCCGTGAATACGATAATTTAAAAACTCTTTTAAGCTAGATGAATGAAAGTTTGTGTATGGTCTTTATACCTAATTTGTAGATTTCTGTTAAATTTTGAAAGAAATCTAATTAAAGAAAGCTTTTCTATTCGAATAAAAATTAATATGATAACTACAAAACGAAGAAAAACCAAATAAGTAAAATATAATACACACTTATCGTTTAAAGTCTAAACGTGTATCGAATTTAGAAAGGTCCGTCTGTCAGTCTTCACTTTCACATGCATCTACACGCAATAACTCAACAATGCATTGACATAAACTTTCGTATGTGATATTGTGACTATAATTGTCATTCTGTCCCAAATTTGGATTTTAATCTGTTGAAAAGAAATGTCCAAAATATACATTCGGTTTTCTGTTGAATATGTATTAACCGCATCTCGGAGATTAATCGCCAAAGGTCGCCAACTGTTTGGCTCTTTCATATTACTCTTCATAATACATAAAGCTCTTTCATGTGAATAATAATACACAAGTTATTAGAGAATGCATGAGAAAGTTTCTGGGAGGCTACTCGCGTTGATAATTTAGAAAGCTCTTATTATGCCTAAAAACTCAAAATAAGTGCTGAATCAAGTGCTTAATCGCTGAACAATTTTACTAATGAAACTATTGCAAAAGAATTCAGATGTGTAAGCACACTTATTAGAGAATGCATGAGAAAGTTTCTGGGAGGCTACTCGCGTTGATAATTTAGAAAGCCCTTATTCTGCCTAAAAACTCAAAATAAGTGCTGAATCAAGTGCTTAATCGCTGAACAATTTTACTAATGAAACTATTGCAAAAGAATTCAGATGTGTAAGCACACTTATTAGAGAATGCATGAGAAAGTTTCTGGGAGGCTACTCGCGTTGATAATTTAGAAAGCTCTTATTCTGCCTAAAAAGTCAAAATGAGTGCTGAATCAAGTGCTTAATCGCTGAACAATTTTAATAATGAAGCTACTTCAAAAGAATTCAAATGTGTAAGCACACTTTCCAGATTCATCCTGACTTTAACGAGGAGCTTGCTAGTATCATCTTCATGAAAAATCGAATCCTATAAACAATATTCTGAATCTAAAATGGCAACTGAATTTAATTTGAATGCGTTCGAATATATGTTCTTCGAAAATCAAATAAAATTATACAATTATATTACCCTGAAAGTATTATAAAAATAACCACAAATACCACAAAAAAGTAAAAATTGAGGTCCTTAAAAGTCTCCTAGGTGGTTGCCTAATTTGCGTGTTTTATAATCCTATTCTGAGTCGTTTAGCAAAATAAATCGAAGTTGATCAGAACTAGGGGCTGTTAAAAGCTTGATTCGTATATTTATTTTACTTTAAAATTTACGCTCTCTTTTATTATAGTGATATTACATATTACTTTTTACACATCAGAATAATCCCAGTAACTAAATGACTTTAAAAATATTGTAAAACATTGTTAAAAAAATTTATTTAAAGATTTATTCAAATTGTATGGAAATCAGATTGTCACTTAAAAAATTATTTTTAAAAACAATTTAAAATGGTGTAAAAATAGCTTTTGTGATGTGAAATTAAGTTTTTTTTAAATGTAAAAGTAGTTTTATAATTAAACATTTAATGGAAATTCCGAAAGATCTTTCATTTTATTGATTACTTAATACCCAAGAAGTAAATACCTGCCCAATTTGGTAGTTTCAGAAGCAAAAATCTACCTGCATGCACTTTGTACGAATTCTAATTATCCACGTCTTTTTATGCTTATTGTAATTAACAGATAATTAGCCACCTGGTTCGCCATAAATAATCATTGAGTTTAATTTCAATTAAATACCTCATGCATAACTTGCTCGTGTCTGTCTCAACAGCAACCTAGATTACTGCGGGAATCGTAAAAATAGTGATAAGCATCAAAGTGCATAATATTTATTTACATTTGTTCCGTTTAATATGTTAAAAAGGCCCGGGATAGCCAGGTTGATAGGGCGTTGGATTCGCTTCCTTTGGGTTGCGAGTTTGAAATCCGCCGGCCGAAGACTCTTCGTGTGTGTGGTGGCTAGCACACGTATAAATCTGTAGTGGTCACAAGGTCATCCATGTCGAGAGTAATACCACTAGGGGGTAGTGGATCAGGGGGGATCGTTCTCTGATTCAGTCTAAATTACTATCGGTGGATGAGTGAATGAAATGCACGAATGAAGTAAAAGGAGTTGTGACGTGTGTGTAACTAAGTCGTACTCTTGGCCCTAGATGGCGCTACTGAAATAAACAAGAGACGCACCCTTGGCTTAAAATCACTGACTTTTAAAGTCAGTGGGCTAGTCTATGACAAGTTCTTCCTAATGGAGTCGAGTCCTGTAACATCATAATGGCATTAGAAACTGTAACTGTCTGAGTCGTCGATCTTTTAATTGTTTATTGTCTGTCTCTCCATCTTTACTTTACTTATTAATTACTCTCTCGTATACGTAATATCAAAAAAGCATAATAATCTTCAAATTTTGAAGAATCTCCACGTTTTAGATCTCTGCGAGTTTGAAAAATACATTTTTAGAAAATGTCCTTCTGTCTGTCCGTGACAGAGAAAAATAAAAAATGATTTGAGCTAGACAGATGAAATTCGGTATAAGGTTTTTACATAACATTTATAGATTTTTATCAAATTTTGAGTAATTTCTACTCAGAGGAAATCTTTTTGTCCGGCTGTTTGAATATATGTTAACACGATAAATACAAATCGAAGATAGCTAGATAGATAAGATTCGGTACACAGGTTAAGCATCTATAGTGTAGTACACTACCATATTTTGAGCCAAATCCAACTAGGAGTTGATTGTCTGTCGGTCTGTATTTTCAGAAACATGTAAATGCGATAATTCAAAAACGCTGCAACTTAAATATGTCAAATTTGATATATGTGCTGACTACATGTGCAGTTTTGTGTCAAATCATCGAGAAAAGCGTGCTAAATTGCAAATTAGATTTCCGTATATTATTCGCAGCATGCCAGGGATTAATCGTCAAAAAAAGAAATAAAAAATAAAACTCGCCAAGTGTGACTAAATAGATTCAGTAAAAATCCTAAATTCACGCCAAAGGTGAAAATATTTCGTAACTATTGTACGCCAATGCCATGCAAGGCATTCCCTGGCGTGACAAGTTTATTAGAGAGTATGCGAGAAAGTTTTGGGGAAACCACTTCCTCTGCTTCTTCATGTAATTGGCCATAATAATAATAATCAGGATATTTCTTCTACAATTTCGAAAAAAATCACATGATTAAATTTGATGCAACAATGAATAAGGTTTGAATTTCATTGCAACAATAAAATAAAATAGCACAAGAAAAATATTCAAAAGTGTCAGATTTCTGGAAAAAAAGTACATGGCAATTAAATTTGTATCATTAAAAATTTTTTGAATTCAAAATGGTCTAAAAATCAGTTTTATTATATTTTTAAGAATCTAATTCATCGAAATTTTTAATTAAAATTAAAGATTCTCATCCTGGTACACATTCCCTGCTTACCAAGTACATTCCAATTTCATAATTAGCGGTCAAATGGTCTGTACAGTGCCATCATGTAGCATATGCTCACGCAAGTTCTCCTTTATTTTAATGTGGATTTTCCTAACAAGAAATTATATAATCAGTGTATGCTCCTTGAAAATTTTTTAATTGATATATTTTTTTAAAATCTGCGCCTGTCAATAAAATGGGGGTGTCGTTCGTGAAGTGTTTCATTGTGTTCGTAGAATTTGATTCATGGTTTAGAATTTCGAACTAATTCATTGCTGAACTCGGTGAAATCCACTTAAGGCGCACTTACCACTACTTTTGAGCGCAACCGAACTCCCAAGCAGCTTTACTTTCAAGGTTATTTGACCTTTTTGAATGGGAAAGGCTGGTCAATTATTTACATTAATCATTTCCTGTCTCCCTCTTTTGAAAACAGTATTATTTTTATTCTAATTACAATTTCAGAAATACTTGTATGAAAACCAGTTGGCAGATTTAGTTTCGATTCAGTTGATACATATGCATAAATTTACTTTATTTACTCGTATCGAATTTAATACCGGTGAATTGGAGCTTCAGATTACAGATTCGAAACAAGATCACTTTGGTTTTTGAGAGCTAATAAGAGATTCCCAATGAGATTCTCTGGAAAGAAACTGTAGAAAAATTACGGCATTCTTGTTAAACTTTATAAAAATGTTGTGAGAAAATATATAATTTTGATAAATTTATTATATTTTTAATAAAATTTTACAGGTCGCAATATTTTTGATGCAAATTTACGACGTCTTTTCACTTGAGACGTCTTATCACATTGAGAAATACACCTTTAAAATGATAATATCGATTAATTTTGCATCGATTCAAAATGTATTTAAGGTCCTTGCTACGTATGCATTTTCTGCTGCAAAAAGAAGGTAATCGGATTCAATTCAAATGAAGGTAAAATTTTATGGCCTTGAATCAACTTCATTTGATTATCTGGGAAATGGAAAATCAGGAATTGGAATATTCAGATTACTTGTTCGAAACAAGATCTGTTTTGTTTGATAAACGTTTCATTAAAAAAAAAAAATTAAGATCTAATATGAAAGTTCTCAATGAGACTCCTTGGAAAGAGTCCAAGACGCTCTGGGAAATCTTGAACTTCTTTATAGAGATGTTATAAGATAATATATAATTGTCATAATTTTATTATATTTTTAATTAAATTAATCGAATTCAATTCAAAGGATGATAACACAATTCTTTAAAATAAAATTTACATCTTGGAATGAACTTCATTTGATTATCAGGAAAGAATGAATGCCCGCTGAGAAGTGCTAAAGCTCACAAAATTTTAATCCTATTTTTTACTTTCTCGTATACGTATTATAAAGCAAGTATAGTAATCTTCAAAAATTTTGAACTCGAAATTTTGACTAATTTTCAAGTATTTGACTTACCTGAGTTCAAAAATTACATTTTTGGATAACATTCGTCTCTTTGTTTGTCTGTGACAAAGATAACTCAAAAACGCTTTGAGCTAGATGCATGAAATTTGGTGTATGGTCTTTATACCGAATTTGTAGATTCCTGTCAAATTTTGAGCAACATCTGTTCAGAGGATGCATGTCTGTCCGGCTCTTCGAATATAAGTTAACACTATAACTACAAAACTAAGAGAGTTAAATAGATAAAATTCGGAAGGCCGAATTAACATCTATAATCTAGATACCTATCGCATTTTGAGCCATATCCTATAGCGGGTTGATTGTTTGTCGGTCTATACTTACAGAAACATGTAAATGCGATAACTCAAAAACAAAATTATTTAAAAAGAAATCAAATTTAGAATGGGAATTTCTGAAAACAAATGTATCATTCAAAATTTTTCAATCGGTTGAGAAAAACGCATCTAAAACTCGAATCCGATTTTCGGATATTATTGGCCATTAGAAGGATTAATCGCCAAATAACTCGCCAAGGATGGCATGTTAAATTTAGTAAAAAATCCAAGTTCACGCCAAAGTTTAATTTTTCGTAACTATTGTACGCCAATGCAATGTAAGACGTTGGTTGGCTTACTATGTAGCGTCAGAGTCAGGTTCCGGAAGTTTCTACTATGAAGGGTAGATCTGTTCATTTTATTTATACAGTTTCAGAAAGTGCGAAATGATCAACAGATTCAACAATCTATTGATTATTATATTTATTACAAATTAATCCAGTGGAGTTTTATATAATCTTTATTGTGCTTAATTTTATTTAAGATAGTTAAGAACTATTAAGAATTTTTTTCGAAAAGTACTTGTTGGAGTACTAGATATTTTACCTTGGAAAAATCGTGGATTCACTAATGGTAGCTTTTAAAATTCTGGATTTTTCAAAGGCGCCTTAAATTGCAAAAGTTTAGAAACATTGCTAAATGTACTAAAGTCTTTTTTTTTTTCGATCTCAATTTCTTTACATTTTTAACCTTTGGCTATATTGTGAGCTCGAGATGATGGAATTTATTGAATAAAATTTTCAGTTAGATATTTCAACTAAAATGATGGCAAATTCAATCCTACGATTTCAGAATTAAAACAATGACTAAATGCAAAAATGTCGTAATGATGACTTTTAAAAAAAAAGGAACTTACAATGACTCTTTTGATGTTTAGGTTCTGTATGAAGAGGTTTCGTATGTTCTGAATGAAATTTTGCTTGTACCATTTCGACGAGTAAGTATAACAACATTCAGAAGTAATTGATTATATGTGTATTTTTATATTATCGTATTTGTAAAAATTAAATTTTAAGATCACTCACTTTTTATTTTGTAATTTAGCAGAACAATAATTTACAGGCTGAAAGTTAATGAAATGTCGGAGCCAGGCGATAAAATCAAAAATTGACAATTACTTGTAATATATTCTTTAAATTGGTACAATTTTTGAAACTTCGTTTTTATTCATTTACATAATATATTATTGTTTTTTTAACTTGTTATGTTAACTCCCGAGATGCTTCCGGCATGGTGGTTGGATCTCGCCACCGTGGAGGGTACACAAAAAAGTGGGGGATCTGGTTTCTCCCATCGATGACGGGACGTACTTCCTTCGGGAAGGGTTGTACTGTGGCCGGTGATGGCCTTTAGGACTCAACCACAGTTCCCGCCAGTGTTGCTGTTGCGGCGGTCCAGTCATTCAGTTTTCGTTATTCGTGTGCCTTCGGGCGGGTCGGAGAGTCAGTGATATGACTTACTTTGTAATGTTATTAAATTCCAGACGAAGTTCATTGTCAATTTATTTAATTTGATATACAATTAACCCTTCTACAAACACGGCATTATGTATAATTTCGCAACTTTTATTCATGTTCCTCTATGCGATATATGGCCTATTTTACCTATAAAACTCATTAATATTGATTGATATCTCGTTCCGTATCGCGCGAAACTTAGATGAAGTCTGTTGCGTATGCGTTGAATCTAATGTAGAATAAGCCCTTCCATAACACGGCATTGTGTAATTTTGGGAGCTCCATTTACCTGATACATGATTGATTTTACCTGTTAACTTTATTGAGATCAGTTGCTATCTCATTTCTTATCATTCGAAGTCTAAAAATACATTGCGCATGCATTGACTCAAATATGCAGTTAATCCATTAACAGCACGGCATTGCGTAACTAGTTCTAAATTGTGTAGTTTTGGAATTTTTGTTCATCTATACAACATACTGATTTTAGCAATTAACGTCAAAATATTCGTCTATACAACATACTGATTTTGGCAATTAACGTCAAAGTATTCGTCTATACTACTCTGATTTTGGCAATTAACGTCATTGAAATCTATTATTAGCTTGTACCAAATATCTCGAAACGTAGATAAAGTCTATTGCATATACATTGTGGCTCATCGGAACTTTCTACAATTCGAAATATATTTCTTCGTAAACATAGTAAAAAGTTTGGGTACCCTTCCTATAATGCAGTAATCTCATAAAAATATCATACTAAATGTACTGAAAGATTTCCTAATTATTGAAACATCACAGGAATATGATTCCCATAGACTTAATATTAAGCATTTTGCCATATTTCCTCTAACACGGTTCCTTTGCAACAGAATAGAATTAACCATGTTATAGAAGCTTGAATATATCACTTCGATCATTAAAATATATAGTATTCAGTAATTAGAAATAATAGATGATTTAAAGTAGCTGTATAAACAGTTATTTTTATATTTGCAATAAAGTCACAACCGTAATCTGAAAAACGGAGAATTGTTGCCGAATATATTGGTAACTTATTACAATCCATTGAAGCTCTAGATAATTATATAACAAGGGGAGTGTCGATGCCTTTGCTGCGTTCTTGGGAAGGGAAGGTGACATTATTACAATTATTTCAATCTTTCTAAAATTAAATATGATTAGGGGTGAAACAATATTTTAAACCAAATACCTTAAACCCTCGTTGGAGTAATCCCAAGGTTTGTCCATATCAATATTATACAGATTGACGGAATGCTTGTTGATGGTACAGATTAACGGAATGCTTGTTGATGGTACAGATTAACGGAATGCTTGTTGATGGTACAGATTAACGGAATGCTTGTTGATGGTACAGATTAACGGAATGCTTGTTGATGGTATAGATTGACGAAATGCTTGCTGATAATATAGATTGACGGAATGCTCGTTGGTGGTACAGATTAATATAATTCATATCAATTCGTGTTAAATGACGTATTCTAACAGTCACATTCAAACGTGACTCAATAGCTGTTGATGTTACTGATTGACGGAATGTTTGTTGATAATATAGATTGACGGAATGCTTGTTGATAATATAGATTGACGGAATGCTCGTTGGTGGTACAGATTGATATAATTCATGTCAATTCATGTTATATGACGTATTCTAACAGTCATATTCAATCGTGACTCAATAGCTGTTGATGTTATTGATTGACGGAATGCTTGTGGATGATTCTTATCAATTCATGCTATATTACATATTCTAAAAATCATATTCGAACTTTGAAAAATGATTCAAAGAGAGAGAGTGAATTTCTTCCTTTTTTATATATATTACATCGTTTTCAAATTTCAATTCATATTAACAGAATAATCAATGCATGAATAAACCACACTTACGGGTATGATTTCTTCATCTTGCAGCTGCATGGAAGTCGGTGCGTAAAATCTATCCAAATGATTAATTACATTGCAATGCATTTTTCAGATTTAGATGCCAGAAATGAGTCCTTTTCTTTTAAATTAGTCATTCATGATTAGAGAAGGCCACTTTTTAAGTTAACGCGAACTGAAACGATGCATTTATTACCACTGCTTACTCCTTTCTCGAAAATAATAATGTGGACCTAAAGTGCAAGATTTATTTTCCTCTGACATTTATTTTTCTGCATCCTGTTTACTTAATTTTAAGCAATTAGAAGCATGTTTTGCGAACGATATCACGTGAACATCCGACTAAAAATACAAAAAAATAACAATCCCTAGAAAAAAAATTGCGACCGTTTTCGATAATTAGAGTTCATATTTTCTTATCGTGTTCTTAAATCTTACTTTCAGCACGAGTAATTGAAGTAAGAGGCTTCATCGTCTCTTCAATTTGTATTCGAATAAATTAACGCTCTGGACAGAACAAACATGGCTACCGAGGATCGAATTTAAGACTTTCAACTCGACTGGAACTTCCGCGTCTGCCACAAGATGGCGGTTCTGATTCCACGTTTCGGATTATCGACAACAAAGAGTTTTGTTCCCGTTATGCGGGCTCTAACCTTGACTAGGCAATTGTGCTAATAGAATTGTAATACCAAATTAATAATAAAAAAAATAAAGACCTGTTGAAGACAACAACGGTTGTTCTAAGTAGCTGGGTTTACTTTGTACTTGAATCATTTTTTTTTTCATCATCTTTTTTTTCCATCGTTCTTATTGAATTGGAACACGTGTTATCTTTCGTTAAGATCGTAACTGATTTTTTTTTCTTTAATTTACTTCTTTAATTGGCTACTAAGTGAGGTTCTGATCCAGTAAGCATGACGGTACTTTTGCTGGGTTTGTGTCCTGCTGGGATTTCGGAGAGTGAGGCACACGCTGTGCTTTGTTGTCCTTGTTATAAATTAAGAAATAGGATAGCGCGCAATAGATATCCTGAAGCGTCGAAGAGAATGTTTACTCGCGCAATTAGAACAAAAGAAGAGTTGATGCCCTCATTAAATTTTAAGTCTATGGATATTTTTTTTTTTTCAGTTCTTGTTGCTTACAACTTCTTGCAGAGATCATAGGGGCCAAGCAACATAATCACGTTTTGTTCACGTGGAATATATTATTTGTAATTTGCAGATACGATCCAGTTATTTTTTTCATAGCTCATATCTGCCCTTTGTAGGTTTTTTTTTATATATACTAGTATCGATTTCGTTGCATTTGGCATCTTAAAGTTGATTGTTGTATATCGCCAAATCGAAGGATTAGTATCGCTTGCTCCAAAAATTGTCTAACCTGAACTCTATAGTTGCGGGAAATTCTTGACGTGTTGTCTAATTATCAAATATCAAAACTAATGACATGCATGAATCCTTCTTTAGAATTACAATGGTCAGGTGACATTATATTGATTTTCTGATCAAAGATAATGAGGTTTGAGATTGGATTCCATCAAAAGTCCACCCTAAAAAAAAGGATCCTAAATCGAAGGATATCTAATGCTTAACCCAAAAATTGTCTTACTTGATTCTTCAGTTTCTGGAAACTCTCAACAGTTTTGATGTTGGCATCTAATTATCAAACAGCAGAAACTAATGGCATATATGAGTCCTTCTTTAGAATTACAATGGGCTGGTGACATTATATTTATTTTTGGATCAAAGATAATGAGAGTTGAGATTGGATTCCATCAAAGGTCCACCATAAAAAAAAAAGGATCCTAAATCGAAGGATATCTAATTCTTGTCCCAAAAATTGTCTTACTCTATCTCTACATTTTCGGGAAACTCTTGACATTTTTGATGTTGGCATCTAATTATCAAAAAGTAGAAACTAATGACATGCATGAATCCTTTAGAATTACAATGTTCAGGTGACATTATATAGAGTTCTGGATCAGAGACAATGAGGACTGAGATGGGATTCTATCAAAAATCCGCTATAAAAAGATCCTAAGGTTTGTTATTGCATATTGCTCAAAACGAAGGCTGAACAAATTTTAACATGATATCACTGTTCCGGAAACTGTGAACATATTTGATGTTGCAATATAACTGTCAAACAATAGACACTAATCAAACATAAGAATCATACTATTGAGTTACAATGGTCAGATGTCTTTACTTTGATTGTCGGTTCGAAGATAATGGGAGTTGAGATTCCGTCAAAAGGCTGCCTTAAAAAAATCTTAAGGTTAGTTATTGCATTTCCTCAAAACGAACGATGAACAGTCTTTAATTTCATACCTCTGTTTCGGAATGGTGCAGCATATCCATGTTTGGCCTTTGTGCCTTTAAAATCCAACCCCAGTTCAATTCTGTTTCGAAGAGTCAGTGGGTATATTTGATTTTGGAATCTAATATCAAATGAAAGATACTGATGAACTATAAGAATTTTATTATAAAGTTACAAGGGCCAGGTGGCTTTCCTTTAAGATTAACTATAAACTGTTTGAGAACCGATGCCACAGAAACTCCGCTGTAAAACTGAACTTTTTTGCTTGTTAAATTTGATATTAAGGTTTAAGAATCATCTATGTGACATTATCTGGAAGAGTTGGTAAAGTGACTTTATCATAGTAGCAGACGAAAAAATTTTATTGATAAAGGGACTTTATCATTGTAGTAGACGAAAAATTTTATTGGTAAAGTGACTTTATCATTATAGCAGACAAAAGATTTTGAAAGATTTTGAAGTTTTTAATAACCCACTTAACTGCGTTATGAGGATAAAAATGATTCTGTGGTGAAAACTTATAAGCCAGTTAACAGCTACGCTACACGAGCAATTGCTTTTGTATTGTGGTCATGTTACTGGGCTGAGAACCACAAGGTCCCAGGTTCTATCCTCGCCCATACCAATCCGCTGCAATTCTGTTACAACTTCGAAAGAGAAATTAATCTGGAAAATGAAAACAAATTGGATTAATACTTTATTTTATATGCATTCCCCTTTTAATATCTTTTATAAGAGCGATTTCTTGTGCACTAATGTAATTCGAAAATGTTTTAATTTAATTTTCATTCTGGGAAAACTATAAAACAGAAAATTTTGTAAAGAATTATACCAGTTTCCTCCATCAATGTTCTAAGTTCTGACATGAATAAGGAGACTTCAAATAATAGGAAGTTGATGGCTCGTAATAGTCGAAGGTCTAAGAATGGGCTTTTAATGTGAATAATTTTATTTAAATGAGAAAATTCCAATTTAGTTTTCGGATAGATTCTGAGCCATAATATTTTGCTATGACAGATATGAACACAAAATTTTAATACTCTGCTATGAAAAACAGATGAAATTGTGTCGATTTTGCCCAAACTCCAAATATATTTCGAGAGGAATATTAATTTAAATATTGGCTTGATTTAGTATGTTTTAGTTAGATTACTAAGAGACCCGGGGGGCACCTTAAAAAGAGGATGAAATGCTTCCGGTATGGTGATTGGATCTCGCCATCCTGTAGGGTACCAAAAAGATGGGGGATCTGGCTACTCCCATCGATGACGGGACTTACTTCCTTCGGGAAAGGTTGTACCGTGGTCGGTGACGACCATTAGGACTCAACCACAGTTCCCACCAGTGCTGCTTTTGCGGTAGTCCGGTCATTCAGTTTTCTTTATCCATGTGTCTTAGGAGAGTCAGTGATATGACTTTAGTTACATTAACTAACTTACTGAAATGCATGAGAAGTCAATGATGAAAATAATATCTGAGCTAGAATTCCTCGGCATGTCCCACTCTCAGTTAAAAGATGGAAGTAAATTAACAATGAATGTTATTCTAATATTATATATGGTATAATAATGAAAATATTCAATTAAATATATATTTTAGATTATAAATTCTGGCTTTTGTCTCAATGATATCATGTGCTTTATCTTCCTCTTACAACTATGACGATATCTATATTTAATTAATTAGACGATATATTTTTCAAATTTTGATGAGGTAAGACGATTTTTTGACAAATAATTAATCTGTATTTATTTAGATTTTAGAAAATAAATTGTGACTTTCGTCTCGCTAATATCAGATACCTTTTCCTTGTTGTGTAGTTGTTTCTAATGGCACTTGTCATAGACAAGCCCAATGACTGACAGACAATTCAGTGATTTTAAACCAAGGGTGCGTTTCTTGTTTTTTCAGTAGCTCCATCTAGGGCCAAGAGTACGACTTAGCTACACACACGTCATAACCCTTTTTACGGGGCGGACTTCATTCATGCATTTCATTCACTCATCCACAGATCGTAATTTAGACCTGAATCAGGGAACGATCACATCCTGATCCAGTACCCCCAGTGGTATTACTCTCGACATGGATGACTTTGTGACCACGACAGATTTATACGTGCGCCAGCTACCGCACACAATCGTTTTCTTCATCTTACAGTTATAACGATATCTACCTTTAATTGTTTAGGCGATATATTGACGCTCAGATTCTGTTGAGCTTAGAATATTAAGACGATTTTTTGATAAGTAATTAACATTAATCAATATTTATTTTCGTCCTCCGGCTTCGACTCTACTGTTCTATAGATATTACACATTTCCGCTTAAATGCTGATTTCAACATTTTTCGAGTCAAATTTTATTCTTGAAATCGATTCCTTTTATATTATAACTCTACAATGTTTTTCATGTTTCATTCACTTTTTGTATAAATTTATTCATTTTATTGTTTAATTAATCATACTTTATTTTCTGGTGTTTATATTTGGCACTGTTCATTATTTTATGCTTTTTCTGTTCTAAGCCTTTGTCATGTCTGGCCCCACAAAACTTTTTTAATCATTACTGTAGCTTTTGATTGTTTGAAAATTGTAACATCGTATTTTAATTGAAATTTTGTTTCTATTTCTAGGTGGAAATCAACAGTTATATAAGGATCGTTTTTGTTTTATATCCGAAGATTTAGTATACTATTTATGGAAAACAGTCATGGTAAGTTAGTCAATATAGAGAAATGAATGTCTTGGAAATTTTATATCATTGTTAATTCCCGTTTTTCTTAGAAGCTGAAAAGTTAGCAGAATGATTTATAAGAATTTTGCGTATATTTGTTTTTTTCTGAACGTTTTAAGTCACAGCAGAGTTTTCATATACTATAATTAGGACTTAATAGACAATATATTTTCTACTTACGAGTTACTGGTTTATTTTTTCATTCGGGCTTCTCTTTTGTATCGCAGTTTTTAAGAACATTTTTTTAATCAACAGCCATGGATAATTGAGAATTTTTTTGTATTTGTTTCGTTTTCCATACAAAATTATATTGCTTACGATTGGCCCTTTTTCAGAAGTTATATAAATGTTGCTGTTACATTATATATGAACAGTAATTTTCATTATTGTATAAGTTTTGGGTAAATTTTAATCTTATTCTTTTTTTTTTAAATTTAGTAATGTGGAAAATATGCGAATACAAAATTAGACTTGAGATGATTTTCGTATTTTATCAGATTGTTGAGATTTTGTTGTTGTAGAAGAATTTCTACTGCAACAAATTATTATATTCATTTCACTATATTATACTTTTGTATTTAAAGAGCGTCTATATTTTATCAAGTTCTGTCATAATTATCTGTATTATTAATGACTACCGCTCTGGCCGTACTATTAATGGTCAGAGGGGGGAACATATACATTTAATATTTAATAAAAAGGTTTACTTGTTAATTAATTCAGTTTAGTTGTAAGTGATTTTTAGTGGAAATTCATCTCCTAAAGAAAGGTTAAAACCATTACCCACGAATAGTAACACAATTTGAAAATACATGGACATGGAGAAAATAAATATAGAGGTGAAAATCCACTAAAAATATAATACTTGTAATATATATATAGATACATAAGATATAATACTTGTAAAATTATAATACTAATAATATAATATATTTGAATAGAAATTTTCTTTATCGAATTGGAATAGTTTTGATTAAGATTTAATTCCGTACTTTTGTAATTAAGGGGTTAATTATGTGGAGAATACGCATATATGTTTTGTTTTTAAACAGCCTTTTTATTGCAGAATTATTATTTTACTTTATTTTTCTGTATTGACTCTGCCGCTGTATTGAACGATTTTTCAAAAGTTCTTCCTATCATGGTGATCTGTAATTGGTATTCATGGTACTATTTATTAGAAGGAGGGGAAAAAAATAGTCGTTTAATGTGATTTAACCGAGAAGTAGTCGTCTATCAATTCAGTTTAGTTTTTTAGTTAATTGTTTTTTAAGTTGAGATTCGCCACTTAAAGGTGAGTCAAAGCATCACCCACGAATTGCAACATAGTCTGAAAATCCGCGAAGGAGACGAAGAAAATAAATAAAAAGAAGAGACGAAGATGACGAAGCAAAGTAGGGGAGGAGAAGCGTTCGGAAAGACATTTCAGACAAGACGAGAGCGGCAGATTAACACAAAGGGACACTAATTTGAAATCCAAAACCTCCGTAAAGCCACTTGGCGATTTACCCTAAACTTCTCTGACACAGAGCAAAAAAATGTTTTTATTTCCAAAGGGTATGGAAACAAAAATACCAAAAAAGACTTTTTTCTTTCTTTTTTTTTTCAACTCAGTCGGTTGACCCCCGACCTCCACTTATCAGATTTCCCCGGGTCTTTCGACAATCGGATGGGGGCCCCTTCTCCGATTGCTCCCTAATGACGTGTGCTGGTGCCCCGGGATGGATGTGACGTCACACCCACCACGCCCTGTGTTGGAACGTCGATCTTCGACGGAGATTAGTGTGGGTTTATGTGCTTTTGTGGAGCCGTGAAATTTGAGCCATTGCTGCAGTAACGGATTCAGGATATTGCGCCATTATACGGTTGTTAGGTGACTTTTTTTTTTGAGGTGGGTGTTTAATTACGGAATTAATGATGTGAGTTATTGCGGTAGACACTGAATGGAGTGGAAAAGTTAGCGTAGGAGATCGATTTGAATTGCTTTTAAAGTTAGTTGAATATAATTAGTTCTATTGAGTAAATGAGGAGAAATTAGTTTTGTTTTTCTTGCATAGGGATTATTCTATTAAAACAATTAGGAAAAAAGCTCTAGGTCAGTGTCTTCCAAACTTTTTCGATGCTGATGTTGATGACTGGCGACGCCAAATGACAAATTTGGCGATTTGACACCCATGTTGTATTTCTTTCTTGTTTTTTTTCAAGGGTCCGTTTGTTGAGCTCCTGTAAATACTTTTTACAGCTTAGTCTATAATCGGTTCTGTGTAAATTAGGTTAAAATAAATAAAACTGTAGAAAATATACATAATATTCCATGATGCTCCTATAAGGAACGTTTTATGTCTTGACATAAAACGTTATGATTTACGTTTAGGAAACCATTGGTTTTGGTAATATTTCAATTTATTAACTGTGATTATTGCAGAACATAAAATTGAAATTATCTGTAGGTTTTATAATGCTGTTATTGTGTAAAAATGGAAATCCAATCGTCTTTATGTCTAGTTTGGATTTTTAAAATCCATGTCCAATTTTTGACCTATACGCTACTTTTTTTTTTTTTTTTACTTTTTTGTACACGAAGTATAGAGAAAGTATTATAATCTTTAAAAAATCTGAACTCGAAGTTTTGACGAATTTCTATATTTTAAATTTCCTAAATTCGAAAAAAACACATTTTTATAATTATGTTTATCTGTCCGTATATCAATGACAAAGATAACCAACACTTTGAATTAGACGGATGGAATTTGGTTCTTCGTATGAAATTTATGGATTTTTGCCAAAATTTTGTGCAAAATTGAGCCGTTCGAATGTAATTAACACGATAAGTACAAAATGGTGAGAGCTAGATAGATAAAATTTGATACACAGATTTAAAACCTATAATTTAACCTGTTAAATTTTGAAACAATCCGGACCAAGGTTGACCTTCTGATGTCTATACTGTCAGAGGCATATAAAAGCCATTCCTCAAAATTGCAATGTCTTTAAATATATCAAATGTGGTATGGGATTTTGTGACTACAAGTGCAATTTTTTTTTTTTGTCAAGTTTCTGATTCCGTTGTTTAGGAAAAAGGCGTCTGAAACATAAATTCTATTTTCGGGGCCACTTGCTAAATGCCAAAAAATCGTAAAAAAAAAAAAAAAAAAAAAAAAAAAAACCCTCGCCAAGGATCAGCAATTGATTTAGTGAAAATACTGTATTTACGCAAATGGTTAATATTTTCTAACTATTGTTTGGCAGTGCCATACAAGACATTCACTGCCTTAATCAAGGTCCATAATTTTTTGTGTGGTTTCGTGGATAAGACCTTTGTTAGAGATCATGCGAGAAAGGTTGGGGGAAAGCATTCCGCTGGTTATACATCGAAATATTAACTTCACATACTTCAATTAATATTTGACTGTAGATTCGCTCTGTCTTATATTTCATGAGATGATTGATTATTCAACGCGAAGAACATTTGTAATAAAATATTTATTAATTATCCATCTTGTTATTTCTTTTGAAATTACAAACTGTCACATTAACAAATTATACACTGAGGAAAGTTTCATGTCTCCATTTCTTACACAGAGGTACGACCTCGTATCGGAGTGAAAGTAATAAGACCTCGTAGCAATGTTGTTTCTACCGAGAAGCGAGAACCAACCTTTTCATCTGCATGTCTGAAGTGTCCCTCTCTGGGATTATAGTCGGTAATTATTCAATGAAGTATTAATAATTTTCTTAAGTAGGAAAAAGTAAATGATTAATGTTTATTTGAAAATTTGGTAGCTCAGAAATGTGCCAGACAAAAATTAATTAACTTTAAATTAAGTTCTACGTATGAATTTTTCTACTTTTTAGGATTTTAACATATATAATTGAATAATTAATACAGTAAAATTATTTGTTTAGTCAATCCAAGTTCACATTACTTTTATTTCTGTCTGTTGCCTTTTTTTTTTTAATCTCTAAAAGATTTCTTAAAATATCCCATCAATTATAATATATCATATATTCTGTCTGGATGTTCGCTGGAAATATGTTTCGGATTATGGTTGATGAGATGAGGATGAATGATGTTGAAGTTTAGATTATACATGATGAAGTGAAGATAGGGGAAAAATATTATCTTTTCCCCCTAAAAGTCCTATTTTTAAAAAAAAGAATCTTGATGAAATTTTGCTTTCGAAACTTGTCATTACTTGTTGGATCAGGAAGAAATTGTTTGCGTTTCTTAAACTTTCTTGTAGTCATGAATTTTACGTGATATATATTTTTTAAGACATAGTTCTCATTTGTCAGATTAAACATATGTACAAATAAAAAACTTGTACATATATTTGACATATATACGTAGTGAACAGAGTGTGTGTGATAGGTTATATATTTTTTAAGAAAAATATTACGAACTTAACAATCCTTTTTTGAGTTTTTTCTCTGTTTTGTAGCTTTACAAAAAACGGCGCTATTTTCAATTTCTCAAATTTAGTGGAAGAAACAATTACATTTTAACAACTAGATCGCAATCAGGAAAGAATTCGACGGTTATATAATATATATAATCTGTGTGTGTGTGTATCTGCCATGAAATAAAAGATCGCCAATAATGTTTGTGAAAAAAATCTGCTATATATATATTATTAGTAGCCAGAAATTCATTTTTTTTTTCTTTCTCTTATAAAATTAGGTAAGTTCATTTAAATGATACTACTTGTTAAGTGATTGTATATGATAAGATATATATATTTATTAACGGTTTTGAAACAAGATATGGAATTTAATCTATCGCTTTCTTAATTATCTATTTTATGATATTTTTGAATATTTTACCGTGAAAGGTTGAAACCTTTTAAATGTAAATGCCAATACTTAAGTAGTCATCATCTGATATTCGCAGGATTATAGTGCCAACATTCACCTCAGAATGTTAACATTCTGTAATTTGGCCTCTCATTGTGACATATGTTTCATATTTTTACTTTATTTATCAGTTCTAAAAAGAATAAGAAATGAGCCTTTGCGAATGTTGATTCAGTTTATAATTGTTGAGAGGGCGAGAGCCCTTCTTATTTTAAAATTTCTGATGTTTAGAATGAAATTAAAATCGTTCGATTTGATCATAATCCTTTACTTTTCGATATGTTCCAAACTCAGAAAAAATGCGATCGTGTTGTCAATTGGTCGATGCATGGCGAAACTATGTGTGTACTTCTTTTTGAGCATTCATCATTGGAGTCAAAATCAGTTCTGAAAGGAGAATCTGATAATTGAGTTCCGGAGCAAAGAATAGCCAATGGAAGCGTAAGTTGAATTTTTTTTACACATTGTTGTACACCACGCCTAGGCAGCACATTTTGTTGCATAATATTGTATAATATTATGTGATATTATATAATAATATTATTCAGTGTACAGCAATATTGTAAATATTGTTATTCAGTGTACAGCAATATTGTAAATATTGTTATTCAGTGTACAGCAATATTGTACAATATTGTAAATATTGTTATTCAGTGTTGAGCAATATTATACAATAACGTGAATATTGTTATTCGATGTTGAGCAATATTATACAATAATGTGAATATTGTTATTCATTGTTGAGCAATATTATACAATAATGTGAATATTGTTATTCAGTGTTCAGCAGTATTATACAATATTGTGAATATTGTTATTCAATGTTCAGCAGTATTATACAATATTGTGAATATTGTTATTCAATGTTTAGCAGTATTATACAATATTGTGAATATTGTTATTCAATGTTCAGCAGTATTATACAATATTGTGAATATTGTTGAATATCAGCATAAACTTACCACTAAGGAGAAAAAACAACGAACTATTCCTCCTATAACCATCATTATATTTAAAACCATAAATGCTGAAAGGTAATCTCTAATCAGTAACTTAATTTTCTGAAGATTGAATATACAAGCTTGTCCTTTGAAAATGGGGCCGCAATTGCCTAGAGATATACTTAGTGGTGGTGGTGGTTTGGTCGCAAGTTTAGACCTCAGGGTCGAAATTGTAACGATACTCTACCTTTATCTAATGTCGTAAATTTGGCTTTGAAATAGCAATAGCAATGTACATGGAATAAAATTTGAATTGCTCCCCCCTCCACCCCTACTAGTATATAAAGGAAGGAGGCGAGCATTTCCAATCCTTGTGCGAAAAACCGTGATTGGGTTTATATTCTTAGTATCAGATGGTGCAACTTAGCGAAACTTGGAATTTTATGCCATTGTCTGGATGATTAAATCACAATAAATCATCCAGACCAAACCAAGGCATAGGAATCTGAAGATCTCATGGTCGAAGTCTAAATCAATCGATATATATACGTATATGAGCTAAATGGAACTTCTTTCTACCGTTGCAGGTGAAAAGCCCCGATGCAAAGGTTTAAAATACTCCGCCTTAAATTATGTAATACGTCTGAAAATGAATTTCATATAAATTTAAGAGAACGTTATTCTAATCAATCTTGTTTTGAAGTTTGGTAACTCACAAATTCAAATATTAAATCCATCTTTTGTTTGTGCAGCTGCTTCATGTGAAAATCATAATATAGTTGTGCTTATTCATGTAGTTGTTGTGCATAATCATCAGTTATGTTTTGTGTTTATAATTGTTGTGCCCGTTAATGACATCTTCCGACTGCAGCGTTGAACAACTTTGGCCGCATTAATTCATAAAGTATTTTCAAACCTTTAAATCAGTGAGACACGTAATATTATGGCAGTTTTACGTAATATATTTATATAATTTCTCTTTGAATTTTAACGTTAAACGTAATTCTCTGGATTTAACATTTAAATTTTAACGTTTTTTAAACATCATTCAGTAGTTTTCATAGTACACGTCACGACTATCTGACGGGTTTCAATTACCTTATTGAGGTGCTACAAAATATTATACAATTTTCAATATTTGTTGAATTTGGAGCATTTTAATTCCATTTGTTATTTCTTATTTGTGCAAAGTTGGGTTGATTGCAGTTATTGTCATAAATACTCAAAAATAATTGTAGAAAAAGTAATTAGGATAGTTATATCCAGTTTATTTCCCAATTTTGGATAATATGTTATTATTAACTGGTTGGTAAATACCATTAAACGTTAAATTTATTAAAGTTTACTCAATATTTTTAGGCGATTTAAATTACATTTTGTTTATTTTTACTGAATTTGTACAAAAATTGACTATTTTTTAGAGTACACAGAGTTTTACATAGCCATCTTGGAAAAATTTGGATTCAGGTAAAGGTTCCGAATTGAAAAAATGGACAATCGCTTAATTTAAGTAATAGCTGGTTTACATCTTTATTCAAAAGAAAATCTTAGAGAAAGATATCCATGTTGTTGCTGATTGTGCCTAAAAATTTGGAACGGAAATTGAGGATATTTTGAATGTAGCAAGTCAAAATAAAAGAATTCATTTAAGAACTTAATTTTGTTTTGGTTTAAAATTTACTCAAAGGAGGAAAATCAGGAGCAGGAAATTCGTGAGATATCGCTATTGAGACATCAATTTTTCGCTTCCATGATTATTAGAAAATGATAAAGGAGTTTGTCACATTTGGAACTTATCACCAACAAAAAATTACTACTTGGCGCGAATGTCCACCATGTACCCGATTCTCCTCTCTGGCCAATAAAAGGTAGGGTCCTTAGAAGTTGTCGCCCGAAGAAGCACAGAGAAGGAAATGGGAATAAACGCGAAACAGTGAGAGGTGGTATCGAAAGTTATATATATTATTAAATTTTCAATTTTCCTATTTGGCAAAAAAAGTTTTGGAGCTCGAATGGTTTTGAAGGGGGGGGGATCGTTTTCTAAATACAGATGCATGCGTAATCTGATAGTCATATGATTGTTTCAACCGGTTGAAACTAGTTAATGACTTAAATTAATTAAGACTAACAATGACTTAAAAACGATAATTTTCTCACATCATAACATGAAATTTGCGATAGCAGATTTTTTTAAAAGCTTAACTATATTTTGTACTTATTATTATTATTTTTTTGACTGCGGATGAAACCACATTCCTGCTAGCTTTGCAAAAATCTAGTTGTTCGGAAAATAAATTCTTGTTTACCTTCCGCAACGTAAATTTCATCTTCCTTTCCTCGAACAGTCATGTGCTACTTGTCATCATGCTCAAATGAAGATCCAAGGTTGCCATCGATGACAAGCTCTGCACGGAAAAAAGATAACACCGTAATAATCGATTCTCGTCTCTGCAGAAAAGAAACAAAACCGCCAAAAAAAGAATATATATATAAAAAGAGCAAATCATAATAATAAATCCGACAGAGGCAAAAGGCCGCTCGAGCTGAGTTTTCTCAGTTAATTGAGATGATTTGTTATTGAAACTGAGAAACGAAGTCGTTATTTTCCGCCGTGTTTTTGGAGGTCCTCTTCCCAGGGCCACGATGACACCTCCCCGGCCTGATGGGTGATGGCTGGACCCGCGCTGCATCCATCAGCTTCTTAAGAAAATAAGGCACAGCTACGCAAACATTCGATGCTGCCGTTGCTGCTGCAAAGGGTCTGATCGGTTGATGCAGCTCGCATGTGTCGACAAGAATTCGGCCTTCGCTGGGGATGAGATGCATTTTTTCTTTTCGTCCCTTTTCTCATCTTCCATCGTCTATGTCGTGTTTTCAAAAATAAAAATAAAAAGTATTTCAACATTCTGTTTGGTGGAGACGACCTGAATTAGCTGAATTTTTGAAGAATGGACGATTTCTTCATTTTTGCATTTATCCAATGCCTCGCTTCAATGCAGCTTGTAAACATTATTTTTGCGTTATTAATCTCATTTTTAAAGCACGACTTATTGATTCGGTCTTTTATTTGCAGTTTCCATTGTCTATATTATTTTAAAGTCGGGTTGTTTATTTTGCTTAATTGATTAGGTTTTGGAATCCTGACGGGTTTGTCTATTTTTGCATTTTTCCAATGCCTGTATCGCTATCCAAGCAACTTGTAAACTTTTTTTTTTTTTTTTTTTTTTTTTTTGCGTTATGAATCACATTTTTAAAGCAGGACTCGTTGATTCATTTTTGAAGCTTCTATTGTCTGTGTCATTTTGAAGGTAGAGTGTTTATTTTGTTTAATTGATTAAATATTGGAAGCACGGCGCATTTGTCCATTGTTGCATTTTTGCAATGAATGTATCAGTTTCAAGGGAGCTTGTAAACCTTTTTTTTTTTTTTTTTTTGCAGCTTCCATTGTCTGTATTATTTTGAAGGCAGATTGTTTATTTTGTGTCATTGATTAGTCTTTTAAAGCACGGCATGTTTGTCCATTTTTGCCCCTTTTCCTTGCCTGTTTTATTTTAAATGAAACTGATAAAAATATTTAGTTCTCTTCTAGTTGATATCTCCGTTGGTTGGAATTTTGAAGCATGGTTTGTAGTTCCAGTTTTATATTTTCCTTTGTCTATGTTATATAGAATATAGATCTTGTAAAATAAAGCCACATTTCATTGGTGAACATTTACATTTGATGAAGATTTTGAAATGCGGCCTACTGGTTATATTTTTGCATCTTTCATTGTCTATATAATGCTGAAGCAGCTTGTAAAAATGTAATGCTTTGCATTGGAGACAAGAAATGCCTTACCTTTTGAAGCCAACAACTAGAGGAGGATGTTTTATCTGATTGTGTCTTACAGCATCAAATCTATTTGTCTATCTTCCCTTTCGTAACAAATTAGTGAAATATACCGGTAATTTTTTAAAAAGTGCATTACATTTAATTAAATGTAGCCTTACTATTGATAGTTTAAAATTATAATAATCCCACTTACAGCAAATCCATCTTCTGGAGATCTGCTGCTTTGTGGCAGGATTGTTGAATCCATCAAAAATTCCATGTATATAGGCATGATTATTTATCGGAGATGAACATTTTCCCCATTGGTATGATGAAGTTCAAAGAGTAGCCATATGAAGGGTAATCATATGAAATAAAGAGAAGTTCAATTTCCATCTTCATCGTTTAATCATAGGTCGCAGCGGCCCATTGGTAAATTCGCAGCTTCTGGAGCTGAAAGTTCTAGTCTCGAAACCTGATTATATTTAAGGGCCGACAATAACAGGGGCTTGTAATATATTAAATATCATGTTTAGAGTTAAATATCCTTCCTTTGGTATGGAGCTGATGTCAGCTGGCTATGTTGCCGACCCCACCAGCTGACCACAATTCAAAAGTAAGGTTCTTTCAAAAATAGTCAACGTGGCGTTTCAAAACAGGACGTTAATTTAATTACATCATTGCATTAATGCGGAACTTTTTAAATTGTAGATTTCAATAAGTGTCTTTTCAATAATCAGGAATATCGGTATAAAGTTAAGCATAAAATAAAATTTTTAAAAGAAATATTATCTAAAAAACGATAAAAGTTCATTTAAAAAATTTTTATAGATCTATATTGAAAGATTTTAGAAATATTATGTTATCGAAAAATGAAGATTACTTTCGAATTCCTTGCATTAACCTCGGCAAATAAACTAAGCATGGGAAGGATAAAGAGAAAATTTAAGCGTGGGAAGTGTAAAGAGAAAAATTAAGCATGGGAAGGGTAAAGAGAAAAATTGAACATGGGAAGGGTAAAGAGAAAAATTAAGCATGGGAAGGGTAAAGAGAAAAATTGAGCATGGGAAGGGTAAAGAGAAAAATTGAGCATGGGAAGGGTAAAGAGAAAAATTAAGCATGGGAAGGGTAAAGAGAAAAATTGAGCATGGGAAGGGTAAAGAGAAAAATTAAGGTATGGGAAGGGTGAAAAGAAAATTTAAGCATGGCAAGGGCAAAGAGAAAAAAGGAAAAAGTATGGGAAGGGTAATAATAATAAAAAAAATCCTGATTTTGAGGTCACATTTCAGATTTTTCCAGAGTCTGAAAAGCACATTTTTAGATTATGTATACTTGTCTGTCTTTGAGCACGAAAGCTCAAAAACGCTTTAAGCTAAAAGAATGAAATTTGGAGTGCGTTTTTAAGTATAATTTGTAAATTTCACCCCGAATTTTGAGTGAAATCCATTCAGAGGAAGTCTGCTTAGCGGGTTGTCCGAGTATTAGTAATTTGGTATGTAATCGTGTGGCTACAATTGCAGTTTTTAAACTTAAATTTTATTTCGGAAAAAAAGCAAGTACATATACATATTCGTCCAAGGTTCAGAGTTTTATGCGGATAGAGGGTTAATTTAATTTAGTTATCCCGTTTTAAAGCAACTCTAGGGCTATTTTGTATGAGCTTCGTAATTTTGAACCGCTGTCAGAACCGTACATGAGATTACACCCCCTTTCCAAACTTCCACACCACACCAGTGGACAGATGTTTGGCTCCGATGGATTTTGTGTACCTAAATTCGTCGGACCCGCTTACACGACGGGTCTTCTGTGGAATCGGGTCTCTAACCTGAAATCCTCCAGTTTCGAAGCCGAGACCTAACCACCAGGGCACCGCAGCCCCTTACTGATGGAGGGGGAGGGGAGGAGAATAAAACCTTTATTATATTATATGCGAGAAAGTTTGCGGTAGACATTTCCCGTTGATAATCATGGAAGCTTCTGCTTATTATAAATTTATAAACTTTCTTTTTCACTCTCTCTCTATATATTATAAATTTTTCAGTAAGTGAAATGGCCCAAATTTACAAGGAAAAAAAAGTGAAAAGCGCTATTTTAAGAGCAAAGAACACCCATTTCCTTGAACTCCCATGTTATTTTAGAGTTATTGATTTCAATGAGATCACCCTGAATTGCTTCACAATATTGTAAATATTTATTTAACTTTGTAACTGAAACTTTTTTGAATACCCATTTATTTAGCAGACTTAATAACCGATATCCATGGTAGGAAGTTGAAGACAGCATTATGGGGCTCCAAATTTCAGATTAAATATGCTATTTTATTATTAGAACAATATTAATCTGATATATAATTTTAATGAATAGATATTGGATTTGACACTTTCTCCAAACATCCAGTAGCCTATTTTTGATTTAAAAAAAAATTTCTTTTAAGTTTCCATCGAACTGCGCAGTCGTTGTACAACGATAACGTGTTACTTCCGTTCAGATGATGTAATGCTAGCCGTGCATATCAAGATCACCGATCTTAATCTTGTTGTCTAGCGTGGAGATAACGAAGAGTTGGACAGGATATGATTTTTGGACGCGTTTCTCGGAATTTTTAATTTAGGATAAGCAAAGGGTTTCGCAAACAACCTACTTATTTTCTCTACTGAAGTGTTTATTCTTATCAGACGATATATCCTAGTGAAAAATTTCTGTTTGGCAGAAAAAAAGACATGAATATTTTTTGGAACTTATATAATAAATTTTTAAAGATATTTCTTGTATGTGGGCCAGTTATTTGGTTCATATATTTTTTCATATTTCATATTGGGCTGTCGTTAAGGTAAATAAAATATCTGCTTAGTTATTTTAAGAGACAAAATAGAATTTGCTGATGTTTTGTTTAGTATAATTCTTTTTATTTTAAACATAATAAACGAAACAACCAACAGGGGTGCCCCCCCCCTCAAAAAACATTCGAGTCTACTCTCTAATAAACTTGTCATTCGAAAGAACGTCTTACGTGGCATCGGCTTGAAAATGTTACCTTTGGTGTGAATTTAGTATTTTTACTGCAGATATTTTTATTTCAGATAATCCTTGGCGAGTTATTTGGCGATTTTTTAGGCACCTCTTTCCACACTGATTGAAACAAACATTTGACACAAAACTGCACTTATAGACAAAATTCCGTGCCAAATTTGATATATTTTAGTCACTGCGTTGTTGAATTATCGCGTTTACATGTTTCTGAAAGTAAAGACCGACAGACAATTAATCTGATGTTGGATTTAGCTCAAAATTTGACAGGTGTCTACACTATAGATAGATGTTAAATCTTTGTACCGAATCTTATCTATCTAGCTCTCTTCGTTTTGTAATTATCGTGTTAACTTATGTTCGAACGGACGGACTTCCTCTGAACAGATTTAACTCAAAATTTGATAGATGTCTAAAAAAATTTTTTAAGGCCATATTCCATGTTTAAATCGTTTAGTTCAAAGAGTTTTTGAGTTAACTTTGTCGCAAGCAGGCAGGCAGGATGTATATTTCGCATACGAGAAAGTAATAATGTATTTACAATTATTTAGTATTCTTGAGATAATCCATTGTAAGTTGGTGACTAAATTTTATGTTTGTAAGGCTTTAATTTAATATTTGATTTGTTATATTTATGCCCCATTTTTCTGCTTCTTGAATACCTTTGTGATGAATTTAGCAATTTTTTTATATGGTCAGATGAAGAGGACAATATTTGACCATCTCTTTTTCTTCAAGCTTCATTTCATATTAGCGGAATTTTTAAGATTCGGAGTTCTTAAATGAATAATAAGTGGCGGGTCTAATCCCTCCTGTCTAACATATCCTATCATGAGCCAAGGACTCTTGAAAGAAGAGAACTGCCATCTGTTGGTAAAAGTGACTTTAATCTTGATGGAGAAGCCTGAGCATTCATACAATCTATGGGAATGATTTTTTTGTAACTGGCCTGCATTTTTTGTTTCGCTCGAGAAAAAAAAAAGAACAGAAGCCAATTCTGTTGGTGTAAATAATTCGTTGCTAAAACATTTATTGGTGTAACAATTTTTGAATTTAGTTGTTAGGATCCATGATCTTTTTTCCTCCTGTTCATGTTTTGCATCCATGTCTTGCATTTATTCAATAGGCCTGTATAGGGGGGGGGCAAGGCAACAACAAGTTGGTACTTGTTGGAGATCTAAAAAATCAATTTAGTTCTAAATCAGCTTTAAAAAACCCCCCACCTCAATTCAGTTTAAAAATCAATTCAATGATCTCAACTGTACTTGCCATTTTTTATGGTTTCAAATTCTGAAGTTTATCTAGTCAAGACTTATATTGATAATAGGAGGAAGAAATCAAATTAACTACAATAAAATTGTCTGTCCAGCGAAAATATTTTTAGATCCTCTTTTAACTATTATTCGTTTTATTCTTTTTTTGTCAACATTCTTTTTTTTTTAAATCAAATTACTGCTCTTAGCTTTATGGATAATTTTTTTGGTATTTGTAGAATCATGTTGGATTTCAATCATTGAATGATCCCAATTTTACTTGCCATTTTTTATGGTTCCAAATTTGTACAAGTGTCCGTGTACATGTGAATTCGATATGCATGTAAGTGCAATGATTTAATCTATGACATTCGGTCTGTAATTTTGATTGAAATTTTTGTCCCAGTCGGTCGGAAAAATGGCACTCAAAATACATATTGGGACGATAAAATCAATAAAAATGCTTAAATTACGCTAAATATCTATATTTCGTAATTAAGGTTGGTGAATGTCATGCAATGCATTCGCGGTCATACTCAAGGTCCACAAATTAATGCAAGGGGATTGGGGGAAGGAGGAAATAAATTGGGAAATTTGCGAGAAAAATATATATTTCTTGATTAAAGTTCGTGAATGTCATTCAATGCATTCGCGGTCATACTCAAGGTCCACAAATTAATGCAAGGGGAAGGAGGGGGGGGGGAGGAAATAAATTGGGAAATTTGCGAGAAAAATATATATTTCTTGATTAAAGTTCGTGAATGCCCTGCAATGCATTCGCGGTCATACTCAAAGTCCACAAATTAATGCAAGGGGAAGGGGGGGGGGAGGAAATAAATTGGGAAATTTGCGAGAAAAATATATATTTCTTGATTAAAGTTCGTGAAGGTTATGCAAGGCATTCGTGATCATACTCAAGGTCCACAAATTAATGCAAGGGAATGGGGGAGAAGGAAATAAATTGGGAAATTTTCGAGAAAAATATATATTTCTTGACTAAAGTTCGTGAATGTTATGCAAGGCATTCGCGGTCATACTCAAGGTCCACAAATTTATGCAAGGGGACGGAGGGGGAGGAAATAAATTGGGAAATTTTCGAGAAAAATATATATTTCTTGATTAAAGTTCGTGAATGTTATGCAAGGCATTTGTGATCTTACTCAAGGTCCACAAATTTATGCAAGGGGACGGAGGGGGAGGAAATAAATTGGGAAATTTGCGAGAAAAATATATATTTCTTCATTAAAGTTCGTGAATGTTATGCAAGGCATTCGTGATCATACTCAAGGTCCACAAATTAATGCAAGGGAATGGGGGGGGGGGAGGAAATAAATTGGGAAATTTGCGAGAAAAATATACATTTCTTGATTAAAGTTCGTGAATGTTATGCAAGGCACTCGTGATCTTACTCAAGGACCACAAATTAATGCAAGGGAATGGGGGGGGTAGGAAATAAATTGGGGAATTTGCGAGAAAAATATATATTTCTTGATTAAAGTTCGTGAATGTTATGCAAGGCACTCGTGATCTTACTCAAGGTCCACAAATTAATGCAAGGGAATGGAGGGGGAGGAAATAAATTGGGAAATTTGCGAGAAAAATATATATTTCTTGATTAAAGTTCGTGAATGTTATGCAAGGCACTCGTGATCTTACTCAAGGTCCACAAATTAATGCAAGGGAATGGGGAGGGGGAGGAAATAAATTGGGAAATTTGCGAGAAAAATATATATTTCTTGATTAAAGTTCGTGAATGTTATGCAAGGCATTCGTGATCATACTCAAGGTCCACAAATTAATGCAAGGGAATGGGGGGGAGGAAATAAATTGGGAAATTTGCGAGAAAAATATACATTTCTTGATTAAAGTTCGTGAATGTTATGCAAGGCACTCGTGATCTTACTCAAGGTCCACAAATTAATGCAAGGGAATGGGGAGGGGGAGGAAATAAATTGGGAAATTTGCGAGAAAAATATATATTTCTTGATTAAAGTTCGTGAATGTTATGCAAGGCACTCGTGATCTTACTCAAGGTACACAAATTAATGCAAGGGAATGGGGAGGGGGAGGAAATAAATTGGGAAATTTGCGAGAAAAATATATATTTCTTGATTAAAGTTCGTGAATGTTATGCAAGGCACTCGTGATCTTACTCAAGGTCCACAAATTAATGCAAGGGAATGGGGAGGGGGAGGAAATAAATTGGGAAATTTGCGAGAAAAATATATATTTCTTGATTAAAGTTCGTGAATGTTATGCAAGGCACTCGTGATCTTACTCAAGGTCCACAAATTAATGCAAGGGAATGGCTAGGGGGAGGAAATAAATTGGGAAATTTGCGAGAAAAATATATATTTCTTGATTAAAGTTCGTGAATGTTATGCAAGGCACTCGTGATCTTACTCAAGGTCCACAAATTAATGCAAGGGAATGGGGGAGGAGGAAATAAATTGGGAAATTTGCGAGAAAAATATATATTTCTTGATTAAAGTTCGTGAATGTCCTGCAATGCATTCGCGGTCATACTCAAAGTCCACAAATTAATGCAAGGGGAAGGGGGGGGGGAGGAAATAAATTGGGAAATTTGCGAGAAAAATATATATTTCTTGATTAAAGTTCGTGAATGCCCTGCAATGCATTCGCGGTCATACTCAAAGTCCACAAATTAATGCAAGGGGAAGGGGGGGGAGGAAATAAATTGGGAAATTTGCGAGAAAAATATATATTTCTTGATTAAAGTTCGTGAAGGTTATGCAAGGCATTCGTGATCATACTCAAGGTCCACAAATTAATGCAAGGGAATGGGGGAGAAGGAAATAAATTGGGAAATTTTCGAGAAAAATATATATTTCTTGACTAAAGTTCGTGAATGTTATGCAAGGCATTCGCGGTCATACTCAAGGTCCACAAATTTATGCAAGGGGACGGAGGGGGAGGAAATAAATTGGGAAATTTTCGAGAAAAATATATATTTCTTGATTAAAGTTCGTGAATGTTATGCAAGGCATTTGTGATCTTACTCAAGGTCCACAAATTTATGCAAGGGGACGGAGGGGGAGGAAATAAATTGGGAAATTTGAGAGAAAAATATATATTTCTTCATTAAAGTTCGTGAATGTTATGCAAGGCATTCGTGATCATACTCAAGGTCCACAAATTAATGCAAGGGAATGGGGGGGGGAGGAAATAAATTGGGAAATTTGCGAGAAAAATATACATTTCTTGATTAAAGTTCGTGAATGTTATGCAAGGCACTCGTGATCTTACTCAAGGACCACAAATTAATGCAAGGGAATGGGGGGGGGTAGGAAATAAATTGGGGAATTTGCGAGAAAAATATATATTTCTTGATTAAAGTTCGTGAATGTTATGCAAGGCACTCGTGATCTTACTCAAGGTCCACAAATTAATGCAAGGGAATGGGGAGGGGGAGGAAATAAATTGGGAAATTTGCGAGAAAAATATATATTTCTTGATTAAAGTTCGTGAATGTTATGCAAGGCACTCTTGATCTTACTCAAGGTCCACAAATTAATGCAAGGGAATGGAGGGGGAGGAAATAAATTGGGAAATTTGCGAGAAAAATATATATTTCTTGATTAAAGTTCGTGAATGTTATGCAAGGCACTCGTGATCTTACTCAAGGTCCACAAATTAATGCAAGGGAATGATGAGGGGGAGGAAATAAATTGGGAAATTTGCGAGAAAAATATATATTTCTTGATTAAAGTTCGTGAATGTTATGCAAGGCATTCGTGATCATACTCAAGGTCCACAAATTAATGCAAGGGAATGGGGGGAAGGAAATAAATTGGGAAATTTGCGAGAAAAATATACATTTCTTGATTAAAGTTCGTGAATGTTATGCAAGGCACTCGTGATCTTACTCAAGGTCCACAAATTAATGCAAGGGAATGGGGAGGGGGAGGAAATAAATTGGGAAATTTGCGAGAAAAATATATATTTCTTGATTAAAGTTCGTGAATGTTATGCAAGGCACTCGTGATCTTACTCAAGGTCCACAAATTAATGCAAGGGAATGGGGAGGGGGAGGAAATAAATTGGGAAATTTGCGAGAAAAATATATATTTCTTGATTAAAGTTCGTGAATGTTATGCAAGGCACTCGTGATCTTACTCAAGGTCCACAAATTAATGCAAGGGAATGGGGAGGGGGAGGAAATAAATTGGGAAATTTGCGAGAAAAATATATATTTCTTGATTAAAGTTCGTGAATGTTATGCAAGGCACTCGTGATCTTACTCAAGGTCCACAAATTAATGCAAGGGAATGGGGGAGGAGGAAATAAATTGGGAAATTTGCGAGAAAAATATATATTTCTTGATTAAAGTTCGTGAATGTTATGCAAGGCACTCGTGATCTTACTCAAGGTCCACAAATTAATGCAAGGGAATGGGGGGGAGGAAATAAATTGGGAAATTTGCGAGAAAAATATACATTTCTTGATTAAAGTTCGTGAATGTTATGCAAGGCACTCGTGATCTTACTCAAGGTCCACAAATTAATGCAAGGGAATGGGGAGGGGGTGGAAATAAATTGGGAAATTTGCGAGAAAAATATATATTTCTTGATTAAAGTTCGTGAATGTTATGCAAGGCACTCGTGATCTTACTCAAGGTCCACAAATTAATGCAAGGGAATGGGGAGGGGGAGGAAATAAATTGGGAAATTTGCGAGAAAAATATATATTTCTTGATTAAAGTTCGTGAATGTTATGCAAGGCACTCGTGATCTTACTCAAGGTCCACAAATTAATGCAAGGGAATGGGGAGGGGGAGGAAATAAATTGGGAAATTTGCGAGAAAAATATATATTTCTTGATTAAAGTTCGTGAATGTTATGCAAGGCACTCGTGATCTTACTCAAGGTCCACAAATTAATGCAAGGGAATGGGGGAGGAGGAAATAAATTGGGAAATTTTCGAGAAAAATATATATTTCTTGATTAAAGTTCGTGAATGTTATGCAAGGCATTTGTGGTCTTACTCAAGGTCCACAAATTTATGCAAGGGTACGGAGGGGGAGGAAATAAATTGTTAAATTTGCGAGAAAAATATATATTTCTTTATTAAAGTTCGTGAATGTTATGCAAGGCATTCGCGGTCATACTCAAGGTCCACAAATTAATGCAAGGGAATGGGTGGGGGGTTAGACCTTTATTGTGGATTGTGCGAGAAAATTTTGAGGAGATAACTCTCGTTTTTCTCCGCTTTTCAATAGTCGATTGAACTTTAAAAATCTGTTTTTGGTATGATACTATTTATTGAGAAACACATTAATTTTCCTTGTCTTGTAACGTTTTAAGATCATGAAAGCGAAAATAATTTTCTTAAATCTTGCAAAAATTCCAAATGAATTTCGATATCCACTCAAGTCGGACTTCTCCTAGACATCCCGAAGATTTACAACTCTGGCACCCCGTTCCTTCCTTTCTTTTACTTATTATTTTTTTTTTATCTCGTCCTAGCAGTGTTTTCATAGTTTTCTGCCGTCGACCGATTTATGTGGACGGAAATGGCCACATTTTCAACGCCGGGGAACTCGAGAGCTTCGAACTTACTACACGCTCGGCAAAACGGCCTCTTCTGCAAGACAGATGAACGACGCGTATTTTAACGAGTTCCGAGAATATGCACGTTATGTACGTGTTTCCGAGATAGAACGGCTCAGCGGATAGATCTATCGTTTGCTGTGCCGGCGATGCATATATTTTATTTTATTATTTACCACTTTTTTTTCCATCCGCCGATGGCAGCAGTGCCGGAGTTTTCTTTCGCATTTCAAAGTCTCAAGTAGTGTTGCATTTCTCTCCGAGATAAGTAAATAATTTCGCGCTGACCTTTTTAAGAAGTTCCGAAAAAGATGCGCGCGCATTTTGTTGCGTGTTCCGTTACCGAGAATTAAGATGGTGGCGGTCATTAACTTTTCTTCTGTTGTGTTCCAGCCTGATAAAATAAGGTGTTAAATGTTTGTATATGTACAAAGGGGACGGTTGACTTAAAAGACATTATCAGTAACTACACGTGTTTAGCTCCCGGTGTTGCTGAAATCTGATTTTGTTGCGACATTAACAAATTCGTAATGCAGTCCAAGTCTACGCAGTAACAGTCCAAACGCAGCAGTTTTTCCGCCACAATCATAAATTTAATGATTAGAGAGCCTTTCAGTTAATTACAGCCGGTGCTGTATTTAGGTACTTTGCGATCCTACACTAGGCATATAATTAGATCCCTCTTTAAATAAACTATATAGTTTATTTTCACATTTTTACAAATTATTTATTTTTGATTAATTTGTTTTAGTAATTCCATGAAAATGCATGCATTTTTATTTATTGATCATAATTCGTGGTTGTGTAGTATCTACAATTATACACAATTTAGCTAGAGCAGACGCTTGTCATACATAAATACTGTTGTAGTTACGTGAGCATCATGAGAATGGTGATATCCTGACTAATTGTATTTGACGGAATGTTAATATTATTCTGTTATTTTATAATTCATGGAATTTGTATTTTTTAATACATTTTTTTCATTTAGCAGCTAAGCTAATAACATTTTTTATCTGTTTTGCGTGACGTTTTTTAAACAGATTTAACCCTTTCTAGGGCCGTGGGAAGTATGCTTCCCACCAAATTTATCAATCTTTGTATGAAATTTTGTAGGTTGGCATAAGTTCTGACAAATTTTTTTAGAAAAACAGAAAATTAGATGCTTCAGTTCTTTATCTCAATCAAAATGACGTGTCTTGATTTGTTACTTAATTATTAATGAACCAAATTAATGAATTAATCAAATTGAATTTATCTAATAAGCTAAATGAATCCCTTTTTTTAAAATTCTAATTTCATGCCTAAAAATATTTTAACATAATATGACTAGAAAAAATGGCTCTTTAAAGGGTAAATGTATATTACAAATGATCTTGAGAAACATTTTATTCTGCTATTAATTTTCGTGCTTATTTAAATATTTCATACTTCAAGAATACAAGCAAAATGTGCATAATGCTGCTTTGGTGTATAATATAAATAATTTTTGTTGATTTACGTTCTAAAAATAAGTTCCTAATCGCTGGAAGTTCGTCTTTCCTGTAACTTTAACTTTACGTTGGGCGACATATTATTTTTTCCACAAAATCGATTCAAGGCTATGAGTCGGTAAATTCGTTTCTAAAATTATATTACTATATAATTTGTTTACTATATAATTCGTCAAGAATATTTTCTTAAGATTCCCTTTTACTGCTTTTTGCCGTTTTGCGCCGTGCTTTCGCCATATTTTGGATAAAGGAATGTTGACGAAGCATAAAGTTTTTATTATTTCAATGAAATTATGAAGAATAAAAATCAGTTAAGAATTCCACGTCTATTTTTTCAGAGGTTTTATGTATAAAACCTCTGAAAAAATATGGGTGGAGTTCTGTAAGGATTTTTATTCTTCATAATTGAGTTCTGTAAGGATTTTTATTCTTCATAATTTCAATAAAATATTACACTTTTTTTTTCAAAATTTTTTAATTAAAGCCATGAAGAGCTCAATGCAACGTATCGATAAGGAAGAAGAGAAAGTATTTTTAACTTGTATAATTTTAGGAAGGAATTTGTCGAAACAGCATTTTAGAGCCTTGGGAGGATAATAGTTCGCTCAACATCATAATTACAGCCGGATTCCGAGTAATTAAGAAATAACTTTTTGAATGTAGATTAATTAAAAATTATTATGTATCATACACACATACTTACATATGTGTTAAGATATACAACCACAGAAAGGTATTATGCAGTGGTGATTGTGGCCTGAATATAGCTAAATATATAATATAATATACTGTTATTTTCCCATTTTTATTTTAAAGCAGATATGTTTTTTTTTAACTAACTATAGGAATGATATTTGATTGAATGATGAGAATGAGTAAATGCTGGCAATGAACTATAATATTTTTTATCACTCAACAATCTAAAGCTCGAGCTTTTATTGGTAAAGCTTTTATAAAATATAATTTATCAAATGCCGGTGTCCTGGCATAGGGGTAGAGCGTCTTCTCCGTGACCTAGGCTTCCCGGGTAGTTCGAGTCCCGGTTCGGGTATGATTATTCTTCCTCTGTGTTCTGCCTGTGAGGTGTGGGAATGTGCCCTCCTGTAAAAAAGGGTTGTGTAAACGAATGTGACGCATGAAATAGCTAAGTCGTACTCTTGGCACTAGTTGGCGCTGTAAAAACAAGAGACGCTCACTTGGCTTAAATCGCTGACAGATAACTGTCAGCGGGCTTGTAAATTGTCTTAAGTGACAACGACAACAATTTATGAAATAGATGGATAGCTTGCTGAAATTTTTGATCAATTCCTCCGGTATGACAGTTGCCAATATTTATGTTTGACTCATCTGTTTGTTCTTGTTAGTATTTCTTATCTTTAACAACGGAGGGTTTCAGGTTCGAGACCCGATTCCACTGATGAACCGTCGTGTAAGCGGGTCTGGTGCACGTTAAACGTCCTGGCCAAATGTCCTCCCACTGGTGTGGCGTGGTGTGTAGAGGGGGGGGGGAGTGCCAGCTCAGGTGTCGTCCTCGTCATCTGACCGAGGTTCAAAATGACGAGGTCCGTCCCAAAATAGCCCTAGTGTTACTTTAAAACGGGACGTTAATATAACTAAACTAAACTAAACAAACTTATCTTTAACAACTGCCAATATTTGAAACTAAGACTCTAATGTTTGAAAGATTAAATTAAATTATCTTTATCAAAATATCTTGCCGATAACATGGAATGCTCTGTTTAGTTATTTTATCGAATCCATCCCTCCACCTCCTTCGAAAAATAATCTAATTTTAGGAATATATATATAAAAAAATGCTGAAAAACCAAGAAATCAATTAATAGTGTTTTGAAGTACCGAATGATTTTTTTTAAAAAATTGTCAGTGAAATTGCGCGAAAATAATATCACTATACTGCTATTAGTGACTGTTATGGAAATAAGCGAAAAAAATCCTGAGTTAATTTTTTTAAATTTTAAAATGTCGTGTGTATATATATATATAACAAAAAAAATTGCTTATCCGTATACTTGAAGTGTATATTTTGACGATACATTGATACATGTAATTTTTGTTTTATTTTACATAGAATGCATTTCGTGGCAATAAATACACCAGCACATTTACCCCTTTTTGTTCCAATTTAGTCATTTGTTGAAGTATAGACGATACGGATAACTTTTGAATTGTTTAAAATCTAGTCAAATAATTATTTCTCTATAATTTTTAAGATTTTTAAAATGTAGTTTTTTAAACCTTTAATAATATGCACCTGTCTTCCTCATTTAATTATGGTGAGATTTGTGGAACAGAGTTCATCTTGTGTTAGTGGCTCTATGCAAAGTTTGCCAGCTGTTTCTTATTGTTTATTTTTGATCTCTACATATTTTAATTTGTAAAAATGATTAAATAAATAAAAAAATATAAGTATAATTATTATGATAACAAGAGATTTTATGAATTTTTTAGTTTAATTATTTTTTTTTCTATTCTGAGGAAAAAAATTACACATATTTAATTTAGTTGTAACGCCTATCATAATTTTTTTTCCAAAATGGAAAAAAAAAAAAAAAAAAAAAAGAAGAACTGACAAAACGACAAGTATATCTAATAAATTTGGTAGAGAAATAGAGATTTTTATTGAAATTTTATATAACATCAACGGAGAACTATATAATATTAAACTCGAAAAACATGACTAAATTTTCATTTAGTAATTTTTATCTAAAGATATCATTCAATTTTTAGTCTATGTTCTGTATATCTGTAACTTTATAAAATAAGGAATTTATTTTTCCTACTTTTTCCAACTTTTGAAGAGAGAATTATGTTTTATTTTTTATATTATTTTGTGGAAACAAAACTGATTTCATTTTTTAAAATCGCTGTTTAGGCGAAATTAATATAATTGAGTTGATAGGTAAAGTGTATTGATAACATTATTAATGAAATCATTTTTGTTTTGGACCAAATTTTTTTGTAAATACTTATGACAAATCAGAATTCATATGATATTGTTTATTATTATGAAAACGGCCTATTCATAAGCATATGCAGATTTTAAAAATAAATACATATATATTTGTTTGAAAGTAAGAAATTTCAATCGCGAGACGAAATAAATGTCTCAAAGAAAATATGAAATTTGATCCTTTGCCGACAAACTGACTTCTATCACCGAATGACGTAATCAGTCAGGTGGCTTTCCGACCACGCCTCGCAAAGGTCACGTGACCTCTTGAGGCGACGCTGTTGCCACACGCAGTCGCTGTAATATTTCAACCAATGTGTCGTGATGGGAAAGGGAAAAAAAGTGACAAGAAAAATAATAAAGATTAAAAATATGAGAGAAAAAATAAAAAGAGCACGAATACAACTAATGCCGGTTATTTGTTCTTCGTCGCACGTGTTTTCTGTCAACCATTGAGGGCGCCATCTCGGTATTCTTTTGGCGCCTACAAAATTTTCTTTAACCCTTTTTTTCAGAATCGAAACATTCGAAGTACCAACGAAATATTCTCAAGTGCTTCCCTTTTGATTTTGTTTGCTTTCCTTTTTATTTCAGTTTTTAAAAATGAAAAAAAGTGAAGAATTATTGAAAGAGCAGAATTTTGTAGCAAAATGGGAATATTGAAATCGTTTGAATATTTAAATATCATTCTTTGATAATGAGTGAATTACAGTATAATTAATTTGGAATTAGTTTTTAAGGTGGATATTTTTTTTATGTTAATTAACTTTGGTAGCTGCTCTCTTTTGCCCTGTTTGAGAGTATTAAAAAAAAAATCCCAGAAATTAGACACCGATTTTTTTTGTCGGATCCCTACATATAAAATATATTTCTGTATGCTAAGCCTTCGTGAAGTTAGAAATGAAATTTGTTGCATTTTGGGAAGTTAGACATCGATTTTTTTTTCTTTTGTTGTACCCCTACATATAAAATATATTTCTGTATGCTAAGCCTTCATGAAGTTAGAAATGACATTTGTTACATTTCGGAAGATTAGACACCGATTTTTTTTTCCTTTTGTTGAATCCTTACATATCCTTACATATAAAATATTTGTGTAGGCTAAGCCTTCATGACATATTAGAAATAATATTTGTTATACTTTTGGGACTTATCAGATACAAACCTGATGAAATTTTATTTCGCTGATGCTATAAAAATTTTGATTTCACGCTTAATATATTTTTTTTTTTATATTTCACACTTCTAATTCTTAACTTCACTTCATAGTTTTTTTTTTTTTTTTTCATTTCTAATTTGTGCCTCTTGAGTTTGACTGGTGTGTATATAAAAATGTAGTATTTAACACCTTGCTTTAAAAAAGTAGATTTTTGTGTGTCATCTTGTATATCTTCGGTAGTATGGACAGTAAAATGAATTTATAATTCTAAAAGACTTTTTTTGCTTTACAAAATATTTTGTTGCTTTTTTAAAAAATTTATTATCTGCGAAAAACTACAGTGAAGCTCGTACAGTAAATTACAGTAAATACAGTAAAGCTCATTAAACTAAAATCTGCCTATCTTTAAAAAAAAAAAAGCAAGCTTACATTTCCACTATCTTGCTAACTTCAGTTATTGATTTTCTTTTTCTTTACATAAATATTTCTAGATTATTGATGAAAATGCAGTTTTTGTCTGTAAATATTGAAAAAAAGCATGAACATGTAAGTTGACAGCTAACCTCTAATATTATAAATGCACACACATAGACTATGATATATTTGATATCTTAGTTGTTCACTGTGTGATTTAAAAAAAAAAAAAAACGATGAATATTCTTTAATTCGGAGAACTAAATTTTATTTTAATGATAAATTACTCTTAGTATTTGTCTTAATTATTGAAGGCTGAAGTGAATCGGAGCGACGTAAGTTTGTAATGTGTACAAAATTAGTTTGTTGTTTATAAAAAAAAATAATTAAAAAGTTTGCCGTCAAAAGACTGTATGTCAAGGCTAATTTCTATAACTTATTTTATTTAATGACTTAAAGAAGTGTTAATTGCTGTATTAGAAAAGGAGACATAAAACACTGTTTGTTCCTTTTATCGCCTGATGAAGAAAGTTATTAAATTGTGATTTTCGATTGTATCTAAATGATATTTGATAATATGAAAATAAACTTGAAACTCCTTCATCGCTTATAATCCTTGTTATAAAATGATTCTAAAGTACAAATTAATTACCCTTTGTTCCTTCAAATCACAAAAAAAAAAAAAAAAAGCCGTGAGCAAGAATGAAAAAAATTTTTTTTTTTTTTTTCCTTCTGGAATGAAAGAAGAGTTTTAAGTGACAATAGAAAAAAAATTCGGAAAAAAATGCCGAAAGCTTAAAAACAACCCTTTTTCTGTAATGCGAGAATGCTGGCGGTTTCCATAAAGATTACAATCTCGTAACAATACGAAGAAACTCAGAAAAATATTTCATCAGACGTCCCCGTCAAATTAATCTTCTCATTCTTGTATTTGATGCGTTTTTTTGATAATCGAGTAATTTTTCTCTTAATTGCCGCCTTTCAAAAGGTTTATGTTCTTACGTAGTGTATTGGAAAGACAGAAACGAAGATATAATTAAGAGTTTATGTTCTAATTAATAACAATTTTTTTCATATTATTTTTATTCTGTACTTGTGGGAAGAAAATATCTAATAGGTTCTGTTTGCATTACTTGCAAACAGAACAAACAAACTTGTAAACATTATTAAAAAAAAAGTTAAACAAGGTATGTCTCAATTCTGCCGTTATTTTAATGGACTTCGTAAATAAATTCCTCACGAAAATTCACATTAATTGCAGAAACAAATATTCACATATTTATTACAGAATGTGTGTGAAGCTCATTTATAAAAATCATATTTTCTGCAGTCGTATGAATCTGTTAGAATCCTTTAATGACGAATTGCGCAATCTGATGCTTATTATTTAATGACGGGAAATGATTTCCTTTGCTTGCCCATGTAAAGCTTTTTCCTTATTAAGAAAAAATAAAATCCGCCGGGTTATACTCCGTATTTTCATATATTTATACAATATACGTTTGATAGTTTCGTTGAGTACGAAAAGGAATCGAATACGGATTGTTCGGTAAATATCATAATCTAAATCTGTTAATAGACATTTAGCAGACGATTCCTTTTCAGACATTTTATAACTGATACTATTTTTATTTTGTTAAAATATTATTAAAAAGTAAAAGCAAACGATTTTTTCTTTGACAAACATATTTTGTAAATATTATTTCTTTTATTTTTTGTATAATAGCTGATGATCCATTGTAAACCTTCTGGAATCTGGCAATGTTTGTAAGGTACGCTGTTAAGCTGAAAGAATAAACAAGCCGATGGAATTGTAAATTGCTTGGAGTATTATTTTATTTTTAAGAATTTGAGATGCTCTGCAAGCTATAGTTTGAAGCTTAAGAAAACGGGTAGTTTTCTAGAAAGCATGCAAAAACGGATTTTGAACATCTGGTCGTTGGCTGAATGGGCCCAAAATTTGATATAGATCTAGACTTTTAATTTGAAGACAACATAACTAAGTGAATTTCTCCAAGTGGTTGAGTTTTTTAGTACTTAGCTAAAGGGGTCGAGCTTGCACAACCCCTTTTTACAGGAGGGCACATTCACACATCTCACAGATAGATCAACCATGCCCAAACCGGGACTCGAACCCAGGACGCCCAGATCAAGGGGAAGACGCGCTACTCCTATGCTAGGACGCTGGCGGCAAGGCTATGTGAAGACCTGAACCGAATTTATCGGTCTAGTAGACCATTGCATTTATGATTCCTTAGCTGATATGCACACTAATGGATAGATAGATGGTCTTCATTTGGTCACATCTCAAAATTATGAAATTTGTTTTAAAATGGTATAATTATTCCTTTTAGGAAGGACGTTAATATAACTAAACTGAGTGATTACATCCAAAATTTGATAATCTACAAATTTACTGTATAGACTCCATTCCGAATTTCAAACGCTTAGCTTGTTATGTTTTTGAATTATGGCATTCATTGACAAACTATAATTTCAACTTTTTTATATCTTCTCTTCTTCGTATATGAGAAAGAATCAAAAAAAGATATAGTGACTTCTGTTAAAAATATTTATCGTAAAATGCAATGACTTACTGCAAATTTTCGTTGGATTTTTTAAATAGGCCTTTTGAACATATCTCTATAGATTGTGTTCACCTGTCGTCCTCACCTGACCAGGGTTAAAAATTGCGACCTCCGTCTCAAAAATAGGCTTCGCTTTGCTTCCAAACGATGTTAATACTTATAATTAAACTGAAGTCTGTTTTGAAATTCTTTTGTTGCAATGTTAATTTTAAATAATATTTTCAGCACTTTAAATATAGCACATTAACGCATTATTTTGTGTAAAATAATGTGTTATATGAATATTAACACGTTATTTTGATCGAGGATAATTAAAATAATATGATAGAGAAATTATTTAAAAGAAAATCCTTCTTTCGTGTACATTTTTAAAATCATTCTTTACGGTGTTTTATATTTGAAAGTGAATATTAGACCAGGCATTTAGCCAAGATCAATCTGCAGTATAATGAGAATAATTGAATGGAAGTCTGCATTAACGTTTTTGGCAATTCTTTTAACCTCGTTTTCTAGTTTTATTTTAACTCTCTGCATCGGATCGCATGGAAATCGCATGTCTGTAAGTCCAAAAATTTTGGTGAACAGTGCTAATATAACCTTATCTAAACACCATTTAGCTACTTTGTAAAATAATTTAGATTTCTTCGGAAGTATGATTATGTAACAAGTTTATATAGAAAAAGTACAAAGTTGTGTGATATTGAAAGATTAAAAAGTATGAAAAGGTTTAGATCTTATTTTTTAAAAGATTCAGAAATATTCGAGAGATTAAATTTCTTTATTTGTATCAACTATTCATTCATACATCCATTTGTATTCAGATATTTTATTTTTTACGAAATATTATTCAAGACGATTGTTTGATTTTTTTTAATTCATATGTTTATTAAAGAGGTAATATTCATGTTAATTGTAAATCGCTGCTAAAGTATTTATGTAAAATATTTGCATCACTAAAAGAAGCAATGCTGATTTATTCGATTATTTTTTGTTATACATGTTACCGTTAAAGTATGAAATCCGTTATTTTATAGAATACCTAGTTATTCCATGAAATAACTGATCGTGTCCGTTAAAGTGTAAAACTCTCTTGTATTTCATGGTTTAACTAGTTATTTCATAGAATAACGATCTGCAGCCCGTTAAAGTGTAAAATAATCTATATCATACATCTCGCACGACAAATACATTTACCTTCCACCCCTACAGCATTTATGTTTTTGTTTTCTTGTTTTAGAAATAAAAAATGTTTTTGTTTTAGAAATAATGTTCTTTGTAATTCCAAGTGTCATTTTAATAATCCTTGTTGTAACAAATGATTTTATGTTACGTTTCCATAAATACCATTTATACGCTGCAAAAATTAGATAAATTGCTTCTTTTTCATTTTAATTGTCTATCATTCGTTTCATTTCTAGATAAATTGTTTATTTTACATTTAACTGTCTCTCATTAGTTAATTTATAGAATACCTAGTTATTTGATAGAATAACTAGTTAAAGTGTCAAATTAATAACATATAACACACTTTAACGGACACGATCAGTTATTTCATGGAATAAGTAGGTATTCTATGAAATAACTGCATTATATACTTTAAAGGTAACATATACATTTAATTTCTAGGGCCATAGTATTTATGATTCCCACCAAATTCCTCAATCTTTGTATGAAGTTACGTTGATTGGCATAAGTTTGGACAAATTTTTCTGTCAGGCAGAAACTTAGATGCTTTAATTACTTATTTCGCTCTAAATAATGCGTCTTTATTTATTACTTAATTATTAATTAATTAATCATATTAAATTTATCTAATAAGTTAGATGAATCATATTTCTTAAACCAATATCAATCCTAAAAAATGTTTTAATATACAATGGCTAGAAAAAAATGACCTTTTAAAAATTTAATCTGTTATCATGGCTATATTTTTGTATGCATTGCTTGTACTGGGCACTAATTTTTGCAATTTTCTTTATTGAATATTCAAGAAAAGTTGCATCATCTTGTTTTGAAATATTCTTAAAAGTCAGCTGTACAGTTTTTGTTTTGAATTTTCCAGTTCAAATCTTGTTTTCAAACATCCCAGACAAACATTTTTTTTATATATAAAACGGATCTTCTTAAAATCCTTGTTGGGTGCTAACCGGATACCTACATTTGAATAATCCTTTATTCAAACTGGGGGCCATTATACTCTGTGCCCATCTGTAGTGTACCTTACAAACAAACTTTTCTCCTAATTAATTTTTAAAAAGTTTCCCCAATGCGTATCGAATAAATGAGTACGGACTAACTAAGTAAGTAATGATCTCCCTTTTCTCGTCACGACAAAAAAAAAGTGGTTCGCGGCAAAACAATGCAAGTCCTTCATAGTGGGCCTTTTTGCCTCTATGACCTCCGAGCCCGGCCGACGTAGATGAATTCGATACGTCGTACCAGGATGCTGTACAGATTTCACGGATTTGGCCCTACCCCACCGATGTTCTTCGAGGAGTTAGTGAGAACCACTTGGTCCTGAATCCGCAGTATCCGCAGTTTCAGGAAGAAATGAAACTTTGGCTAGTTTCTGTTTAAAACAAGGCATTCTTCGGATTTCTTTTGGGAAATATTTGTGTGGTAGATTACGTCACTGTACAATCATTCGTTTTGAGTATTGTGGGTTCAAATAGAAGGGAAAATGTGAAGAATTGATATCATGAGATATGGTGGTATTGAGGTTGTGAAGTGTTGGTCTGGGTGGTGGTCATGTGGAGATTTTGCAATGAGAATGTGTTCAAGAAAAAGTTGTTTTACGTTATAAGGGGTATAGATTGTAATGAAGATTATTTTTTGCGTATTTTGGAAGAACTTTTTACAAAATATGACACATATTATGCGTTAAGTTAAGATCGAAAATGTGAGGATCCGGTTTTGTTAGATATGACTTGAGTTGAGATGATTCAATGTTGGTCTGGGTCATATGGAGGTTATGCGATTTGAATGTTAAGAAAAAAGATACTTCATATTGTAAGGGACATATAGATTATTTTATTAACATAAGGGACACGTAGATTATTTTATTAACATAAGGGACACGTAGATTATTTTATTAACATAAGGGCGATGCAGATTATTTTATTAATATAAATATAATATAAAGGACATATAGAGGACATAATATCAAGGAAATCTAGAGGACATAATATAAAGGACATATAGATTATTTATTTAACAATACATTATGCAGTTATTTTTAAGTAAGTTAAAATACTGGATTATACGATTTGAATGTGTCAAGGAAAAGATACTTTATGTTGTAAGAGGTGTATAGATTACTTTATTAACATAAGGAACATACAGATTATTTATTTAACAATATATAATATTACGCAATTATTTTTACGTAAGGTAAAGTTAAATTATTTAAAATATTGTAAATAAATTTTAGATTTTTTTTTGGAAGAATTTATTCCTGAGTATTATGCATTAATTTCATTACGTCCTTTTGCAGCCAAATTTAATGTTATTTCATACTTTGCACTTGCAAATAAAACATGCATTTTTCATACTTGTTTCTCCTACGAATAAAATGCCATTTGCAAATGTTTACAAGATCTTTCAATTAATAAAATTTATTATGTAGTGGAGATAATCATTATTAAGAAAGTACATTAAAAGTTTGACATAATTTCCTGATTAATTGATTATTTTTGCAATAGAGATTATGAAATTTATTGTTGGATTTTATAGATGTGTTTTATTGGAGAGTTTTGAAGATCGCAATAACTCTTACACAAAAATACGAGATACTTTTTCTTTTCTGTTTTTTTTAGGGGGATTTGAATTAAATAGCATTTCTTTTTATTATTGAGGATTATTAAAGGAATACAATTTATTTCATTGAAGGGTTTTTCAAAGCACACAAAAATTTCGCATAATTGTCGATATTGTTTCGAAATTTTCTCCATGCTCCAGTGCTTATGAAAAAAAATTGCCAAAGACGAATAAAAAGTTAAAATTGTCGCTAAAAGTCGGCAACCACTACCTATTGAACCAGTCACAGCACATATCGACTCATTTCATCTGAGGAACAACTGAATCTAATTTAACAAATTCGTTCTGAATGAAATCAATGTTGCCTTTATTCAAGAAATTCTTAATAGAATGGAATATACAATATATATATATATATATATACTATTATGATTTCAGAGATCTGTACTTAACTTCTGCTGCTGCTATTCTACCAGAAAAACATTAATCGAACTGTAAGTACAGTCCCTATAAGTACCGTTTCATTCGTAAGTACAGTGCCGGATAATGAGATCATTCACAACTCAATTTATTGCAAATGTTTAGAAAAATTCAATGACTGTTTATTTATTAAGATTACTTTCTTAAGGCTAAAACCATGACTATATATTAGGATGAGTTTTTAGGGCTAAAATTCATGACTATTTATTAAAATTACTTTTTCAGGGCTAAAATTCATGTCTATTTATTAAATTACTTTTTCAAGGCTAAAATTCATGACTATTTATTAAATTACTTTTTCGAGGCTAAAATTCATGTCTATTAAGATTCAGTCCCTATAAGTATCGCTTTATTCGTAAGTACAGTGCCTGATAATGAGCTCATTCACAACTCAATTTATTGCAAATGTTTAGAAAAATTCAATGACTGTTTATTTATTAAGATTACTTTCTTAAGGCTAAAACCATGACTATTTATTAGGATTAGTTTTTAGGGTTAAGATTCATGACTATTTATTAAAATTACTTTTTCAGGGCTAAAATTCATGTCTATTTATTAAATTACTTTTTCAAGGCTAAAATTCATGACTATTTATTAAATTACTTTTTCGAGGCTAAAATTCATGTCTATTAAGATTCAGTCCCTATAAGTATCGCTTTATTCGTAAGTACAGTGCCTGATAATGAGCTCATTCACAACTCAATTTATTGCAAATGTTTAGAAAAATTCAATGACTGTTTATTTATTAAGATTACTTTCTTAAGGCTAAAACCATGACTATTTATTAGGATTAGTTTTTAGGGTTAAGATTCATGACTATTTATTAAAATTACTTTTTCAGGGCTAAAATTCATGACTATTTATTAAAATTACTTTTTCAGGGCTAAAATTCATGTCTATTTATTAAATTACTTTTTCAAGGCTAAAATTCATGACTATTTATTAAATTACTTTTTCGAGGCTAAAATTCATGTCTATTTATTAAGATTCAGTCCCTGTATGTACCGCTTTATTCGTAAGTACAGTGCCTGATAATGAGCTCGTTCACAACTCAATTTATTGCAAATGTTTAGAAAAATTCAATGACTGTTTATTTATTAAGATTACTTTCTTAAGGCTAAAAACCAACCATGATTATTTAGTAGGATTAGTTTTTAGAGTTAAAATTCATGACTATTTATTAAAATTACTTTTTCAGGGCTAAAATTCATGTCTATTTATTAAGATTACTTACTTAGGGTTAAAATTTATGACTTTTAAGGCTATCATTCAGCGGAAAATTCAATCATTATTTAGAAAAATAATGAAAAATTTGTTCATTTATGTTGGATATGATTCTGTATGGAATATTAGCTTAGCTTTCTTCTGATAAATGTGTTGACTCTTGAAAACCGAAACTAAAATATTTTTTTGCTGTGACAATTATCATGCGATATTTTAGAAAGGAGAAAGGAAAAAAAAAAAAATGGAATAACTATGATGGTAGAAGGGTGTTAGTTATTATTATTTGTCAATGGATTCTAAATACCTTCCACGCTTTTGCGCATGCGTTAGGATGGGTTTAATTCGTCAAAATAAGGATGAGAGAAAAGATGGAAGGAGGGGATGTTTACATTTAACAATAAAGTAAACTTGGATTACTCATGAACTGAATTAAAATAATACAATCAGAAACGAAACGATATTCACACATGAAAAAAAAATTACGAAAATGTATCGAATAAGGTGGAAATCAAGTTCAGAGAATGATGAAGTATTCCGGAAATGTCCTTTCAGTCTCACCCCTTAATGAGATAGAATAGTCAAAAAGTGGTCAGGATACTGAAACGAACAGTAATGTATAATTCTAATAATTTGGAATAATACATTATTCTTTATTATTTTATGAAATATTAATTAAAATAAATCTCAGAAAAATGATGAATTTAACAACAAGATTTTGTGCAAGTTAATTGACATTCTTTATAATTGGAAATCTTTACTAACTATGCAATCGGTTGTGCTATAATAATGCTGTCTAATGCTTTGAAGCAAATTAGCTGAAGAAAACGTACAGTTTCTACCAGTACTACGATAAAAAATAATAAACGATTTTTTCTTTAATAAAAGTAATTTTTTTTCTTTTGCTTTTGTCATAGCATATCAGATCCCTAATTTATGAAGTAAATAATTGATATGTTTAACATTTTGCATGCATTCCTAATCAAATTAAGATATGAAGCTAAAAAAATTATACTGGCGAGATGGTGGGTGATATATTACTTATGTTGATAGCCACATGAGGGAGGGAAAAAAAAAAGAAAAAGGATAAGTCATGGTACGTTATAAAGATACCAAGAATATTTGTAGAGGGAAAACGTATAAGTTCTGAGGAAAACGAGGAATGTGGTTTACCGTTTTTTAGACGCGGTGGGAGAAAGTTGATTGATATCTAACGGTGTCGTTCAAGGAAGAAGTAAAAAACGAGACTTGCCATCATTTGGAGTAAGTTCCTGCAGTTGTGGGGAGGGGGGGGGGGGAGGGACTCGAGAGCAATTAAAACGATGAGGAGACAATTTTTTCTGTAACTTGGTTTTATTCTCTCCCCCACCCCCACCCCAGTGGAACTTTGCTTGGTAGTGTCCCATTTATTCCCAAAAGTTCAAAAATTATAAATAGGAAGTATTTGCAGATTTCTGAATTTCATTGCATAAAATTTAAATTCCTTTCATTGTTAGAATAAGTGTATTATTAAAAAAAAATACTGTTTTTAACGACAACGTTAGAGAAGTCAAGAGCGCAGTTGCGGAGAAACATGAAATAAAGTTTTGCCCAGTTGTAGTTTTTATTGATTAAAATTTAATGAAGCATTTTTTTTTTGTTGTTGTTTTTTGAAAAAACTATACAACGAAATTAACCAACAAAAATTTGTTAGCTAAAATGTTAAAATTTTTTTATTCTCATATTTATGTGAAAGAAAATTTTTGATTATTTGATAAATATGTAAATTATATATCTTTATTTCAGGAGGTTTTATATTGTTTTATAAATATTAAAAATTCCATGTTCATGCATCTAAAACAAACGTTTTTTGCTAAATTATTTTCTAAAAGCAATGCCATTATGTCTTGCTTTGAAGATATCTTTACTTCGTTGTAATTCTACTAATTAGCTATGTTTTTTTTAAATAATTTCTGTGTATTTTTAATTTTGTCTATATTTATTTATTTTTAGAAAATCCTACAGTCGTCTTCTTTGGAGAAGCTGTGATGGACTTGGCTTTCTTTATCATCGCATATGACTATATCTACGTTATATTGTGATAGCTATTTCCACGATTGATATGACAGAACAGTATTTTCACTACTGCATTTTCAGATTTTTGCCAAATCTTGTACGTTTTAGCACTTTCATTTGGTTTGAAAACCATTCTTGCAATTATTTTGAATGGACTAGTTTATTTCTATATTTGCAATACTCAGAACCAAAACTCAGAAAAAAAAATGTGTATATTTTTATCTATTACTATTGTATTCTTAAAGATAGTAAAAAATATGTTCCTCTTAATTGTTGTTATTTAATATTAAGGATGTATAAATTTTTTAAAAATATATTTAATTCATTAATTTTTTAAAGGTAAAGCTGTTATAGCATAATTGTATTGATATTATTTGTAAATTTATATATGTATAATGCAGAAATCCTTAAAAGTGGTTTGCAGAGAAGATTATCTTCTTTAGAGCCATCTACAAATTTATTTATGGTTGTTCATGAGTTGTAAGTGCTCACTAAAAAAAATTGTTTGATAATTTTAAAAGAAATTAAAAGTTGATGACCAAAGATAATTTTTCCTTAATAACTTCCTAGCATATTTTCACAGAAAAATCAATTTTGCGCCACTTGAAAGTTTTGAAAAATATAGTTTTGTTTGCATACGTTTTTCTCCCGCGTTTTAATAGTTTAAAATTTAGGCATATTTTAAAGCCCTCTTAATTGCATTAGTAACTGCATATATATATACATGTGAATTTCAATATATTGAATATGTTTTTTAGCACATTTTGATGTTCCTAAATTAAAATTAGTTTAATATTTAAAAAATAATATTTAGGTGGTCTCATTAAGATTGACGCATATTTATTCTATTGCGTTTTGATAGAATTAAGATATTTCATGAAATTTTCAATTCATTCTGTGATATTTCGAATCTCTTGTTATTTTTCTCAGTTTTTCTGTGAAATTTTTCTTTTTTCTTTTTTATAATTATATTGAAATGAATTGTTATAAAAAGGTATTAATCAGCTTTTGTACTTTTCAAGAGATTCGAAAATAATATAAACTTGAAAAAACCTGAAATCGCAATAAAAAATATTTTAATTATGAAACATTTAATAAGAGGACAAATAAAAAGTGCTATAAACGGGTGGAAAACGTTAAAGACGGGAACATAAAAATGGTGTAATACTTTTTTTCAAATTTAAAACAGTACATGAAAATAAAAATTAAAGAACGAATGAAAAGAAATAAATGCGGATAATGAACTTATAAGAAGAATGAATGAAGATCAAGTGAAAATACAGACCCAGAAATGTGATGGAAGATGAGAAATAATCCAAGTTCAAGCTCGGACAAAACTGGTTTTCTCAATGATCATCCAGAAGATTTGAAATCTGAGATCATTGTGAAAGCTGATTTTGTTGTCCTTTCACCTCGACTAGCCAGAAAGTGTGACATTTCAACGAAGATTATTATACGTGGATTAGAACATCTTCGTCCTTCATAATATGGAACTGAACAGCTGATGAAATATGAGAAATACTAAACAACTGTATGGTTTCGAGTATGGAAAAAAGATTGAATATGAAGAGATATTTTTTTTTGTTTATTGTTTTTAAAAGTTTTGAAATTTGTATCTATATTTTAATAATATGCATTATCGTCTGTTTTCTACATTGTTAAAAGAAATGAGGTAAGTAAATATTATTCGAAAACTAACTTTGTATTTATAAATATGATGCAATTTTGTTTATTTGTATTTGAATTTCAAATGATATAAATCTCGTATCAGTAATTTTATTGTATGCATTATCACTTTTGCTTTTAACATTGTAAAATCGGAAAGGCATACGTCCTTCATGATATGGAACTGAGCAGCTGATGAAATATAAGAAATACTAAACAACTGCTAGTGGAGTCGAGTATGGAAAAAAGATTGAATATGAAGAGATAGATTCTTTTTGTTTATTGTTTTTAAAAGTTTTAAAATTCGTATCGGTATTTTAATTGTATATATTATCGTCTGTTTTCTATATTGCATAAAAGTGAGGCAAGTAAGTATTCGTAAAAAATATGCATTTATATAGAATGTATAATTTTATTTATTTGCATTTGAATTTCAAGTGATATAAAACTCGTATCAGTAAATAAATTGTATGCATTATTATTTTTGCTTCTAACGTTTTAAAATTGAATAGGCATACGTCCTTCATGATATGGAACAGAACAGCTGATGAAATACGAGAAATATTAAACATCTGTTGGTGGTGTCGAGTATGGAAAGAAGATTGAACATGACATCTTTTTTTGTTTTGTTTATTGTTTTGAATATACATTTTTTGTTGATTGTTGTCTACATTTTAATTATATGCTTTTTGTCTGTTTTCTACATTGTAAAAAAATGAGGTAAGTGTATGTTATTCGAAAAATAATTATATAATATAACATTTTATTCATTTGTACTTAAATTTCAAGTGATATAATAGTCGTAAAAGTAATTTAATTGTATACATTATCATTTTTCATTAACATTGTAAAATCAAAAAGGTATACATTTTTCGAGAAATAAAGGTAAGTTTAGACTTTTTTGCGTATTTGAACAAGAGATATGAAACTCGTTTTATGCATTATCGTTTGTTTGCAATAAATAAATAAATAAATAAATAAAAAGAAAAAAAAGAAGGGAAAAAAAAAAGGTTGGCATAGATTTCTGAAACAAAATGTTTCGTGCTTTCATGGATAATGTTTATAAGATACAAAGAATTCAATTAAATTTATTTATCAAAATATTTGTTTATCAGTTTATTCAAGAGTCATAAAACTCATATTGCTCTTTTAATTGTATGCATTTTGCTCGTTTACAACATTATAAAAAGCATACATTTTATCATGTATTTAATTTCTTTACATTAGAAATTCAACAGATGATACATTTCTTACATTTGGGTTTCAAAAGACAATACTTTAATTTTTTTTAATATTCTAAAATGAATATTTTAAACTTGTACATTGAAACTTGTTTTAAATATCGTAAAAGGAATACAGGTAAGCGTACAGTTTGCAAATTTTACTTATGGCTTTTATCCATACGCAATTGTTTGCAAGAATTGAGCTTCAAGGGAGACACGAAATCGCTGAACTGGCTTTTGGATTAAAGTTTGGTAATTCGGATTTATGACAGCAAATAATCAGATGCAGTGATTTATTTTAGTTGAATGTTTACATTTTCTTATTGATCAAATTATTTTAAATCAATGTTTAAATTTATTTTCTCCTTGGTGAAATTTGCATTATAGAAATCGTTTTTATTCTTCAATGTTTTCATTTATTTAGAGAAGATGCTTGCAGACTACAGTACCAGCGATGAAAGAATTCTACAAGAAGACTGGCGAATAATGCCGCAACTGAATTTTAAAAGAAAAAGCACTGTCCAAATATTGGAAATTGGGAAATGTTTCTTCTAATTATGCTCGCTTCTTTATTTAATCAAAAATTTTATTATATAATATTAAAAAAATGTAAAAAAAAATAACAAAAAGACGATTTTTATTGCTAAAGGTGTGTTTATAGGTATTCAATTTTCTAAAAAAAATCTAAAAGCAAAAGACTCCCCCCCCTTTTTGATAATAATCTCTATACATTATTTTAAAATTCGAAAAATAAGCATTTCAAGGACACAAAATTGTATTGTAATGTTCCATTTTGCAATCAATAACAATATAACAATATACAGAGTTTAAGAACTTTTGAGTTCAAGAAGTCCTTGAACCCTCTTACACATCGACATATTTTTATTTCTCTACAATTTCTTCCCAAATCTTAATAAACTTTAAAAAATATTTTTAGTTCTGTTTTATTGCAAAATATTTGTAATTCTATTTTACAGCAAACTTTTCATTGTTTTACTAAATTGCGTTTAGACATAATCGAATTGAGAAATATATATTAAATTTAGCTTTTTATGTGCATGGCTGCGCTGCTATATATTTGAGTATAAATTTTAAAAATAATATAGACGAATCAAGATTAAAACATTGTATTCCTAAACGAATCAAGATTAAAACATTAGCTTGTTTTAATCTTGATTCGTCTAGCAAGCTAATGTTTTAATCTTGATTCGTTTAGGAATATAATGTTTTAATCTTGATTCGTCTAGCAAGCTAATGTTTTAATCTTGATTCGTCTAGCAAGCTAATGTTTTAATCTTGATTCGTTTAGGAATACAATGTTTTAATCTTGATTCGTCTAGCATTAGCTTACTAGACGAATCAAGATTAAAACATTAGCTTACTAGACGAATCAAGATTAAAACATTAGCTTACTAGACGAATCAAGATTAAAACATTATCTTCGTAGACGAATCAAAATTAAAACGTTATCTTTCTACGATGTTTTGGATTAGAAATTATTAGATTAAAATTACCTTAATTTTTTTTAATTACTAATATTATCTTGCTTCCATCAATGTTAATGAATTTTTTGAAAATATGTGCCTTTGTGTGTGCATATAATATAATAGGTATGTTTGTTTTCTCATTAATAATCTTAATTGGATAAATTATATTGGATTTTTAACCCAGAAAGATTATCTAGAATTTTTGCTTAGGGTTCGAACCATCCTTAAACCATAATTTTTTATTTTTATTTGAGATTTATATTTTCTTGTTTTTAACAATAATAAACTTTACCTTTCTGATAAGAATTATTTCCGTTTCTTCGTCCACTTCTAATGAAAAATTTCTTTTCCGTTTCCTGAATCTTTAGTCTTGTTTTCTGTTTTTCCCCTTTAAAGTTCCTTCCTCTCTTTTCAATTTTTTTATTATTTATTTCTCTATTTCTTGTCACTTTTTTTCTTCTTCTTTTTTTTTATTCAGTCATGCCTGACAACTAAATCTTAGAAAAACTCAGATGGGTTTTGCCAGATAAATGAAAGGTCGGGTGGAAAAATATCAGATTTCCGAATAAATCTGAAAGCTTTTCAAATTTTCTTGGAAATGACATTTTTTTAATATGGGACAAAAAAATTGCTTATTTCTCTTAAGAATAAAAAAACATTTAATGAGAAATATTTTTAATTATATTTACTGTAAAATGTGAAACTATTTTCAGGTCTGTTTGTAATAAATTTAATTAAAGGCAATTTTTAGAAACTGTACATTAATTCATTATATTTATTTTCTAATTTTGATGCTATAAGTTATAATTAATTATTATTAAGGCTATGAAATCTTGAAAATATATGCTTCTCTGATTCATTATCAGGTGGCACCCCTTTAGATGTAAATATGTTTCAGATTTAATTACATTAGTAAATTAAGGGATAATTCCGAAAATATGAAAATATTTTGGAAATTAAAATTGAAAATACTTAAGTATATAACATTTTAACGCACATGAAAAAATAAAAAGGGAAAAAATATTGCATAATTTCAAAATAACATTTTATAAAAATACAAAAAAATATATAAATATATGAGTTTATCCTTTCTCTATTTTAACCTTATAACACATTCTGTAGCCATTTGGATGCATGTTTTTATTTCTATTTATAAACTTCCCATGACTGTTCCAAAGGGCAACAATGGAAATCCTTTTTTAACCCTTTAAAGGGCCATTTTTTTCTAGTCATATTATGTTAAAATATTTTTAGGCTTGAAATCAGAATAAGAAAAGGGATTCATTTAGCTTATTAGATAAATTTAATTAGACTAATTAATTAATTTGGTTAATTAATAATTAAGTAACAAATCAAGACACATCATTTTGTCTCAGAGAAAGAACTGAAGCATCTAAATTTCTGACTAAAAAAATTTGTTAGAACTTATGCCAACCTACATAATTTCATACAAAGATTAATAAATTTGGTGGGAAGCACTTCCCACTGCCCTAGAAAGGGTTAAATGCCTTTTTATAAACATTTGTAGTACGTACATGACAATAGTGGTACTAAAATTAGATTCAAATGGAAAACTTGATTTAAAAGTATTCTTCTATAAATAAAAAATATTCTTGTGATTTTTTTTTTGTGTGTGTGTTCTGTGTTGCTTACAGTAGCACGTGAAAATCCGCGAGAGATTTAGTGGAGTGTAAAGCACAAGCTATATTCAGCTTAAAAAACTGCTTCATACATCTCTCTCTACAACGTAATCTCTTATCATCTGAAATATGTTAGTTAACTTTAGTTTTGCCCCTTGAAATTCTTGGTGGATTCTTGAAAATTATGAATAGAGAATTAAAAAAAAACAACCATAAAATATGTATAAACATTTGCAAATTCGTTATTTTTTTTCTATAAAATGCAACAAAAAATTAATTTTTAGAATGCATAATGAATAAGAACATTGGTTATCATCGTTTCTTTCCACTTCATAAATTTCCAAATATGCAATCGGAAAAATTGCATTGATATTTCAATTATTTAAAAATAAAGTTGAAAAAAAGGTGCAATTTATGTAAGACATATTATCAAGTTTTTATTTTATAGATAATTGAATGAAGCATTTATAAGTTATTGTAATGCAAGTCCAATACAACGAATATTGTTTGTTGCGAGAATCCCTCTGTTATGGGTGATTCGCAATATATTTTTATTATTGCAGATAATCAGCAGGAGTGGTTTATAATATTCCCAAATAATTTTTCTGCTATCCCACCTAAATGTCATGGATCTCGGCCGTGCTTTCGGATTTTAATGTTTTAAAATTCGCGCACATGAACGTTTTGAATTTCTTAGTATAGTGAAGTAAACCGTGAAGGCATTTAGAACACTTTTTTTAAACCAATTGAAATCAAAATTTGGCCAGCGCTACAATTTTAGTGAAAATATCACATACTAAATTTCATCCATTTAGGTCTTCACGTTTAAATGCATGCGAATGTACAGATCGACAGACAGTCATCCGTTGACGGTTTTGATTCAAAACTAGATGGATGAATAAAGTATTATACACAGTTTAAGCATCTAGCTGCTTACGTTTTGTAGTTATTATCTCGAGAGAATACCGGGCGAACCGGAAAAATCAGTAAAATACGAGGGATTTAAAAAATCATATATAAAACAAGAAAAAAAGTAGAAAATTTGAAATTTCCCTTAAAAACTACTTGAAGTAATTTTGAAATTACTTTAAGCAATTTTTTTAGGTGAAAAAAACTAACAAACTAAATTGTCGATTTCTTTAAACATTGTAAGAATGAAAATTTCGTTGCAATTGCTTTAAAAACGAAACAATTCTCTTTGCGACTGTTAAACCGCAGAAGTTCATCCCTTTTCTTCTACTTTCTAAGTAATTTTAAAATTACTTTAAGTAATTTTTTAGATGAAAAAAACAACAACAACTAACTAACTAAATTGTCGATTTCTTTAAACATTGTAAGAATAAAAAATTCGTTGCAATTGCTTTAAAAACAAAACAATTCTCTTTGCGACTGTTAAACCGCAGAAGTTCATCCCTTTTCTTCTACTTTCTAAGTAATTTTAAAATTACTTTCTGCAATTTTTGTAGATGAAAAAAAAACAAAAACAACTAACTAACTAACTCAATTTTTGATTTCTTTAAACATTGTAAGAATAGAAATTTCGTTGCAATTGCTTTAAAAACGAAACAATTCTCTTTGCGACTGTTAAACTGCAGAAGTTCATCCCTTTTCTTCTACTTTCTAAGTAATTTTAAAATTACTTTATGCAATTTTTGTAGATGAAAATAAAAAAAAAAACTAACTAACTAACTCAATTTTTGATTTCTTTAAACATTGTAAGAATAGAAATTTCGTTGCAATTGCTTTAAAAACGAAACAATTCTCTTTGCGACTGTTAAACTGCAGAAGTTCATCCCTTTTCTTCTACTTTCTAAGTAATTTTAAAATTACTTTATGCAATTTTTGTAGATGAAAAAAAAAAAAAACAACTAACTAACTAACTCAATTTTTGATTTCTTTAAACATTGTAAGAATAGAAATTTCGTTGCAATTGCTTTAAAAACAAAACAATTCTCTTTGCGACTGTTAAACCGCAGAAGTTCATCCCTTTTCTTCTACTTTCTAAGTAATTTTAAAATTACTTTCTGCAATTTTTGTAGATGAAAAAAAAACAAAAACAACTAACTAACTAACTCAATTTTTGATTTCTTTAAACATTGTAAGAATAGAAATTTCGTTGCAATTGCTTTAAAAACGAAACAATTCTCTTTGCGACTGTTAAACTGCAGAAGTTCATCCCTTTTCTTCTACTTTCTAAGTAATTTTAAAATTACTTTATGCAATTTTTGTAGATGAAAATAAAAAAAAAACTAACTAACTAACTCAATTTTTGATTTCTTTAAACATTGTAAGAATAGAAATTTCGTTGCAATTGCTTTAAAAACAAAACAATTCTCTTTGCGACTGTTAAACCGCAGAAGTTCATCCCTTTTCTACTTTCCCTCTTTTACATATATCAGTCTAATTTCCAAGACAAAAATAGTTGAGAAAAGAAGTTACTTCTATGATAATCGGCCGCCGACGTGTACAAAACATCATTAGCGATATTGTCCGAAAAACATTTTTCGACGTGCTTGGCCAGTTTTTCCAGCGCAAGTGGTTAAAGCTTTGGAATAATTATCTTTCTCATATTAAATGTACTATTTTGGTTACATAAGCTGTACGCAGGATTTTCAAAGATAAAGAATTTGTAGATGCTTCTATAAATCTACATCTACCAGAAATACATTTTGTTAGCTAAAATATTGAAGAAAAAAAATGGAATGAAATTTTCGTTTCATTCGTCTAAAATAGACGAATGTTTATTAAAATGTGGTACAAAGGTGTAACAGACGCAGATGTGAAGATTCAGTTGAAATAAAGGATTTCAACAAAAAACTTTTTTTTACTATTCCTTGAAACGAATTTATATTTTTTTAAACGCTTCAATCCCAGGAAGTATTGTATTATCTAATTGATAATTAAGTAGAAATATATATTACTCAGATATGCATATTAATGAAAACAGCTCTAAATAGAAAAGAGATGTGCATATTTATTTCATATTCTTTATTGTATCTTACTCTATTATGATTCGGTTAAAATGAGAATTATGTTATGACGAATTAATTTGGACTGTTATTAAAGTGCATTTTTTTTACTCATATAAAATAGCGCGAAATTTTAAAAATATTTTTTTTTCTTAAAATGAGAAGTCGTAAGCTTAAAGCGTAGAACTAAACAGTTATTTTCGTTTTAGATTGAATGATTGGCAACTATTTCTTGCTCTCTCTACGAAAACGAATTGTTTTAGCTATCATAATTATGTAATCAATCGTTTTCAAGCATAAATTCTATTAAAATTCAGAAATCAAGCTATTCGTGCCAATTTGCAATCAAACCGTAAATTAAAAGTGACTAACTAATACCGGTGATAAATATTTTCAACAAACACAAAGCTAATGATGCTTAAAACCGATGAGCAAATTTTTAAGCATAATTTTTCTCATTTTTAATAAAGATATAGTAAATATTATTACTTATAATATCTTTTTTTAATTTTCATAGTTTATAAATCTAATATATTCATTTATAACAATTTGACCCCTTTTCGTTATCTTTGCTTGATGAATTTTTGTACTGTTAGATACTTCATACCCTCACCATCAGAAAAAAAAAAAAACTGCATTTTTATACACTATATGAATAGCTAGAACAAATGAAAATTTCCATACTAAATCTATGAACGTAAACTGTACTTTCACTTAAAAAATGTTTGAAAGAAAATCATCGGTTAGACGACATTTACATCAAACAAACTCCGTTACTAAAAGGAAACCAGCATTTTTTAAAGCGATTTATATCAAGTTAATACGATTAATTCAAAGTAATTCTCCAATGATTTCCACTGTTTTAAGTTGAAATAGTCAATACTACAACATACAGTCAATGAAGAAATCATCGGTAAGACGACATTTACATCAAACAAACTTCGCAACTAAAAGGAAATCAGCATTTTATAAAGCTATTTATATCAAGTTAATACGGTTAATTAAAAGAAATTCTCCAATGATTTCCACTGTTTTAAGTTGAAATAATCATTACTACTCGTTTGTAGTTCATGTTGAAATCCATTGGTCTATCAACATTTATTTATATATCACACCTATAGGTGGGAAATTGGAATGAATTTCAGTAGTTGTCAAGTTAAAATGTTCGATAGAACAGAACAATATTGCACATTTTCAATTCTACCAATGTTATTTGATTAATCATGAAGTTTTTAATACTACAAGTCAATTGTTAACCTGAAAAATTGGTTCTAATATATTTTAAGTAATGTATGTTTCCAATATAAGCTTTCTGAATTTATACACGATTAGAATTCTTAAAACAGGCTAAAATATTAAGACTATTAAAAAAAAAAATTTGTGTTCTGAGAAAACCACAGGCGATGGAATGAGATATTCTTGTAGTTTGTGTATACTTTATCTGAGTATTATTAGTTTTTTGAGTAAAGAGTAAATGTACAAAGAGTAACTATTTCTTAGATATTAGTAACTTCGACTACGAGCAATTTAAATAAATCTTCATTAATTTATTTTCGTACTGGAAAAAAAGCTTCAAGTCTTAATTTTATTAAAAAAAGTCTCTAATAAATAAAAGTAAAAAATCTTAACATTTTAAAATATAAATTTAAGGAAAAATATAAACATGAACCGAGTAACAGACAATTTACAAAACATTACAGATAGGGATTAAGAAATTAATATAGACAGTTTAGACATTGATATTTATCCATTTTTCTTTGGTGATTGTGTTATTCTCAAGTTGAATGAGTCAGTTCCTCAATAATTTGTATAATTAGATATGAATGGTATCCATTTTAACGTAAAATAGAATTTTTAAAAAAAATCTTGAAATTTAAATCATATTTGAATAGAAGGCTAATCAAAGTGATTTCCCAATTTTATGGAGCGGTGCTTTTATTAGCATTTTTCATTTATAGGAAGAAAATAATTATTTTGTGAAATTATATTTAAAAGGCAATTTATAAATTTATTTTATAAGTGGACTCTTCCAATTTAATTTTGAACATAATGTAAGCTCTAAAATTGCGTTTTAATTGTATATAGATAAATTCTAATAATAATTTCTATTAATAATAGCTAACTCAATAAAAAATAAGTGAATTGCCGTTATTCATTTAACTATGCTGTAGTTAATTTTTTTTTCTGCAAAGACTGCTGCCTTAATGGCTGTCTTTTGGAACCAATAATTAAAACGTAAAATAAGATTTACGGAAACAATTTTCAATGCATGTTTCAAAGAGAAAAGCAATAACTGATAAGATTTCGACTTAATAAATCATAATTATCAACCTAATAAATCATAGATTGCTGTATTGGCTTACAACAAAAAAATTGCGAAAGATTTTAATTTATTTATTTTTGACTTAATGATGTTAAATTTTGTTTCGAAACACTTTATATACGATTTCTTGACAAAAATAAAGTAAAAAAATATCCCTCCTTTTTTTTAATTACTGCTACTTTTAGGTGCACAATGTAGTTAATTTATGTGGTGTCATAGTCATTTGACGAAAGTAACTGCGCATTTAATATAGATCTGCGCATTATTTTTGCATTTCTACTATGCAATTGACAAAATAGTTATTCATCACTTAAAATCCTTTAATCCGCCCAATTTTCCTTGTTATCAACAACAACCTTTTTATCAACAATATTCTTACTGCCATTCTGTGAAAGTGAAATTTATTTGGAAGAAAGATAATATTGTACAAAGATGTTACATTTTTACAAAATCGTGTGCATTGAATTGCATTGAAAGAAATTTTTTTTAATCCACGCAATTTTCCTTGTTCTTTAATCTTTTTAGCAACTATATTTTTACTGCCATTCTAAAAAAATTAAATTTATTTGAAAGAAAGATAATAATATATAAAGATGCTATATTTTTAGAAAATCGTCTGCTTTCAATTTAATTAAAACAAAAATGATAATGCATTGAGATGCAATTATTCTTCCGAAATGTATGCAGTGAATTTTAAAATTTGATACGTTTTATTATGACGTGTATTATATGAACATGAATTAACAACACTTTTAAGTAATAATATTCTTATGAAAATAATTCAAAAAATTCTTAATAAATGATTATTATAATATAGTAATCTTAAACGCGAGATGAAAATTTGTGCCTTTGCAGAAAATAATAATAATAAAAAATTGCAAATGATTTTGCAGAGAAAAATTCCCATGTGCATTTTTTTCAGGTGAAAATGAATACTTTGCTAAAAGTTAGATCCAGTAACGTGATTCGAATTATTTCTTTTTCTATTTGTAATTCTTTCCTGCAAGAAATGGCAACAAACGAATTTATCAAAATATTTGTCAAATAAATAAATGTTCCGTAGAAGTTAAGCCTTAAAAATAATTAATCATAATTTTGTAAAAAAAAATACAAAAATAAGAATATAACATATTTTATTGTTCCATGAGCACCAGGCTTCGAAACAGAATACAAATAAAAAAGAAGATACAAAATATTTGCTACATATGGTAAGTACCGATAAAAATGTGTAAAATATCATATATCAAAATATGAACAGTGATAATTTTTTCCGTAGCATGCGATTAAACGTCCATATGAGACAAATGATAATTTCCATCATGATTTCTGTTACAGCACAGCTGTTGAGAACCATGAGATGAGTCCGTTGTATAAAAAAAAACATTGCACCAGTGTCATATAGCGAGATATTTTTTCGGTGTCCCGATTAATGTGGGAAAAATATTTCAACTTTTTTTTATATAAAGATGCAACTGATTTCCTCGTTCTTATATACATAGTTAAACACTGACTGAATAACAAACCGCTGGAATTCGAACAGTAGTAAGCAGATGTTTTTTTTTGTTGTTGTTTAACAGCTTGCGTAGAATTGGTAATGCAGATGTTCTAAGCTTTATTAGCTGCATGCGAACATTTCATTTGTTGTATAATGAGCTTGCGCCTGATAAAAGAGTTCTATCGCTCTAAAAGTCTATTTTAAAGATTCGTCATTTTGTCGATAGTGTTTTTTATATTTAAATATGTTTTTAATGTTAAAGTATATTAATTATTTTGAAAAGAAAACTTGTTAATGTTGATGACTAGAAAGAATTTAATCCTTTGATGCATTTCAGTATTTCATCTGACGTTCTATTTCCTACCTTATATTTTCATCCATTACAGACATTTTCTATGTCCTTTTTTTTTAATGAAATTTAAAGTTATATTGCTTTTGATATAATTTTTTTTACTGTACGATTACTATTTTAATTTCAAAATTGAGTAAATTCGTACGATTTACGAGAAATGTGCTCGATTGACTGTTACACAATATATATGAAAAATTATATATTTCAAGCCATAAATTAATTATGATATACTTTAAAATTCCGAGGATAATACTTTTTTTTATCATAAAAGGGATTCAGTCAGTGTTAAATAATATCTTTGGCATAATTAAAAAATTCAAATAACTTATGGCAAGCGCCATTTTTTAATTTTGTCATTTCTACCACGTTATCTAACAATAAACATTTCTTTAAAATTAAATAAAAATTTGTATTTACAGAAAAGCCCAAGTTCATTCTTGGCTTTTTACATAAATCTCAATCAATTTCCCACGGACACCGACTAAATACTCGTCAAACTGTTTCTCCTGGATTCTTTTAGAAGCAAGTCCAGTTTTCATCAACAAGGCTTCCATTGCCCACATACGAAGCCGTGTTTACTGGGTAGGGTCCCCCGAAATCATCTATAAGGGGAGGCAAAAGTCCAGCATATTGCCTTACATTGGCAGGTGGGAGGTACTGGTCAAGCTCAGATTCATCTAAATTGTCCATAGCCTCTCTAGTGAGCTGACCGACATCTACATAGCTGAAGTCGATTGGTGGTTCATAAGTGTTGCCATCTGTGGAAGATAAAAAATGTTACTTTTAATTAAATGCATTTGAAAGAAAATGTAACAAAAAAATTTAAGTTATAAATATCAAGAAAAACATTTTTAGCTATTTATTTATTAAATTAAATATCAATTATTATTTCATTCTTATGAAACACTTGAAAGCAATTGCATTCGAAATATTTTTAACATATTAAGGCACATAGTCTGATTTTTTTTCTTAAATGGATGCAAGATTGACTTATTAGATGTAAGGCTTAGGCACTGCTTATGTGATTTGTTCTAATACGATTTATATTTAAAAATACATAAGAGTTAATTGAATTTGTGGGGAATTAGTATCATAAGCGTAAGGATTTATGTCTTGGAAAAGAAAATCATTAATTAATCTTAAAAATATAAGTTATTAATTTTCATCGATTCATTGTTCAGAACAACTTATTTTTCTTTAACATGGGGAAATTCAATACATGTTCAGTATAACTAATGTGCCAAATTAGTATGTTGTTCTGTTTAAAAATATTTTTTATCTCGATTTTGAATACAACAGTGACGGATTTTACTTTTATTATTATATATTATTTGATAAAAATATTAAAATTAAAATAAAATTGAAAATTTTGAATTAAGTAAAAGAAATTAGCAATGATTTTGGTAAGTTTTCTTAGTTAAATCCGGGAAAAAATATTTATAAATCATTTTATAATTATTATAAAATGCATTTCTGCCAAATAGTACAACTTTTTCTCTCTGAAATATATTATAATGAAGTGTAATGTGATATAGTATGTTCCGTGTAATGAGAAGTCATGGTATTGGAGCATACGTGATCGGAAATGGTATGTTCCAATACCAGATTTTGCTATTTCAAACATTTCTGTAATGTAAAGGTAAATCTGCCGTATGTTATTATGGTGATGCTATATTTTCCCGATGTCAGCTAAACACCATGCAAATGTATAACTTTGCTTTTCTAAACAAACAACAATAACTAAAAATCGAACGCTATGAACACGTTAAGTTTTTGTTACGTGCTATATGGGAACATTTATAAATTTGTATGATATAACAGTATATCTAATCACAATTTTTTTCATCGCATTCACGTTATACGAAAATGCGTAATATGAGAATCCACTGTACTTTAATCCAACTCAATTTACATCAAAGCAGGTGATAAAAGATGGATTCGTAGTTTGAAACTTTCATATTTTATTAAAAGCTCTGTCTCTGGTAGATACGTGACATAATTCAAATAATTTAATGGCAGTTAGAAATCTCACTGCCCTTTTTTAAACGATACGTGTTAAATAGTCATGAATGCAGTCATCTTTAATCTCATTTTTTTACATTTTTAATGATCAAAGTCAAGTCAATGATTAAATTTCCCAGAATAAATGCATCATAATAAGGAATGAATTAGAATAATGCCGTTGTTTTTAAATTATTAAAATATCAACAAAATCTAGTGATGATTTTTTTCGCGTAATTCGGAAAGTTTAGGATTGGGATATTAGAATTTGAGGATTTTTTTTTTGCATTATGTAGAGGTTATCTTATAGTAAAAAAAGGCAAACATAACATAATGAACTGTAATGGTATAGATAAGTGAACAACTAACTGTTGCCAAAAATTATATTTAAAAATGACATTTTTAGTCGTTGAACAGTTAATCGTGTTTCGATTTTAAGTATTTAAATTTAAAGACGAATTTTTAAAATAATATAAATGTGGATGAATGAATCTTAAAAAATTGTCATGTTCTGATGCTTCAGATTAAAATTTAGCACCTCCTTTAATTTTTTGAAAATAATTTATTCCATGCAGAGCCTATTGGTGGAAGTTGAAAAGTTTTCAAAGGGATTGTTGTTAGAAAAAACTATAAAAATATAATTAGCTCTAACTATTTCAGTTGAAAACGCAAAGAATTCGTTATGTCTTTCTGAAATTAGTGCTTCAGAGGTAATAATTTATTTAATAAAAGAAACCTGCAATAAATAAAGCCTGAATGTGAGAAAATAATTATCATCTTTAATATAAATGTAAGCTAGTTTTGAAATCTTCACGATGTTGAAACTAATATGATATATAAAGTGTATACGATGGTGATATTTCAAATATGGTACATATATTTCCTTTTATTCAAATATTTGCAGCTGTGGATTATTTGTGTCAGCGTAGCTAAAATTGCCAGTATGGGAAATCTGGTTGAGTATTAATATAATTATCAGTAACAATTTAAAATGACATAATCAAATTTATAATTTATTTAGCACTGTATGCAATTTTATAGCGTCATAGGACTACAAAGTATTTATGGAAATCAAGCTATTATTGTTTCCATTATAGATTTTTATTGTTCCGAATATTGATTATAGATTTTTAAAACTAAATTAAACTCAAATATATTGACTTTGAAATTCATTAGGATCGTATCAAGGCAATCTAGTTGTAATAACAGTAATCTAATTGTAGTAATGACACGTCGAGTTATTTTTCTCAGACTAACTATAACTAAGAATCATTTTATTCATTCGATTTAATTTCTAAATCAGCATCTAATATCAAAAACTTTGAACATGTTTCTAGATATTATATATTTATTTAAAAATTTAGTCGGTTCTGAAGCTATCGAAATATTTTATGTCTTGAGATGAAAAAATTATATATATATTATTTTTCGAACACTTTACTTATGCACTTTCATATGGGCTGTACAGATCCTGTAAATAGAATTTTTCCGCTTGTATGCGGGCTTATACAAATGCTGTAAAATTAAGAATTTTATTCCTTTGGCGAACTAATTTCATTTTTATATAATTATTCCGTTAGCTATTTTATGCCCCTACCACAATGTATCGTTCATATATATTGTTTGCTAATGACTTCATATTTCTCCCACACAATCTCGTTTTCAAACAATATTTTGAGATTTATCTTCCCGTGATTTAAAGGTTCATGTAGCTTCAAAGAACTTCATCTCTTTTCAAATGATATTTTGAGTTTTCTATCTTATTCACGAAAACGCATACTTTTATTTACTACATGAAGTGAAATGCACTGACCTGTTTTGAGCCTTCTGTTGAGGGTGGTGAGCGTCTGCAGAGGAGGGCTGGAAGGTGGCGTGGGTGGACTCGAGGGGTTTCCGGACCCGCTCTCCATTTTCACAGAACCGGAATCGGAGGAATCACTATACTTCAGAGATCTGCAAAGAAATAAAAAAAAAGGGGGGGGGGGTGTTTACAGATTTTTACTGTTAATCGTCTTCAGAATAGCATAATCGTAATAAAAATTTTGTAAAAAATGGGAAATGAAAACTGAATGCAAATGTACATAAAGTAGAAAAATGTAGAAAACTTATATAAAATATAACTGCGATAATAATGATATTTATAATTTAATTTGATTGTGATGAATAAAATATTTAATAACTCATTTGCAAGTTAAATATTCTCTATTGAAATTTTTGCTTTACATTAAAATGTAATAAATAAATTATTAAATTATGTGAAATTAATTTGGAAAGATTAAAATTTTTAAGTTTTGCATATATGAGTTAGTGCGCATTCCATGGTTTAAATTTAGTTTAGATTCAAAGTTATATAATAATTTTCATAATAATGAGCCTTGCAGTATGATTATTAGTATTTATAATAAAAGTCTCATGTACTTATTCTGAACAGCAGAAAAGTAAAAGCAGTACAGTGAATTTATTATTAAACAAACTTTTTAATTAAATGAAAAACGGAGATATCAATATTTATTACACCCTATAATTGCGATTTTACTTACAGCGTTGCATACAAATAATATATGATAATTTATAGCGCGGATTTAATACCTCATTATGGGTTAAATTGCTTTGCTTAAACTAACTTTTATCTAACCAGTTCAATATAAAATATTTATTAACCTTATCTTCATATTTTTCTTTGTTAAATTTTTATTAACATTATCTTCATATTTTTCTTTATTAAATTTTTATTAACCTTATCTTCATATTTTTCTTTGCTAAATTTTTATTAACCTTATATTCATATTTTTCTTTATTAAATTTTTATTAACCTTATCTTCATATTTTTCTTTGCTAAATTTTTATTAACCTTATATTCATATTTTTCTTTATTAAATTTTTATTAACCTTATCTTCATATTTTTCTTTGTTAAATTTTTATTTCAGGATTTTTTTATGAGATAACGGTTCTTTTGTAAAAACGAATATTGTCTAAATACCTGAATACAATTGTCGTGTTAGCCTGACCAGCAGGTTGTGGGGGCTTTTCATTGCCAGATTTTGTTGCCTTCTTTCTTCTGGGTTGGTATTTGTAATCAGGGTGTTCCCTCTTATGGATAAGACGAAGCCTTTCAGCCTCTTCGATAAACGGCCGTTTGTCTTCTTCATTGAGTAACCTAAAACAAATACAACAAATGAGGGTTATTCGTAAAATACAAAAACTGAATATCATTCCAATTGAGAATCTGCTTGCGTAAAACGTAACCAAAGAGAATAATGCAATGCAAAACTTCAAAAACATCATAATGAGATGCACATTCTACCTTTTATAATTCAATTAGATTTTTTTTCATTAGATAAGTTTCATTAGATTTATTAGATAAGTGGCAACAGCTATCCATAGTTGAAAGTGATAATTCAAGGTCCTTTAGCTATTCTAGAAAATCTTAACATTGATCGTAACTATAACACCAGTCTGAAATGAAAGTGTAGTTAAAAAAATTAGAGATTTGATAATTTTAAAATTTACATTTTTAACGTTTAAAATATTTTAATATAGGTAAAAAGTGTGAAAATTCAAGTCATTTTATTCCATATATTTTTATTTTAAGTCTGGAAATGGAATCTAAAATTGGGTCCGAGCCGTTTCGTTACTTTAACTGGATTTTAAAATCGTTCAAAGTACTTAATATCTGCAGTTTTGCAATTTCAATGCTAAAATGAAAAAGCTATACATAAATACGTCAAATATAATAAAGTGTCAAAAATATAGAAATACATAGATTTTTTTTTTAAACAAGTCATTCGAAATTTTTAATTTAATTAGTACACGATTTAATTAATGCCAATAGTAAGCATTCTTTTATCTCATCGTGGTATTCAGATTTCTGGCACTTAGGTTATTTAAGAAAAATATTGAAAAAAAAACTTTTTTTTGTGAATATTTTGCAATTTTTTTATATATCCTTTGTAACGAAATTGAATCCTAAGAAACTGACTTATCATTTGAAACACTTTATGGATGTTCATATACATATTTTATACTAGTATTTTATAAGTATGTACATGCACATGTATCGATTCAAAGTTTCTGTAAAATCATTTAAAGTTCTTTAACGTAGAAAATAAACTGAAATTAACTTTCAATTAATTTATTATGTAGAATTTATTAGAAAACCGAATTCCTTTTAACTCATATGAGTATATTTAATTACATAAGATTGAATTTATTATAGGAATTTTAATTAGAATTTTGACCTTTTAAGTAGGAAATTAAATAAATTTTAATATGTAGAATTTCTTTGAGATACTAAATTTCTTTAAACTCATAAGATTTTATTTAACTACACTAGTGCGAGTTTATTGAGGAAGTTTTAATTAGAATTTTGACCTTTTAAGTAGAAAATTCAATCGGTCAAGATGTGAAATACCGATATCTGAAGCGCCGAAACTATTTATCGATATTACTTCCGCATACTGTGTTACAGTTTTGCAAAGATTTATTGCGCTCTTATAAACCATTCAAGTTATTATACGGAAGAGCTTAAATCAATATTATTGGTTTCCGGGATCCTATTTATTAGAATTGCGCATATTTTATTAATAAAAATGTGTTTCCTTCTTATTTTCAGCCTGAAACCAAGTACTTATATAAGGATTGCGAGATGATTTAAATTATTGAATTTTCAATGCACAAACTGATAATTTCATTCCGTTGGAATAATGATTTTAAAAAAAAAATTTCTTTAAAACTGTACATTATAAAGAGCGCATATTAAGTTTCCTTCTTGTTATTAGTATAAAACTAAATACTTATAAAAACGTAAATAAATTATTCAAATTATTGAATTTTTAATGTACAACTTGATAATTTCATTGTGTTGATGTAATAATTTTTTTAATTCCTTTAAAACTGTACATTATAAAGAGATTAATAATTGCACATATAAAAATTTTCCTACCTTGTAAATAAAGTTAAAAATATGACATTTTTTTAAGATTTAGAAAACAATTTTTTTTTATAAATTATTTATCAAAATTAATGCAAGTGTAAAAATAATCACGATATATCTAAGTGTTGAAAGTATAGTAATCCAGTCGGTAATATTTTAGTGGTTTTAAATTATTTTAAATATTTAATGTGGTATCTTTAATTTTGATTTACCGATTTCAATGAATTTCAAGATTTTTCTTTTTTAGAAAGATTTTTTTGTGATATCTTATCAGTTTTTTTCATGTAATTTTCATGAAATTTGTTTTTTACTCTACAAACGAAATATTAACAGTTGATTAGTAAAGTATTGCAATTAATTTTTTTAGCAAACTATTCCATTTTTTTTATTAGATGCATATGCACAAAAATGTATCTTTAATAACAATCATCAGCCATTCTTTATCGCACTAATTGAACTTCATTTCGACTGACAACAGATTGTAATTGGATTTGTATTTTTCAACGCTATTTTCGTTCTAACATAAAAATTATACGTAAAGCACAAAAATTCAATCTATGTGTATATAATTTTGCTGAAAATAACACATAAGGTGTTTAATATATTATATATTGTATGTATTGAAAACAAAAGTACTATCTAAACTATTTCATGAAATCCGTTTTTTACTCTACAAGCGAAATGCTAATAGTTTATTAAGTAATGTTTTGTAATTCGTTTTTTTCAGCAAACTATTCCGTTTCTTTTATAAGTTGTGCATGCGTAATAATTTATCTTTAATAATAATCGTCTGCAATTAAATTAACACAATTTGAGCTTCTTTTTCTATTTACGGCAAATCGTATTTGGATTTGTATTTTTGAACGTTATTTTCATTCTAATGGATTATAAAAATTGTAACTAAAGCACAAAAATTCAGTCGATATGTATAAAATTTTTCTGTGAATAATGTGTAAATTGTTTAATATATTCTATATTGTATGTATTGAAAACAAAAGTACTATCGAAATTATTTCATAAAATTTATTTTTTATTTTATAAATGGAATATTACTAGTTGATTAAGTAAAATTTGCAATTAGTTTTTTTTCTAGCAAATTATTCCGTATATGCGTAACATTTTTCTGTAATAAAAATCTTCTTCCATTAAATTATCGCGCAGATTGAACTTCTTTTTGATTGACTGTAGATCTTAATTCGATTTGTATTTTTCAACGCTATTTTCGTTTTCATGGACTATAAAAATATTACGTAAAACACACACAGAAACAAAAATACTATCTAAAACCGAGTTTAACTTCGAAATTTGAAATTTTTTATTTATAATCATTAAATTGTTATAAAAGTAGAAACATCTGCTTCTAAATCATATCTAAACCTTTTGCATTTCATTTAATTTCCTAAAATTGCAGTAATACTTAAACGCTTTTTTTTCATGACTGAACTCTAACCTAAATATTATATTTGGGCCCATATATTTTAAACAATGTTTCCACTCAAGAAGAATAACACAAACAAGATAAAATGTTATATAAAAATTATTTTTGGAGATTTACTTAGTAGCATCTATTTCACTTTTAGCTGTTTCATAGATCCCATAAATCACCTATCGCTGAGATGAAGTGTTATCAGGGTGTGGCTTTCAATACTTCTTATTCTTTTGCTTACATTATGATCAGATAGGTATCCTGACCTCTTAGATGTGCGGTCTATGGGAGGCGCATATCTTAGTTACAAATCATTCATCGGTTCAGAGATGGAATGATTGTGATAGCTTGTGGGAGCGGAGTCAGATGTTTTTGTGTACAAAAAAGGTAAGTGTAACGGTAGTTTAGGAAATGCCTTACACAATTTTCTCAGCCTCCATGAAGGGTCAAAAACCTACCCGAGTTTTTTTTTCTTTCGGAACGAATGAAGTGGCAGTTATTCTAATTTAGTTGATTAGATAATAGATCTTGTGAGATAAAATTATGCAATTTAATTTGTTAGATAATTTGATTTATCATGTGAGATAAATATTTATTGGCTTCTATTTTTAATTGATGAAACTTGTTGAAATGAGTTCCTACATTTTTATGTAAATATAATTTTAACGATAAATATTATTATTTTTTAAATATACTTTATTAAAATCACCAATTCTATGCTGATAATATCTCAGAAAAATCAGAAGGAAATGTATCAGTAAGAATTAGATTATATAGAAAAGAAAATAGAGATATCTGATTTGATTCTATTTTAATTTTTTAAAAACAATTAAATTCTGTTGCAAAATTTACAATTCGAAATTGCGTTACTTAAGTGAAAAAAGTTGATCATTTATTTAAAAATTGAGAATAAATTGTTTAAAAAATGATTGTGATTTGTGACTATTTTACGTGCTTTATAATAGCATACTGAAATTTAAAAAAATATATATTAGCTTTTTCTATAAAGAAAAACAATTTTTTTTGTTAAAGCATGATATTGAAGTAACATTACATTATATTTGCTGTTATTAATAACTAACTAAATTCATCTAAATTTAATTACTCTAATATGACTGTTAACCTGCAGGTTTAAATTTACCCTAATTAATATTATTCGAATTAATTTTTCCCAATCTGAAAAAAAAGTAGAAGAAATGAACTTAAGACCTTTTTCTTCGCCAGAAATATGAAAAATGAAGTTCTTTAAAAGATATTTCGATAGCTTTCTTCTATAATGATTAATGAGGTTCTCAAACGACGAAAATTTAAAAATTAGTTATTTTCTATTCAAAGTAAAGAGCAGGTTGAAATTCGTTCAAAATATTCTAACAACAGTTTAACTTGATTCTTTTCTTGCTGCTTTCAATTATATTATTATAATGGAAATAAGTGATAGGAATGTTGCTAATGGATTTGTTTTAAATAGTATCACTAGAAAAAATAATTAAAAATTGTTATAAAATATTACAGCTGTAAATAATGAGATTCGGGATTTATATATTGAACATATTTTAATAAAAGAGAACTCGAGGAACTAAAATTGCTCGGAGGTTATAAGGAGTAAAATTTTGTTGAAAATGATGTAAAATTTGCCAAGCCGTACAGCGTACAACGGTTGGAATTTTGTGGAGTTGATCTATTATGAAAAAATAATAATTTTGTACATTTTATTATTAAGAACAAAGTTTTCATACAGATAGAAAACTTTGTCATTAATTGTTTAGTGAATAAATTTACATATTTTATTTGTTCGACAAATTGTTTATAAGATTTTATAACAACATTTATCATGAAATTGTAGTTTCCATTATTGATTTTATTATAAGAAATATATGCAAATGGAATATTTTGCATATATACCTAGCGTAAGTAATAAATAGATTATTTTATATTGAAATAAAGCACGTGAACTTTAAAAAATATTTTCCGTACTTATTTCAATATATACAGTAATATATTTGTATACTCTAATAAAATGTCATCCTACAATTTTAACACCTTTTTTAGTTTAATTTGTTTAATTTTTTCCTTACATTGTGCTTATTCTGATTCTACAGAAAAAAACTATCTATTTTTAAAAAATTTGCACGTTGAAACGATATAAAGCGGTTTTTCCATTGAAATCAGCTATTAAACTGTTAATTTTTTTTTATCAAAACGTGCTTATACTATGGTAGAACTTATTATTAAAATGAGAGTCTTATGAACCTTTTTAATACCATATAATAGAAAATAATACTATAAAATGTCATAATTATATGCATTCCTGTAAAAAATTACGCAAAAACGCTGTTAGTGGTCACTTTTTGCACATAAAATGTTTTCACTACTTTGTAAAGTATATGCTATTACCAATAGGATTTCAATTAATAATGAAACTCTATAAAACGTTAAATTGAAATTTCTATCTGAAATTTTATTGCTGAAAAGATATTAGCAATTATTGCTTGAGATGCAATTATTAGATTTAAAAGTATTTAGAAAATAACGGAATCTTACATTTTTGCTGTAATTTCCAATATTTAAATGTCATTAGTTTCAGTGAAGAATGAATAAAAAGTTAATATGATTTAAATTAAAATTGGGTTATTTGTTTTACTGTGAAACTATTCATAATAAAATTAATAATTTGTAAATGAAATTCCTATACATCAGAAAATATATGTGCCACATTTTATGAAAAAAGCACACATTTATCGAAATATATATTTTTCTTTACAAAATTTGAGCAACCACACGATTCATATTTATTTCAATTGTTAGTTGTATTTTTTGACACATCATTATTTGAAAGCTGTAATTCTTTTAGATGGAAAAATTTTCTTACATCTATAAATAATGTAATACATGAAAATATATATGAAAATAAGTAATTTATTTTTAAGAAAGAATACACATTTTCCATAAATGAAATGAAATTATTTTAAAACATAATAATTTAATCGTACAAAAACTTAAGATTTTTTTTTATGCTTATTATCTTGGTTTATTTTGTTAATAATTATTATTGTATTTCTGCCCTATTTATAAACATATTTTAAATAAACTTATTATTTGCGAATAAATTTTAACAATGGTGGATTTTTTTCATAAATGTAAATATAAACAGACGTTTTTCCACATATATAGATACTTTAAGGGCTGAGATATGCTAAGTTGTATTTATATATTTTTAATAAATTAAGCTTTAAAATGCATACACTATTTCGCTGAGCAATTTTGAGGAATTATATTTTTTAATTATGGATCACACTGAAAAAAAAATCATATACTTTTTTTTTTATTCTTTTAATATTTTGCGACTCTTCAGAATATCAAACAGACCACCACAATGTATATATAATCAAAATATTAATGAATTTTTAACAATTATAATTTTATTTTTAGAACATTATTTTTAATAATTATAAATTTATTTTTTAATCAATGAACTAAAGAATTATTGAAGCATTTTCATAATATGATTTTAATTAAGAAGTATAATTTTGTTATTATTTAATACTAAAACTTGGAAAATTTCAGATTTTTAATTAAAAATCTGTTTAATTATTAACCATAAATCTAGAACTAAGATAATTTAAAGTTCTGTAACACAGGCAGATGTTTTTTCTAAATAATTAGTTTATTCCAGCATTTCGCTGCATTGAGTTTTAAAGTTTAGAACATATATTATAATTAAATTCGTATATTACTGCTAAATATGTAAATTTTCTGAAATACTAAATTACTTTACACATTGCCCTGCAATAAATAAATACATTTTAAGGTGCTGAATTTATAACTTACCTCCACAATTTTCCGAGCGTCTTGCTCAATTCGGCATTATGTAAGTGTGGGTATTGATCTGCCAATTTCCTTCTAGCAGCCTGGGCCCACACCATAAAGGCATTCATGGGCCTCTTCACATACGGTTTTCTTCTATCTCCACTACCCGATCCACCGGAACCATTCCTAACAGGTGCCGGCACCACACTCCAGTCATATCCTTGAAGCACCCTACTCACGGCTGCCCGGATTGAAGCCGGATAGGTCCCGGACTCCATGCTGCTGGAGTCATCCGTCTCACCCATCATTATCCTTGCCTCCATCAACCAACAGGACTAGTGGACGGGTGGAAAGCTAGAGAGAGACTGATGGTGACTTCTGAGGGTCGTGGCGGTTTAATCCTCAGTGGTTGGATCCTCAAAGTCTGTTTTGATTTGTTGGCGCTGTCCCACCCCGGGATAGGGAAGAAGTACTACATCCCGCTCTTCTTTTTCTCTTCTTTTTTTTCTCCTTTGATCGTATTTTTTCCCCCCGTGTTTCGTCTTCTCCAGTTTCTACCATGTTTTGTTTTTGTTTGTTTACTGGTGATTTAGACTTTTGCAGAGTGAAGAGTCATAAAGATGCCGAAGTGGTTTTCTCGCTAGATAAGGTGGTTTGATAATTTTTCTTCGGGTAGGAAGCGGGATTATTCAGAATTTGTAGATTTGTGGTTGATGTGTCGCTTTCTCTGTTGCGCGTAATAATTGCGTTTTAATGTAGCAGAAAATATTAGGGAAAATATGTATACTTGAAGTCCTATGAAAATTGTAAAAATATTCTTTTTTTTTGGCAACAATAGGCTAAAAGTTAAATATTTTCCTTCCATAATAGCTTTTTGGGAGCTTAAGAAAATCAGAAAATAAACAAGAATCTTTAGTTATAATATATAACAGTAGTATTAACAGTAATATATAACAGTATAATATATAGCAGTAGTATTTTCCCTAAAACTTTCTCGCATATTCTCCAATAAAGGTCTTTACCCTTTCCTTTGAACAAAACTGTGGACCTTAGATAACACCGCAAGTCACTTGCAAAGAATTGGTGAATTATAGTTACAAAACACAGATTTTTAAAGTGAATCTAGCATTTTTACCGATTCTGTCGCGAAAACATATATTTTGGACTCCTTTTTATCGGTCGATTGCCACCAACGTTTGACACGAAATTACAATTGCAATCACAAAATAACATACCGAATTTCACTGCATTAAATAATTGCGTTTGCATGCTTTCAAAGTACAGACTAACAGATGATCAATCGTTTGAAGGATTTAATTCAAAATTTGATAAGTATCTAAATTTTAGATTCTAAATTTGTATACCAAATTTTATCTGCCTAGCTCTTTGCTCCTTGTCGTTAATGAGTCTATTTTTACTCTGCCAGATAGACAGACTTCCTGTGAATCCTGATTTCGTTCAAAATTTAATAGACACTTACTAATTTGGTTCTTATTCCAAATACTATTTTCAGTAGTTTAGTTTGAAGCGATATATGATAACATATCGAACTTCCTTGATTTAATTCATTATGTTTTCGAGTTATTGGGTTTGCATGCAAGCGAAAGTATAGACCGACAAACGGCGAACTATTTGACAGATATGGTTCAAAATTGGATAAGAATCTATATTTTAAATTTTAAGCTTGTGCACAAAATTTTATTTACCTTACTCTTGTAATATCCAATTTTGCCAGATAGACTTTCTGAGAATGGATTTCGCACAAAATTTGATAGAGATCTACAAATTTGGTCGCAATTCCATTAGTCAACTAGCTCAATTTCTTTTTGTATTATTATGTTCACAGAGAGTCAGACATAATGTCAAAAATGTATAATAATAAATATAAAGTTCTTATATATAAATTTAAATATAAGAATCTATATTTTAAAGGGTAAACTTGTGCACAAAATTTTATTTACCTAAATCTTGTAATATCCAATTTTGTAATTATCAGCCAGACAAACTTTCTGAGAATGGATTTCGCACAAAATTTGATAGAAATCTACGAATTTGGTCGTAATTCCATTAGTCATCTAGCTCAAGGTTTTTTTTTTAGAATTATTATGTTCACAGAGAGTCAAACATAATGCCAAAATTTTATAGTAAATATAAAGATCTTATATATAAATTTAAATATAAGAATCTATATTTTAAATGGTAAACTTGTGCACAAAATTTTGTTTACCTAACTCTTGTAATATCCAATTTTTGCCAGATAGAAAGATTTTTTGAGAATGGATTTCGCACAAAATTTGATAGAAATCTACAAATTTGGTCGTAATTCTATTAGTCATCTAGCTCAAGGTTTTTTTTTAGAATTATTATGTTCACAGAGAGTCAAACATAATGCCAAAATTTTATAGTAAATATAAAGATCTTATATATAAATTTAAATATAAGAATCTATATTTTAAAGGGTAAACTTGTGCACAAAATTTTATTTACCTAAATCTTGTAATATCCAATTTTGTAATTATCAGCCAGACAAACTTTCTGAGAATGGATTTCGCACAAAATTTGATAGAAATCTACAAATTTGGTCGTAATTCCATTAGTCATCTAGCTCAAGGTTTTTTTTTAGAATTATTATGTTCACAGAGAGTCAAACATAATGCCAAAATTTTATAGTAAATATAAAGATCTTATATATAAATTTAAATATAAGAATCTATATTTTAAATGGTAAAAAAACAAAATTTTGTTTACCTAACTCTTGTAATATCCAATTTTTGCCAGATAGAAAGATTTTTTGAGAATGGATTTCGCACAAAATTTGATAGAAATCTACAAATTTGGTCGTAATTCTATTAGTCATCTAGCTCAAGGTTTTTTTTTTTAATTATTATGTTCACAGAGAGTCAGACATAATATCAAAAATTTATTTTATTGAACTCGGCGAAATCTGAAGCTTGAAAATTCGTTAAAATCTGGATTTCGAATTTTTTGACGATTATATTACTTCCTCTATATTTCGATACGAAAAAACAACAAGAATCTATTTTAAATAGTATACTTTATTAGTATTTCGATGAAATTTTAAAAATTCATTTTTTTTTACTAATTGCGTATATATTTTGAAAAATCTGAAAGTAGGTACTACTGTGCGAGTCTCTCAATTCCCTTGTTGTTCTATGTGATCTTATCTTATGGTTGTGAACCCATTGTTTTACCCTTTATTTACCGAATTATTTTACCATCAATTTTTCATATTTATTTTTTGGACTATTTGTTAAGTTTTGGTACAGAGTAAACCCAAAATTTTTACTGCTTTCTACTGAAAGTACGTTCTACGTGTTTTTTCAAATATTTTTAGAAAAAAAAAGTCATATTTGAGGATATCAGTCGGATTTAAACGGTACTTTAAAGAACCGTCGGTAAATAAAGGGTTAATGAGTCTTATACTGCTTACGTTATGTTTAATAAGTCGTCTACAGTAGATTCAAAGTGACATTTTATCTTGTTCAGAAGCATTTTTGGGCGATTTTTATTTTGTTACTCAATTTTGAAATTTTAAAATAAATAGTACTCGAAATTAAGAAAATTCCTAAGATTTCTAAAAAAATCTTTAAAAGAGAAACAACATGTTAAAGTTTGTCCTACAAAATTTTATTCTTATCGGACTTCATTCAGGTTTTATTGCGGAATTTATTCAGGTTTTAATATCATGTCGCATCTAATACTCTAATAATGTGTAATAACTATATGATAATAAATTATAATAACTATTTGTTCATTTTTTTGACGATAAAACTAAGTATATTATTTTTGAAATAATTTCTGTTGAAATCTTTTATCATTTTTTTTTTCTTTACAAAATTAACTCTCTTCAGAATTTTGAATGGTTTCGTTGTCTTACTTTTAAAATGTGAATTAATCTTAATCATATTTATATTTCTAAATGGTTTATTTTAGTCATATTAGAACTTACAGACTCATATTACAGCCTTAAATCGTGGCTAGAGCTGAATTTCTTTGCAATGTTTTCAAAAATGCCGATTTCCAATTACATGCATCTTATTTGAAACAGGAAACGATTATCATTTTCTTTGGCGAGATGATACATTCTGCAGATAATGTATTCCTTTTCGAATCCGAAGTTAAATATATGAATAAATAAATAAAATCATTTGTCTGTAATTCAATATCTGAATAATTACATGTGGGAAAACTCATATTTCGGAGAATATCAACTCATGTTTATTTTAATTATTTTCTTTTTGTAATTTTTCATGATTCATTGACAACAAAAGCAAGTAAACATGCGGTACTTTTCCGCCATTTGTCTTTTCACACTCATACGGCACAAATTGCACTTAGCTTATCAAAGCAATTGGCGCTATTTAAAAATATTTTTAAGAGCCGCAAATTTCTTTTATCCCTATATTTAATATTTGCTTTTATCGATTTAAATGAAAGAGGTTTAGAAAGAAGAGAGGTGAAGGTTATTTTTATTTTGATTCTTGTATAAGCAAAGAACGAAGAGGAGACCGATATAAGGCTGGGCATTCATCGGTAAGTACAAAGCTCTTTTTTTCTATGTTCATCCGATCGTACTTGTCTGAGCTCTATCAACATCAATAATAGAAAGCGTCTAACGTTTTTCTTTTGTCGGTATAGACACTGTACCAGTAAAGATCTTTGCTCTTCGTATACTATTGTACAAATGATGTACGAATAATTTTTTCTGCTCTGAATATTTGATATATTCGCGTAGCATAGTATAAACATAGAGCAGGGGTGGGCAGACTTTTACTGGGTACCGGCTACTTCTAATTTTTTCAAGGTGTTGCGGTTGACCCAGTGGCCTAGGTGTGTGAGATACAAATAAGGTCTATAATATTTATCACAACTTAATAATAAATACGGAATATGCACTTATCTCTATAACTACAAACATAATAATAATAGCAAGATACAAACTAATAATAATATCCACAAATATAATAATATCAAATGATGCATTTAAAATCAAATAATTCAAAATACATTAAAAATAAATCCTTTTCATTTGAAACTAGTTCTCGTAGTTATAGTTAGTAGAAGTCTACATACTGTCCGCCACTCTTGAATATATCGGTATGTAATTGCTAACTACTGATTTTTCTATGGTTTCTGAGTGGTCACCTGTGAGATGGGAACGATATGTTGTCTTAATTATATTCGTCGTTGAAAATGCAGATTCACACAAGTAGGTGGAGTAAAAAAACAATGTTAAATGATACGCAACTTTTAAAAAAAATTAATGTAGGATTCCATACTAAGCGTTTACTTCATCCATTGGATTCCAAAAGCTATTCTTAGGTTCTGTACTACGTGCTTTTAAAATTGCCATTTTGGAGGAGAACAACTTCGTTTTCCTTAAGAGATAATGTTCCACAAATATGTTTCTTTAAATATGCGACTCTTAGCTCTTAGTAAGTTGGTCATTCCAAAATGATTTTAGTGGTCCATCGGTTGATCGCGATCGGCTTAATACCCACCCCGACATAGAATTAACAGTCTATGTACTTCCAAAGAAGAAGCCTGAGAAAATTACTATAATAGAAGCTTATACCTCATATTTTGATCCATCAGAACAGAATATGAAAACTGTAAGCCTGAAAGAAAGGGTTACAAATTATGAAGACAATAAATTCTGATGAGGAATGGATATAAATTTGTTATAAAGGAATTTTAAATGAAGAGGAAAAAAATGTATTTGAGGGTCAGTTTATCTTGTTCAATTTCATAAAACCATCAAGAGTTCCATTAACCCTCATTATCAATTTATTTTAATACGCACTGTTTTATTGTTTCTCTTTCTTCTCAGCCAATTTGTTCAGCTCAAATCTTGCAATAGATTTAAACTAGCTTCCCAATGGGTTAGAGACTTAAAATTAAATATAGCTGAGAACTGAATGACAATGCAACATCAGTTCGCTTTCTCATCTGTCTGTTTATCTGTTTGGTACAAATTTGTAATCAATAAATTACGTTCATTAAACTTCCATTAATTAGCTAGGAAGTGAGTTTAAAATCGATTGAAAAGTTTCACACACGCAAGACTAAAATATAGAAAATGCCATGTTTAATATGCCATGTTTTTAAAGTTGATTAAATAGTATTAAATAATTTTCACTGCCCACTGCAGATTGTCTCGAAAATTTATGATTCAGAATTTTGAAAAAATTCTTTATCTCAAATTTTCAGGACAATCTATATAGTTTGTTTATATTAAAATAAGTCAATCCTTGTGTACCACAATGTACAGCACAAGGCTTACAGAAGTAAGTAGAAACAACTACATACAAAGAAAAAAAAACAGATAAAAATGAGGATAAAAACAACAGAAAAAAATAACAACATGACTAATTAAAAACTGAAACAGCAAAGGCAATAAATTTACAGAATGAGAAAAAAGCCATTTTGTGGTCGACCAAAACATGAAGCGGAGGTGGAAACTTAATATTACAGGCATCGAGATCCACAATAAAATCCCTTCTCCCTTCAGTAAGTTTGGAGCAGTCAAAAATCAAGTGTTCGACGTTTTGAAATCCACCCACGCTGCAGGAGCACAGATCAGTGTCCGATAATGCAAATTTCTTGAGATAATAATTGAAATTACCATGGCCAGTAAGAAAAGAAGAAGTTATTTCATACTTTTTAATCTTTTTTAAAAACATTATGTATTGAATATTTTTTATTTAAATAATTATTGTTATAGAAGAATCATTCTTTATGGCATATTTTTCTCCCAATTAGTAGTATTCTAGCCCTTTTATCTAATTTAAAATTAGCATGGATTTATGTGCAAAATGAGGTTTATGCATTTTCAACTATGGAGTTTTTATTCAGTTCCACTTACTAGGATTGAGCGATATTGTATCAGCTTAATGCTTTTTATCCGGTGCACAAAGCAAATACAGACTAAGAATATCGTATACTCGGTATTCGTTTATGGGTTCAGTTGCTAAAGATTACTAATCTCCTCGTTTTCAGTCAGGTGTTGCTATACCATACTGATATTAAGTGTTGGATCGATGTAGCTTAGTTCACTGTCCTGTCTCAGCTACGCTAAGAGCATAACTGATGTTTTTTCTCAACTATATATATATATATATATATATATATATATATATATATATATATATATATATATATATATATATATATATATATATGGTCAGAGAAGCAATCTGTATCGATAGTTTGGTGAAGTTATTTGTGATTAGAAATAGGAACTTCCCGTGTCTGAACAAAAGTGTTCGTCCTAAAATTGAAAAATATATACTCAGATCCCCTCCTCCCCCAGAGTCTTTTTCAGATTTTTTAAAATTATTTTTATTTACTTTTCTTGTTGCTTAAATTTCACTTTGCCATTGCTTAACTCTGGAAAATTGCATAAGAATACACTTTCCAGTTTCAAAACGTACCTGACCTTTGCCTTTTGTAATAGTCTACATGCCACTGTAAAAATCCTAACATTTTTCAAAAACAACGGCAAAGACTTTTTTTCACACATCTATCAATCACTGTCAAAAGCAAAATTACCGATCAATAGTCATCCGTACCGTCTTAATATACATTGTCTTCCGTAGAAGTGACATCTAAATTATTAGTCCCGGTGCAAGTGCTAGAAATCAATATTAATTCCCACCCAATATCAGCTTTCATTTTGATGAGAAAAGAATCGTTTTCAAACTGAATCAGATATAAAAGTACAAGATACGGTCGAGGACCAGTATCAATATGTGCCTGATACAGTAAGTAAATCGAGTATCAACCTAATCCTACCATCTATCGTGTAACTTCCAGGAGTTAGTCAATTTGAAGAAAGAGAATATCTACTTTTATAAATCTTATAGAAGAATAAAAAAAAATTCCATAATATTCTCAGAAAATTTTAAATCAATAATTTTCAGAATAATCAATAATTTAAATTTAAGTAAAGGGGATTACTTAAAATGTGAAAAGGCTTACTGAATTATCTATAATCTTACTGGATGACACCCCAAAATGTTTCTCCTATACGGAAAGGACCTATTCTTAAAATGAATCTAGGTTTGTAAAAGATCAAGTTCATTTAAACTACCTGAACTTTTTATGAAATCCATGATAAAAAAGAAACATTATTAAGAAAAACATGTTGGACTTGCATATAATAGGTAAGAAAAATTACAGCGAAAACTAGATTACAATTAAAGTGTCATTGTGGGGAACACATTTATTATTTCATAACAGTATAAGTTTTTGTAATTGGTTAATATGTGCTGGAAGAACTTACTGTAATTAACTTATTGTTTTCAATATTGAAGTTTTCCTTGATAGGCAGAGTTGTTTTCTAATGAACAGCGTTAAAACATCTTTCTGTTGTTTCTTTAATTATAATAGTCATTGCTCTAAAATATTATAGATATATGATTTCATAATCACAATTTATGTTTTTTTATTGGTGAAATAGAATTCATAGTTATAGTTCACTGCAAAATAACATTTCTACTTTTGTGTCCGTAATTTCGTTTCCTTAAAAGACTTTCTTTTTAAAAAAAGAAAGCTATCAAGTTTTAAAATCAGATACATCTCGATGACATTTCTTACCTTGAATTTGATTAAAAATTGTTGAGGATTATAAAGGATATTTAGATAGCGCATGCGGGCCGGAATGAAAACTATACTTTAGAAGAAGATAGCGTCTTTTTTAAATGAACATTGGATTAAGATTCATCTAGAAATGCTTTATCGGATAAAATATTTCCCGTTTCCATATGGAAACATGATGCAAGTCGATGCTAAAGAACTGAGAAAACAACAAAAGTGAATTTATATAAAAAGTGGAAATTATTCCCTTTTAAATTAATTTTGCGTTTTCAGGATTCCATTCGCGTACTTCCTGTAAACTTATTCAAAATGCAATATAATTCAATAGTTCCATAGTAGCACATATATGTACAATATTATGTAATCTTAAATAATATTTTAAATATTGTATAATATTGTTGAATGTTGAATAATATAATACTGTGCAACAAGCTGTACTACCTGGGTTGCGGATTTCCGATTGCCTAGGACCGCTGTGCAGAAAAGGGACCACAGGCAAATCGACCGTGAAGAGATTATTAATCTATTTTCCAGATAAATAAATTTGCAAGAGATACATATTTCTCGAATTGAAAACTATTAGGATAAAATTCTATTATGTATATTTGGACAGGTTTTTGTCTATTTTATAATGTTCATTAGGTAATTACAAAATTTATCGTGAACAAACTTGGATGCTACATAGTCATGAGTTACAAAGAATAAATAAATAAAAATGTTTACATTTTCACAAGGATACCAAAATAACCAAATAATAATGATAAATAACCAAATACAAATCACTAACAAGTTGATTAAACTAAAAGACTATTATTACCCGATTTAAACTATGCGTTTCATAATTTGCATTGCCTAAGGATACAAAAATGATGACATTCACCAATGTAATTCGCCAAAGTGAAGTAGTAAGTAAACAAAGGAAGGGAAAAACGAGTGTATCAATGAACAAATTTTATCAGTAAATACACTAACAAGTAAATGTATTATTATTTATGTATCAAAGTAGATAAAATATTTACATTTGTATAGGATACAACCAACTTGTTAAAAAAGATTTCGAGATTCATTTTTAAGTATTAGAAGTTAAAATAACCAAAACAAAAATAAATTAGGAATGTAAGTATATATTCAAACTTACTTATTTTCATTTCGCTTATTCCGAATTCAAGAAACATGTTTGCGCTCTTTTTCTGTCCAATGAATTCTTCACTTGGAAAACTGTCATTGGCAAAGGTCAAGACCGAGAGTTGGAATACACGAAGCATCAGAACCCGTTCCAGTTGATTCCATCAATAAACTGCTAGACTTTTTTCTATTCAATTAAAAAAAAACTGTCATTTAATATCTGCAAATTAAATCGAAGTTAAGCCTTGAATTTAGGGCTCATAAATCAAGATAAGCGAAGATTCGGCGTGGGAGGAAAGCAGACGCAGAAGAACCAGCACAGCGAATTCCTGTCAAGAAAAACAGCAGAATTTGCATGAGACTTTTTCATCGTCAATGTAATGTTGCAAGAATATTGTCATGGATGTCGTACAAGATTTTACATTTCGTAAAGGGATGCAAATTCTAAAATATTCTGGAAAATTAGTGAAACGCGCTTTAGTCATGCTTTTTCTTTTAGTTTATCTTGCCTTCCTTTGCCTCTTTTTATTTCTCGCGTAGTGTAAGAAGCAGTGGCGGATTTCCGATTAAGCAATCTTGGCAGTTTCCTAGAACTGCTGATCTAAAGGCGGCCAAAAGCATATTCATTAAATATACTATTATCCAAGCTGGCAAACAATTAAATTTGTAAACAATTAAAAAATTTATAAATTGAAAATGCTGCCAAGGGGGATTAAGTGTGTTAACAGTGAATTGTTAAAAAATCATAAGTGGGTTAACAATGAACTGTTAAAAAGTTACAAGTGTGTTAACAATGAATTGTTAAAAATTATAAGTTTGTTAAGAATAAATTGTTAAAAATTATAAGTTTATTAACAATAAATTGTTAAAAAGTTATAAGTATGTTTACAATGTTATTTAAATTGTTAACAAATTATAACTGTGTTAACAATGAATTGTTAAAAAATTAAAGTGTAATTAATTTTTTGTGATATGCTGGAATGTTACTTATTCGTTTCATTGGTTATGCTATATTACAGTCGACAGGTCCTGTAAAATGATAATTTTTAATATAATATTTGTTGGAAATTTATTGTTTCTTTATAATTTCTCACAATATTTAAATGCTTTTCTTTGTAAGCTAGGAAAATGATTAATATATCTACGTTTTTACTACTTTAATAATTTTTCAGGTTAAAAAAAACTACTTAAAAAACGATGTACTTAAAGCTATAAGCATATACAAAAAATATATAACTAACATAAATACAATTTAATTACAAAAGCATGCAACTAACCCAAAAATAATTTAAATCAAATCCGCATCCGTTGTCAACAATCAGAACACAATACGCATGCGTGAATTTTCAACGCCAGTTACAGTAACGCAAATGCGCGAATTTTTCTACGCCCGTTGGGGTAACGCTATGCAGATTAGACATTTTTAATTTCCTTTATTCTGTTTTATTTTAACTCAAAAGTACTTCAGAATGAATCTGAAAGATCGATTAATTAAGAATGTTTAATTTTAAATTCATCAAACATTAAGAAATTAAACAGAATAATTTGAAATAATCAGCTGAAAAATCTTAAGCCTAGCTTCATTACTGTTGGAAAAAAAAACTGAAGCCTTACTCCTTTGGCGGTGGGTCAAATGAAAAGATTTTTTTGGTGGAAAGTTAGTTTTTAATTAATAATTAAAATTCTAATTAAAAATTCAAAGAAAGTGACCCTAGGTGCACATTCCCGACCTCCAAGGTATACATGTACCAAATTTGGTAGCTGTAGGTCAAACGGTCTGGCCTATAGAGCGCCAACACACACACACACACACACACACACACACACACACACACACTCACACATTGAGCTTTATATAAGTATAGATTAAAAACCAAGAAATAGAAATATGTTTTCACTGAGTCACTAAAAGATTTCAAAAAAGTTACTGATATGAATAATTAATGTATTAATTATTTTAAAAAATTATTGAAATACGCAATTAAATTGATCATTTGCATTTCAGAAAAAGATGTAGATTTTAAAATATTCTAGAAAGTTAGTGAAACGCACTTTTTTTCATGCTTTTTCCTTTTGTTTTTCTTGCCTTTCTTTTATTTCTCGCGTAGAATTAGTGGTAATGACGGATTTTAGATTAGCCAATCTTGGTAGTTACCTAGAACTGCCACAGGCATATCCATTAAATACATTATTATCCTAGTTGCTAAATAAATAAATTTATAAAAAATTAAAAACTTTATAAATTATAAATTACAACAAGGATTATTAAGTGTGTTTAAAATGAATTGTTAAAAAAATATTAAAGTGTAATTATTTAGTTTTTCATAGTATGCTGAAATATCATTTTTTCTTTATTATGTCATATTATTCTCAACATGTCCCGTAAAAAAAATAATTTTTAGTATAATATTTGTTTGAAGTTTATTATTTAGTTATAATTATTTACAATGATCAAATATTTTTATTTGTATGCTAAGAAATCATTAACTAATAATTATGAATAATATCTCTGAATTTTTACTACTTTAATAGTTTTTTCTTTATATAATATTAAAAAGCCATAAATAGAAATATATTTTTTCGCAAAGTCCCTCATATTTCAAAAACAATTTACTGATATGAATCATTAACATATTAATTAATTTAAACATTTATTGTAATGCAAAATTAAATTGATCAATTATTAGAAGAGAAGTTCATAAAATTCTTGGGTCGCAAAATACCTAAATCAGTCACTGATAAATTATAATCATTAAAAGTTTTGACTTTTTGATGATTCTTCACAATTTCTATCTCTCAGAGTCAGAAACAAAAATCCTTTTTGGATTATATTTGTTTATCTAAAATGGGAAATGGAACCAGTTTTTTCATCAAAATTTGGTATCAACGTTCGGTATATATTTTCGTATGCATATATGCACTCAATAACTCATAAACGAACTTAAATCAAATTCATATGTTTTCTTGTGAAAATAAATGCCTTTTTGTGTCAAAATTTGGTGTCAAAAGGCTTCTAAAATGCATATTCTCGCCATAGAGGCAGTAAAAAAAGCTATATTCACGCCAAAGATCTATATTTCAAATTTAGAGTTCATCAACAGCTTGCAAAGTATTCGGGTTTTAGACATGGTTCACAGTTTTATTTCGGTGAAGAGAATAAGACTTGTATTGGAGAATATGCGAGAAAGTTTCGAAGGGATCACCTCAGTTGGTTTAGATTTATAATATCTTAAATCACCTTTCTTTTTAAATAAAGTTATTGTAAAAAATATCAAAATTTTGATAACAATAAAAAAACTAGGTAAAAAAAAAATAAAAAAAATTATATGTGAGAAACAATATTTTGTGAATTTGTTTGCTTTGAATGATAATTGAAATTTTTTTGTTGCAACACATACATTGCACACGACCATTTTTATTATTTGTTATATGGTATCTTTATGAAAATACGTATGTAAAAATAGCAGTTGAGGGAATTACAGTTTATCCAACTGGTTTTTACACTTTTTTATTCCACTTATTTTCTTATATATTTGAAGAGAAGGTAGAAGATTTTCATACACTTTCTGATAAGGTAGTATTTTGAAATTAAATATGGGTGATTCTTTTAGAAGATAATATGACTTTCTAATATATTCAAGACTTTTTTTTCATTTATTTAAATTAAATTTTGAAAGACTCAATTTAGGAAGGGAATTTGGGAAAACTTTGCTTCTAGATATCATAGAATTGCAATAAATTATAAAATGTATTTTAAAGATAAAATATCTCTTAAAAGCATACTTTTATTAGTACATGTAAAAGTAAAAAGTTATTTTTTTTTATCAAAAATATGGGAAATGAAGTAAAACTGTAAGAATTTTAACTAGGATTAATATGGTGTAGAAAATACTGAATATTATTAAATTAAATTCCAAAGTAGTCATCAGAAATTAACTATATATTTTAAACTACCCATCTTTAGAGAGCAACTAATCTGCCAGTGCTAATGATTATGAAAATTTTCAATAAAATATTTTAAATAACGTAGTCTTAATAATTTCCTCAGCAAAATATTTTTAAATTCAAATTTTGATAGATATGTAAGTCATCCTATTTTAGAAATGTTATGCCACTCTGCTACTGCATTATGCATTTCTCTGATTTCCTACCGTTTGTACTAAAATTTGAATTCTAATTTGGAATGGAAGCGATTTAATTTCGGCTATTTCAGAAATCTTTTCCTGAAATCAAACGTGCTTTTATTTAAATTTAGAACACAAAAAATAGACTCGTTTAGCAGAAAACTCGTATTTATACTATGGAATATTTTTTTAATTTATGCAATTTTCTTGTGGATTATTCAACAAAAGTTTATTTGATTCATCGTGCAATTCAATTTATTGAATTAAGAAAGAATTTATGATATAGCTCAAACTGCCGAGGTTACGTATAAAAATTTAAAATTCGGGATTAATCAAAACATTTATTGACTCAATATAATTATTTTCTTATTAGATATGTATAAAAAGTATTATTTTTTATTAGATATATATATATTATAAACGGTTTAGAAGTTAGCTGTGAGAGATATCATGTATACATTAAACCATATTTGCCTTAAATTATACAGAATTTTTTAATTAATAATATAGATATTTTAAAATCGTAAACTTTTTTCTTGCATTTATTTTTCTAGAAAATTTAATGTTTCATAGTTATTTTATTTCATACAGACACATGATTATTCTATGTTTAATTTGAGCTTTTGTGAGCGTGATGACAGCATGTTGATAAAAACTACTTTTTTTTCCATGCAGTCATAATCTGTTCGTGCTAGTTAATTTTTTTTAATTCTATGTGAAATATATTATTAAAAAACTTGTTTAAAATATTTTTAAAAAAATAATTCAAGATTGGAAAAAATATACGAAAAAAAAAGTTTCATTGAAAAAATAAGCTTTTGAATTTTAAGGTGATGTAAAAATCATTTTTATATTGCATTATCCGAAAATTGTAGCCGAAAAATGTTAAAATGAAAAAAAAATAATTAAAAAACCATTTAGAGGTGCACTCTCTTGATCTTACGAAATATATATAATATGCCAAATTTGGGATGTCTAAATCAAATATCTAGTTTGGACAAAACACCCAAAAATCCATCTTTATAAGCTGAGAGGTACTTAAAATTCCAATATACTAGGATTATTTTTATTGACATTTATGTTTTTACGATTTCGTTTCAACTGTAGAATTTTTAATAAAACTTTTTTCAATCATTTGATATTAATTAACGCATTTTGACAGAAGTTTCTTATATTTTTATTATTTAAAAGGCTATTTGCTTTAATATGACTATCTGTATGAAAAGCGAAATAGCGAAATGCGATTGTAATATAAATAATGTGTCTTTCATTAACGAATTTAATGTTTCTTACATTCTAATTCATTTGAAGACTGTAAAGTCGTACCGTTCATTCTGGGATTTTTATTTTATATCTCATTTCTAGATTTCATACATTACCGATTTAACTGATTTATATAAAGCACCGTATCTGTAAATAATGTAATTTCGCAAGGATTTGGAACTCTAAAAACGAAGCCGCTAAAGTTATCAGAAATCCGCAATTCCCACACGGAGAGTTCTGGTTAATTTCTTCGCAGAACATCAACACGGAAGTGAAGTGATAAAAAATAAATTATACGGCCATGTTCTCAGTAGGAAATATTTAAATAAACTCCCAGGGGTGATATATGGCTGTGTTTTCTAACAGCATTCGGAGTTACCTTGCAGGCCCAAAAAACCAGCTCGTTCGTCTTCTAATAGATTCAGATCAGGGCTGCCAAATCGGAATGAAAAAATAACGCCAAATTTCTTTTAAAATAAGGCCAAATTTTGCTTCTGAAATGAAACGTTTACTTTTTGGTGAATGTTGATTTGAAATCGAATAGTCTTAATCTGAATGGATCTCCAATTAAATATTTGATGTAGAGAATGGAAATAACATTTAATGTGTTAAGACATACTACTATACTAAAAATAATCCAACCTTTCTAAGCAATATATTCACAAATTATGCATTGATTTTAAATATAATTAAAAATATAACTTTAATAAGACCGAGGGAACTCTGCAGTGCCAGTTGGGTAATTGGGAAAGGATTTTGCAGACTTAGTCATCTACAATTTAAACTGATCGCATGAGATAGAAAATAGACATAATTTATGAGAGTTCAGAGGGTTCATTAAAGAATACCTTTTTTCTGTAAATCAATACATTGATTAACTGGTCTCAATTCAGATTTTTATAATTCTCCCAGAATGTTTCAAATTACTCCAATAATTGTGGAGTATTGGGATAATTTGAGTTTCTTGGGGTAATTTGGATAGGTACTCCAATAATTGGGGGGTATTGGGGTAATTTGACTTTCTTGGGGTAATTGGGATAGTTACTCCGATAATTGTGGGGTATTGGGATAATTTGACTTTCTTGGGGTAATTGGGATAGTTTGGTTTTTATAGTGATAAACTGATTTAATGATAATATATCTGAAATTATAAGAAACTAATACCTATTATTAGAGAATTTATTTTACCGCCCACTTTCAAATATTATGAAGTTCTATTTTTGCTGTTTTTTTTAATTAAACATGATCTGCTTCATAGAATATCGCATAACTATTTAATAGTTTTAACTTGGAGCAAATTATAATTATTATAGCCTCAATTTTTCCGGGAAGTGAATCTTTATAAAAATAAATATAATTGAATATCGTCAGATATGAAAAGGAAAGACATACACTTTAAAATGGGCAAAGACTTGCTGTTCAGTTTATTAGCAGAAAGCAGAGCTCCCATTTCAATCTCCTATTCAATTCGTTTCGTAAATACATTTACGATACATGAAAGAATATATTTCATGGATATGATCTGGTTTTATATCTTTTATCTAACTCTCAGAAATTGCAAACTATCTTTAACCATCAAAATAAGTTTTGATTTAGTCAAATTTGTACTCTTCAAACGTCATTAAGTTGACCACCGTCATTACCAATCTCTCAGATATACGAATAATGAATACTCATTTTGATATCATTGATTTAATGGATCAAAACGTACTTATTAGTAAAAAATTAAACATAAGTGATTCCAGATAATTTTCTCCATTTTCATAGCCTCTGTTTCGTATTATAAAGAGTCGAATTCATCATCTTCAGATTACTTTTTTAGAATGACATTTTTTTTTCTGGATGCAATTTTGTTCTATAAATACAAATAATAAGAATTCATTGTGATACCTTTGACATAATCTATCAAAATGTACATATTTGTAAAAAAACCTCAACCATCGGTAATTCCGGATTAGTTGCTGTATTTCCAAAGCTTCAGATCCAGTTTTGGATTCCAGCTCTTAGGATCACATTTTTTTTCTGGATACAATTTTGTTCCATAAATCATGTTAAAAATTTCAAATCCTTAATAATAACTATCTTTCATACAGGAAATTATGCATGTATATTATTTAATAATCATTAATTTTCCATGAAATAACAAACATTACTGGCAAAGAAGATTTTAATCTCTTTCTATTCATGCGATATTCTATGAAACAGATCATATTTAATTTTTTAAATCTCTTAAAATCTCTTTATGTCATATTATTAATTATTCTAAATGCATTAAAAATTCCGTTTTTATTACATTAAAAACTTCTCCTTAATTACTCCAAGATGAAAATTGCCAGGAATAATTGAGAACATTATCTTATTTATTCAAAGGGGAATTCAAAAATGATAACAGAACCTTACTCGTAGATGTTATTTCCTACAAATCAAAGCAATGGATGAATTGCAATTTACCTTGCAAATAACTGATGTAGGAAATTGTGGTGAAAGCTTATAAGCGAGTTAACAGCTACGCTACACGAGCAATTGCTTTTGCATCGTGGTCATGTTACTGGACTGCGAAGCCACAAGGTCCCAGGTTCTATCCTCGCTCATACTGATCCGCCACAAAATAATGAGATTTAAAAAATAAGCTTTGGTTTCATTTTTTGTTCATACGATTGTTTCTAAAGTAAGCAAACATTAGAAAATAATACTAAAAAAAATTCTAGAAGTGCCTTATAGAAAGTATATTTCGTATGTCGCTTAGGCTTCCCTGGTGAATACTATAGTCTCTATTCACAATTACCTTTCCTGACACTAAATAAATCATTTATTTCAAAGTGTTTTATTATTATGTAAATTTTCTTTTTTCATATATGAATCTATAAAAAATATTGTAATCACTAATATAATCAATTTTGAATTTCCGATAAATTTCTACATTTTAAAACTCCCTGAATGTGAACAAAAAATATTTTTTAAATTATGTTTCCTCTCTCTCTCTGAGAAACACAAGATTAAAAACAAAATTAACTAAATGACTAAAATTTGCAATCCAGTTCTAATAGAAAAACTGGGAACACAAATTAAATTTTGCGCTAATTTTACCTTAGAAAATTTTTTTGAATACACAAAGACAAAAGTAACTCACAAATGGCACGAAATAAGTAGATGAAGTTACATAGTTTTATCATTAGAGTTGGAAATCCATCGCAGGGGTAATTATTTGTTCGCTCATTTGTTAGTCACCTCTAATTTTTTAAATACGATTAAAAATATTAGAAAAATGAAGAAAAAAAATAAGATAAATGAAATTTTGCTAAAGGGCTTAGCACTAAAATATAGATCTGTGTGGACCCAATTATTATAATGATTATGGACTAAATTGGTTTACGAGGAAAAGTTCCAAAGTTCCTATTCGATTCTCTTCAATATGCTACGAATTCTAGAATCATTAAATGTGTGTGCATGCAGAAGAGAAAAATCAAATCACACTTCCGCTTATTTTTTTATACGATTTTTATAATCAAAAAATGAAGATTAAAAAAAGTTTAAAAAACACGATACAGTGGGAAGGTCTTCTTTAAACTTTTTTGCATAATCTGTAATAAAAATGTTAGCTCCTTCCACCCGCATAACATTGTGAATCCTAGGGAAAGCTGTGAATGCCACAAGGACATAGATTTTTATTTTTCACAATAAAAGTTGTGTTTTTGGTATTATAGTAAATAAAACTGGCATTTGTGTATTAATTGCATGTCCCTGATGAGTAGCAGTTACGTAAGATTTTAGCATAATCTTAGTTTTTTAGTAAATCTAGCTTGTGATATTTTTTTTTTGGTTTAATGCATTAGTACCAGAAATATGCAATTCATGCATTAGTTCCTAATTATGAAATTTATGTATAAGTATCAGAATTAGGTAGTTTATGCATAATGTGTATTTTGGACGTCTTTTTTTTCCATCGATTGAAGTCAATATTTGACTCGAAGCTGCAATTATAGTCGTAAGAAACCATACCGAATAACATTGATTTAAGTCACTGCATTGATGAACTATTGCTTTTATATACATGAGAAAGTACAGACGGTAGACCGACAGACGGCTAACACTTTGATATACTTGATTACAAGTTTTAAAGAATGTAAGTTTTAGTTGCTTAAATTGTGAGCAAATTTCATTTGCTAAATTTATGTTTTTTAATTGACGCGTATACATACATGCAAAAGTGCGCATTGAAAGATGACTTACCCCTCGAAGGATTCAGTTGCAAATTTGATAGGAATATATATTACAAATATTAAACGTGTATACTAAATTTTCACCATGAATTTCTTTACGTTTTGTTGTCACCATATTTACTCATATTCTAACAGCCTGATGGACAGACTTACTCTGAATGGATTTCATTGAAAATTTGGTAAATCAACAAATTCGATGTTAAGAACACCCACCAAATTTCATCCTTATAGTTGACAGCGATATCGAATTGTTATGCTCAGAAACGGAGAAAGGCATAGTTCTAAAAAGGGCTTTCTCAGACCCAGGAAGATTTGAAACGTGTAGGTTCGTTAAAATTTCGAGCTTGAATATTTTGCTGATTACAATAATTTATCGTTGTATTCTTTCGTGTACAAAAAAATAAAAATATTGTTATGTTGTTAAATCAGTGGATGATGTTCATGTTGACATGTACAGAATAAATTTTACTCATAGCCACTTCAAAAAAAATTGTTGAATTTAATCTGAACAAGATTATTATTTTACAAGCATCTTAACATATTGTAATTTTTAGGCAGGCATACTTTCTGTATACTGTAAGCCACAAAAGTGTATAAAGAGAGCGCAAAATGATGCATAACAGGTAACACTCTAGAGTGTAAAATGTTGAAACTAATGCTATTAAATTTGGAAAATAGTTAATTCTTGGGTAACACGTGCCTATTTATAAAAAGTGTTTCTCAACTTTTTAGATTTTTAATTAATTAAAAATAAGCAGTGGAATGATTATGCCATTCTCTTAATACTTTGTGGAAAAGTCGAATCAATTTTGCTATCCATTGTGAAGTTTTTACTTATACAATTCAACGAGAACTGTTTTCATTTATTAAATGACAAAAAAACCCCAAAAAAAACATATATCTTTATGTTTTAGTTTAAAATTTTGAATACCCATTTTTTAATACGACTTAAAGAAATTAAAGATTGATACTTTCAATTATGAAATACTAATTAAAGTATAGACATTATGAACTTGTTATTATTAAAACAAAAGCAAATATAAAAAAATCGAATTGAAAAAAATAATATATCTTCCATAAATTCAACTAAATGCCATGTTGTTATTTTTCAAGTCAAGTTAAAATATAAAAATTAATTTTCTCATTCTGTTAGTTGAAATAATGTTCATAAACATTAATGAAAATTGCACGTTAGAAATTTGAAACTTACATATTAAAGATGTTAGTTTAGGAAGTAAAACAGTATATAATGCTATGGTACTAATACGTTATAATGTAAATATAGTCAATCTTTGTATGAATTTATGTAGGTTGGCATCAGTTCTGACAAATTTTATTAGAAAGACAGAAACTTAGAGGCTTCAGTTCTTTATCTTACACAAAATGACGTGTCTTGATTTGTTACTTAATTATTAATTAACCTAATTAATTAATGAATCAAATTAAATTTATCTAATAAGCTAAATGAATCCCTTTTCTTATTCTAATTTCAAACTTAAAAATATTTTAACATAATATGACTAGAAAAAAATGGCCCTTTAATAGGTTAAAGAGATATCTATACTTTATACGTTAAATTTGTGAATCAAATTTTATCCATCTATTTCTCTGCGTTTTGTATTCATCGTGTTAACTTATATTCGGACAGCCAGGCAGACAGATTTTCACTGAATGGGTTTTGTTCAAAATTTGATGTAAATCTACAAATTTGGTGTAAAGACCCTATACCAAATTTCAATAATTTAGATCGAAATTTTTTGAATTATCTTGTTCACATGTAGATAGACACACAAACCGACGGACAGACATATTCCGAATTTAATTTTTTTTTTTACGATGCAATACTTTATCTATTCTTCATAAACAAAAAAGTAAAAACGTCAACGTTTCGTTCAGTTTTTGATTTCGTTCAAAATTAGATAAAAATCTAAAAATTTGGTATAAAATTCATAAACCAAGTTTCATTCATCCAGTGTAAAATGTTTATCAGTTTTATTATATGGACAGACAGAACAGTTCTAAAAATGCGTTTTTCAGATTCAAGGAGTTCTGCAACGAATATATTCGTCAAAATCTCGGTTCGAATATTTCGACGATAACAATACTCCTTCTATACTTCGTACACAAGAAAGTTAAATGAAGGTATTCTTTGGACATTATCAGATGCAGAATTTTTACCTTCACTAATATGATAATATTTTTGGCTGGCATTCTTTAGTGCTTAAAAGTTATTACAAATATAATGCAATGAGTGATGCACATAATTCACCCGGAGCTCAAATAAATGAATGAAATAAACACAATCATGCTACTATTATGAATCGATCTAGAGGCTCGAGCTCTTCCATGTTTTTAATATTAATTGTAAAAATGAATTCATCATTTTTCTAATTAAAACATGACGAAAATTATTTTAATGATGTGAAGCAGTTAATAATAATTTTCAAAGTTTTCATTTTTAGCAATGCTTTTCTATAAAAAAGTTTGTAACTTCTTACAAAACTCTGTTAATGAAATCAATCCTGTTTCGATATTTTAGTTATTCTAATTCAAACCCTTTCTTTAAATTGCAGGATGCAGTGCTTAATTCTTTTTTGTCTATCATTAAACAACGTAACTTGGTTAAGGATAGGTCATTTTATTTTTCTAATATGCATTCACACTAAGAAAAACATTTTGGGCTTAAATGCAAGTGAATTATGAATGAATTTTAAAAACTTCTGTTCTAGATGTTGAATTGAAAAGTTACAAATTTGTATTTTAGAACTATATCATATCATATAGTTAGAGTGAATATACAAAAAAAAAAAAAAAAAAAAAATTATTTTATTTGAACAGAACGTTTGTTGCGGATCATAACGTTGTAGAAAAATACATATGAATTTATTACAAAAGATGCGTGCTATTAAATCAATTTTAAAGTTACTGTAATTTCGTAAATCTACGTAATTCTAAAAATCTGTTAGAAACACTAGAAAATTTGATACATATTGAATCTTTTTTTTTATTTGTGAAAATAACTTTACTTATTTTTCTTTAAAATAACTTTTACTTTATTTTAAAATATTCGAAAATAATTACTTATTTTTCGAATATTTTGAACCGTATTTTCACTTGAAAAGAAAGTAAATCGTATTCTTTGGTTGTTACTTTTGATTAAAATATTTAAAACCTTATACAAGAAAGGAATACCACATAATTCTTATATGGAATAGTATTGAAAATTTAAAGAACCCCGAGATTTTAATGGAATGAAGCTTAAAGTCCATAACTATTTTGAAAAACAATTAAATTTCTTAAAATAAAATTTTTGAACTTAAAAAAGGAAAGTGTACTTTCTCTAAAGATAAAAAGAAACCAGAAATATTAAAGCATCGATTCTTTTTTGCAGTTTCTTTATCTTGACAAAATTTACAAAGCTACCACAATTCGATAATTTTTTATGATAATTATAATAATAATATAATTAATTAATAAGTTATAAGCTAAAATTTATTTAGGATAAGACTGAAACTAATAAAGCTAAATGAAATCCTCTATTGCCAAACATTTCGAAAGATAATTTTTCTGAATTTGAGCTTAAAAAGGCCAATATGGCAACCCTGACTAAGACACCAGCAACAAAATATATACCAAGGACTTGCTTAAATTTAAAAATCTTCCGGGTATGTTTATTTTTTTTTTTCACTTAATAGGCTAGAAGTTGAGACGAAAATTTTCTCAGTTTGCGTATCCCAGCACGATGTCGAGGTACAAGCAGGCAGATGTGAAATTACTTTTCCTAGTCGATCATAAACGTCGCGGCAGGTGTTTGTAAAGCTATTAAAGTAACTAATGATTCATGTTTGAGACGTAGACTTTTTAGAAGTGTAATACGTTGTATTCCTCTAATATTCAGTGATTATTTTGGTTTTTACAGTGCATTACATTTTTTTTTTTCAGTTTTTAAGTAAATCTCATAAGTAGGGCTCAACAGAGTTCAATTACTTTTTAAATTCAAAAATGCTAATAATATTCTGAAATGATGTAAATATAGTAAATTTATTTGAAAATTAATTCCTTTTTTTGCATATTTATTTTTTATTTAGAAGCGTTTTTATCATCTTTATCCTGGTAATTTAATAGAATAATACAATAGCATCAAATCGAGATATAATGAACCAGTTTAATCTAAAGCCATTGATAAAATTTAAAAGCATTGTTATCATCTTCCACGAAGCTAATTGCTAACAATCGATGAATTTTAATTTTTAATAATCTAATAACCTTGAAATTTTGAATTTGCTAGTACATCTTTACTTTTTCGTAAAATTAGCATAAAGAAAATATAGTAATTGTCAAAAAAAAAAAAAATCGAACTCGTGAGGTTGACGAATCTCCACGTTGTCCATCTGTGACAAAGATAACTAACTCAAAAACGCTTTGTGCTAGACGTTTGAAACTTGGTATATGGTCTTTACATCAAATTTGCAGCTTTTTATTAAATTTTGTAAAGTCTGTTCAGAGGAGGTCCATCTGTCCGGATGTTTGAATATTAGTTAATATGATAACTATAAAACGAAAAGAGCTAGATAGATGCAAGTCGGTAAACAGATTTAACATCTATATAGACACTTGCCACTTTTGAGACAACACCTACAATAGGTAAACCGTCTGTCTGTCTGTACTTTCAGAAATATGTTAATGAGATAATTTAAAATTGAAATGATGTAAATATATCAAATTAGATATGCGATTATTTGATTATTTGACTACAAGTGCAATTTTGTGTCAAATCTTTGTTTCAGTCAATTGATTAAAACGGGCCTCAAGCTCAAATTCAGTTTTCAGGTACTATTAACAGCATGCCAGGGATTAATCGCCAAAAAGTCAAGGATCACAGAACAGATTAAGTAAAAATGCTAAATTACTCTCCAAAGATTAATATTTGGCAACTATTGTACATTAGTGTCATGCAATGTGTTCTCTGGTATAATAAGTTCAGGTAGTATGCGAGAAAATTTTGAGGAGACAAATTCCACTGATTTCTGTTGGTAAATTATTCTACTTATATGCAGGCTTTATATTTGAGGGATAAAATGCTGCTTAATATTTGAAAATTATGCGTGTAAACTCGTTCTTTTTTGCTTCATTAAGGGTCCTGCAGTATATTATTATATGCAGAATTACCATATAAACATCACCCAACACCTCCGTTTCTGGAACTCAGGTTACTCTTATCTGGTTTGGTGCAGATGTTATTTAAAAGAAAAATAATACTACATTGGCGATAATAATAAAAAAGGAAATTTTGATAATGTCTTAAATACAAGAATACTAAATGAAAGATAATGATAATATACACTGTTATGAATAAACAGGAGAAATATTACATAATCTTTTTACCAAAATGAAACTGAGTAAACATTACATTATGCGACGAATTCAAAGATTAAGTCCGGTTTTGGGGGATTCTAAAACCCCGTTTCTTTATTCCATTGAGCCATATTGTAAGCATGCCCGTTAAATCAGTTGTGACTAGGGATTGCAATACCAGTATTTTGAGCCATTTGTACAATTTTGTAATACCGGTATTCACAAGTTTAAATACCGTTTTTTTGGTATTTACTAGACATTTTTTAAATTGTCATGTAATTGTTTGAATTGTTCAGGGATAGCCAACATAGCAAAATAATATGCGTTTTTGATTTTATGTTTCCCTAAAGGGCGAAATTAATTAGACTGTGAATACAAAGTTGCATCGTACAATCAAGAGAAGTGATAAAATACTATATGACAATGGATTGTAAAACCCTTCACACTTTTGCGCATGCGTTAGTATGGGTTTACTTTGACAAAATAAGAGTAAGAGGAAAGATGAAAGGAGATGTTTAGGAGGAGATTCTAAAACACGTTGGGAAAGTTTACTCCTAAAGATGGAACGATTTTTGAAACTGAGAAATCCAATCCAAAAAACAATAATCGACTTAAACCAGCAAATTAATTTTTCAGATAGTGAATTCGACTTAATATCCAGAACAGGTTGTTATAACTTAATATTAAAACTGGCTGTTGAGGCATTATGTCGGAGCGAATCTAATTTATTAACAACTAATGCAACAATAAATTTCATTTTGCAGTCACTGAAAGAACAGCACACATCACTATCTGAATAATTATATATAACATTGAAAACTCGCACAGAAGAAACGCATACCGAAATAGAAAATATCTTACGGTATTTACATAATTATAATGATTTTAAAAATGAAAAAGAGGAAAAGAGACTAACCAATTCAAATCTGATCAAGTTTATATAAATTTTCTTAAATTTTTTTCACCCACAAATCTATCCACATTCAGAAGAATTCGGTACAGTTATCGGAGATTATGATGGCACTAATGTGAAAGGAATTGTCTCTTGAACAAAAATTAAAATTAGCGATAAAAAATTCAACAAACCAAAATACAATGCAGAAATCAGCTATATCCAAAACCATCCGAAGGGTAATCGATTTATTTGAAGATGAGGGATTTAGAGGTAAATATTTGGAAAAAGTATATCGCAAATTGCTAACAGTACCACCAACCAACGTAGATACCGAAAAGGAGTTTTCGAGAGCTGATAATTTTTGCACAAAATTACATTCCAGGTTTAATGACAGTACAATTAATGCATTATGTTTTTAAGATCACATTTCAAAAATTTGTAATAGTACCACAGACTGAATACTGTGTTAACACTTTTTTGTCTATCTTAATATTATTATTGCCAGGCTCTCCGCTGAACACTTTATACACTTTCAGTGAGTCCCCTCACATGTTGGTTTAAATGGTAATGAGATAGCGGATAATTTAGCTAAGACTGCCTCAACTGGCATATTTCATGGTGATGCAACACTAACTTATTCTGAAATCTACTCTATCAAAAAGATGGAATCGAGTGCACTTTGGAGAGTCCCACCTACTCACCCTTGGTACTTTGGTAAGAGTCCTGGCTGGTCTCACCGTCTGAATGTCTAGAAAACAGCAAACGGCTCTCTTTCGTTTTTTAAGTGGACACACCAAATCCCTCACCTTCCAACACGGACGGAGGATCTTTGCTGAATGCCCTTGATGTAAGGCAGATTAAACCTCCCCACTCATATTCTTAAATGTATAAATTTTACGATTTTTGAGATTTTAAGGGATCCGCTATTGTTTTTGGACTTTTTAGAGATCTTTGGTTTTATTGAGGTGGTATAGCGCAGCTATAGCACCTTGGATCAGACACAACAACAACACTTTTTTTGTGATTGAAATAAAGAAGATGTTCCTTTACTTTTTTGTGATTCTTTATATACTGTTATAATTTATAAGTTACAAATTATTTTTGTGATATTTACATTCTCTGGTAAATAAAACAAAGAAACACCCGTGTTTTCTTTCTTTTCCTAAAATTTCTAATACCGGTATTAAGATCTAAAAAATACCGAATACCGGTATTGAATTTTTGGTCCGATATTGCAATCCCTAGTTGTGACCAAAGGTTCACCAGCTGGTGTGGCGGGGAAGGTTGGAGAAGGTGTCAGGTGATGTGCGATCTCCTCACCAAATCACGTTTCTGAATTATAAGACTTCATGTTATTTCAAAACGGGTCGTAACTGCAACTAAACCAAATCAAAACCCTCATTTTAAAATAAGGACAACATTATAATAAAATTTTGTGGGATTATAAGTGGCCTATATTAAGATTTTTCGCTTTCCCTAAGATATTAGTGGTATATTAAGAATGAATGATGCAAGGCATAAGAAATTATTTCACTGGTATTTAGTTCTTATTTAATTTCATGAAGAGATAAAGGCTCTCTAATATTTAATTTCCTAGGCGCCCCACAAAACTAGTGTCCCGTGTATCTGTACTCTTGGCATTTACTGTTACTATGCTACTGACAAAGAAGTAATTCAAAAGTCCGAAAAGATATTTTTCGGAATTTTGTTTCGTTCATGCCTAGATACAAAATTCAAGGTTTCTGTTACCTCTATTTTTATTTTTAGACAGGAAAGAAAGATCTCGGAAACTCTAATCAAATAATCTTTGAAGATTGAATTAGATGTAGGAATAAACAAACAAATAAACAAGGAGAATCAGTGCGATAAGATAACAAAAGTATGGGAAGGTCGTTTTTTGGTTTGTCCTTCATGCTTCAAATAATATATAGCATAACCGTAAACAATTTTATATATTCTTTCCTTTATGTTATGTTTCCTTACTGCAATTTAATTTAGTTACAATTTATATACCACAATTAGTATGCCACAATTTAGTTATACCACAATTTAGTCTTAGTGTTCAGAAATAATTAATTGATTTATCTGGCTTTTCTTTCTTTTTGAATTGAAATTTTTTATTCTAACATTTAGCCAGTCTAGAGTGTGCGATGTTTTATTTTCAATCGTGAAGTCTAATACTTCATGAATTTCATATCTCTTCGTGAAGTTAGCCCGAGTATGAAGATGGGAATTCGCTGTACAAATCAAGGACTCGTCAGTTCGCTTTGACGGTATATAAATATCTGAGCTTATTAGCAGTTTTACTACCGGAATGAAATTATCATTTTGCGATGGAGCATGAGACTCTTTCAAAAAATTTTTTGATGATCAGGATTTAATAAAAATAATAATAATAATTTTTTTTATCTGATGAAAGTAAAATGCTTATGGATCTTTACGCAAGGCATCCACTCGAAACCTATTCCTAAACCATTAGTGATAGACATAATTCCAATTTGAAAAATGCTTTGATGAGATCTTATATTTAATATTGTTGCATCAATCAATATATTTCTTGTAAAGTTCGAAGTTTTAATTTTTCATTTTTCATTCGATCCTCCGGTCCTATTGGTTGTATCTAAGAAAAATTTATTGACCCCCCACCCCCATTCATCTGTGTTCTATGATTAAATTTGAACTCAGTTATAGCTGTTTAACTAAACGTAAATCGTAGGCAAATGCACTTTGAAGAACAATTATAAAAAATTTCACAGAAATGAATAATTGCTATTTGCCTCCTATTCCTTAAGATCTCTCAGATCCGCTAATTTAATGTAAAATTCGCTTAAAATAGTTATTTTCAACGATTCATAACTCGGTCAGATTTAATCACTGAAAACTGTTTTTTTTAATGTTATTATGCCAAGAAGACCTTATTAAATGCAGTTGATAAAATCGGAAGAAGAATTATGGAAAAATCCTTAACTTTCAGAAATTCATTTATTGACGCACTACTCTATTGTTTGGCAATATGTCCAATTTTTATGCAGTTATTTAGGTAACATTTCGACTTTGTGCTCCAAAATGTTAATTATAGCATTGCGGTGTTTTATAGATTTTTACTAAGTTTAAAATGCACATTCTTTTCATCGCATTTCTCAACTATGAGGTCCGTCTAAATTAATAACTAAAACCCTATAAAAATTTCTGTAACTTCAAAATAGGGCGATAATGTAGTTAAACATAAATATGTTGATTGCTATAATTATAAATTTTTAACCAATTTTATTTGCAATGAAATTGGATTCCTGGGTTAAACAATTTATTCTTAAATAATCTCAATGATTATTTTTGAATATTCTTATATTAAAAATCATCCATCGCAGGTATTTTCCTGGATATTTTAAAATACTTTTCTTTATTTATTTTTAGATTTTAAATAATGCTGATTGATCCACTAAAAATGTTTCAATTTCCTTTCTAATTTTTTTCCCGCCCTAACTTAAGATTAATTCGCTGCAGTGATTTGTTTTGCTGCTGTGCTGCCATCTAGTGTCCATTTAAAGAAGTTCGGTATTATAGGGATTTTTTTTTTTATAAAGATTTTTCTATCTTTGTTTCAAAAATCGAAGAAGCTATCTAACACAACCCTTTCCTCTTAATTTAATGACAATTTTTAAAAATAGCAAAAAAAAAGCTATTTCTTTTCAAAATTTTATTTTAGCATAATGCCGAAAAGAAGGAAAAAAGAAAATTAATCTGTCATAATCATGATTCATCAGGAAAATTAGATTATTAAATATTCACATAGTAAAAAATGAATCGATTCATAAAGTATATATTTGGGAAAGTAGATGCAAATTAGCAAACAATGATGAATACAATGGTTCATACGATGGGAATTCTAATATATTTTAGTCGAACATACTAATTTTTGCAAATTCATCATTTTTTTTTTGTTTTTGATTTCTCGTTTATAAACGATTTTAAACTTTTAAAAATGCGAAATGATAATAATAAAAAAAATTATATTTAAAACGCTGCTTTTCTTCACCTTCTCTTAATCATTCTATAAATATTTCTAATGCTAAGAATTAATTACGATAATCAATAATTTCCGCATTTTCTTTTTCGCTTCTTGTACCAAAACAAATGTTTTCGAATGAAACAATATTATTTTTCCTGTTTTATAATTCAATATTGTATTGATAAATACAATGTGAATCTAGCAGCTTGAATTCTTTTTGAGTAAAACTGGAAAATTTTGGAAGAATTGAAGAATATACCAATCGTCTTCGATATAGATTTGGTTGATATTGTATTAGCCTGATACTCAATATCAGGCACACAAAAGTATCAGATACGCGAAATTTATGCTGTCTAAAAACAGGGCTGTATCTACTTTCGATTTCTTGAAACGAATCTATATTTTTGAAAACCTGATTTTTTTATATCAAATTTAGAAAAATATCTATTTATCGGTATCATGATTATGAATCATGGTTTACGATTAATCATAATGTGGTAAATCGATTCTAAAAATTAATTTTCAATTTTGATTGCATTTTCGGTTAGACTTTAGTATTGTTTTGTTCTTCATTTTTTTCACTTTTCTGCATAATTGTTAATATTTCTATAAATACTGTTCTATATTAAGACATAAAAATACTTGTTTTAAGCATTGCATTTTTGAATAAATTGTTTTATGTTCCTTAAACTGAAAGATACTAGCAAGATATATCTATTTAAATATAAGGAAATAATTACGTAGTTTTTGTTTTCACTAAGAAATTTACATTAAAAAATTTTATTTTAACTATATTTACAATTAAAATAAAAAATTTTATGCTTTATTTAATTTAAATATACGAAATATCTTCTAGAAATAATAGTAAAGCAGTTTTGTTATAATTTTTAATACTTTTATGGACCGAGTTTAAAAATCAGTTCCATCTGTTAATCAACAGATGCTAAATATTATTTAATTTCAAATACATTTTATAGCATTTATTCAATTAAATAATTAAGATAGTATGGCCAAAATAAAATATTAAGTAAGATATTAATTATTATTGTCACTAAAAATACATTTATTTACATTTGAAATTCAGAGTAGGTATACGCAACGAAGTATTCGAACGTTGCCATAATTTTTCAAGCATTTTTTTTTTGTTTAATATTTTCAATACGATTTTTTTATGAGTCTAAATTTCGTAATACATTTCAAAAATTTACTCACATATTTACATTGTAAAGTACAAAAGTAAATTTTTTTTATAAAATTCGATTCAAATGAAATTTTTTTTTAAATTTTAGATAATTTTTTTAAATTCTGAAAAGTTTTAATTTACAATGATGTATTTTTAAAAACGTTTTTACTTTCAAAATTGATAATTTTTTTAATCTTTGTATCGCTGCTCTTGGTACGAGGACAGAAACCGCAACTCAATATATAAACATTCTTCTATACTTATAATAAAGCTCAATGTGTGTGTGTGTGTGTTGGCGCTTTACAGGTCAGGTCATTTGACATACAGCTACCAAATTTGGTACATGTATACCTTAGAGGTCGGGAATGTGCACCTGGGGCCCCTTTTTTTGAATTTTTAATTAGAATTTTAATTATTAATTAAAAACTAACTTCCCCGCCAAAAGAATCTTCCATTTTCCCCACTGCCAACTTTCCCGCCAAAAAAATCTTCCATTTTCTCCACCGCCAAATGAGTAAGACTTCAGCTTTTTTTTCTCCCAACAGTAATAAGGCTAGGGTTAACATTTTTCGGCGGATTATTTCAAACGATTCTGTTTATTTTCTTAATGTTTCATGCATTTAAAATGAAACATTGTTAATTCATGTTTCAGATTCATTCTGAAGTACTTTTGAATTAAAATAACACAGAATAAAGGAAATTAAAAATGTATAATCTGCATAGCGTTACCGCAACTGGCGTAGAAAAATTCACTCATTTGCGTTACCCAACTGGCGAAGAAAATTCACGCATGCGCATTGTTCTGATTGTTGTCATGACAACCACTATCAACGGATGATTTAAATTATTTTTAGGTTAGTTGCATGCTTTTGTAAGTAAATCGTATTTATGTTAGTTATATATTTTTTTGTATATGCTTACAGTTTTAAGTACATCATTTTTAAGTAGTTTTTTGAAACCTGTTTTCGACCGATTATTTTAAACGATTCATTTTATTTTCTTAGTGTTTGATGCATTTAAAATTAAACATTGTTCATAAATCGATCTGCTCATGATGAATCTGAGAAAATTTTGTTGACAAATTCTTGAGATATTACATAAATTAAGAAAGATATTCTTTAGTGCCCATAAAGTTTAAACGCTCAGTGACTCTGTTATCAGTAATCATATTATAAAAAAATGCTTTGTTTCAGTAAAAAATATTATTATATTAATTGCAGATTAATTCTTTCCATTTTAATTTAAAGCATAAATTCTAAGAGAGGTAACAGAAAATTAGAGAGATACATATTACGTTATGACTGAAGGCCTTTATAATATTATGAGTGAATTATATGACTATCAAAATTTGAAGTTTTAATATATTTTGATGAAGAATCTATTAAAGTTGGAATTGCGTAAAACATTTAATTATTAAAATTTAAACGAATATTAAGATTGGCGAACCGACTGGTCGCAAAAGGCGGCTAGTATTAAATAAATTTCAAATTAAAATGCTACTTTTTTAATAAGATATACAAACATTATATCATTATATCTTACTACATGATAATACATTTTTAACAACTAAATATAGCCAAGATCTTGAAAAAACTTTACGAAATTTACGGAAAAATAAACTTTGCTCTCAATTGGTATTACTGATGACTTAGAAATTCTGTGTGCAAGATATAAACAAATATAAAAATGACAGTGCAAAATTGTAATTTTCAGTAGCACCTTGGCGTTAAAAATCTATGTGTGATCTCATACAATTTGAAGTTCAACATCCTTTGAAGATTTTCAAATTTCCCTACAGTAGTACACTTAAAGAAGATTAGTATCAGCCTTTTGAACGCAAAACAGAATTACAACGCAAAATCTTAATCGTCACTATAAATATCAGAGATTCGGTATCAGTTTTTAAACTCATTTGAAAATCTTCCTGACCTTAACCGCTTCTAGTCAGATGATACTATATCATAATAATAGTATTAATATTAAATCGATAAGTATTAAATAGATAAATTTTATTTAGACTCTTGTCTCAGCGACGTATAAAATTTTTTCCACATATTTCACAACTACACATACTTTCTTCTTTGCCATTACTGTTCTTTACATCATGTAACATTACATACATCATTGAAGAATGGATGCCGTTTTTTATGCAAAGTATATCTATAAAGCTTTTCCTTTCCTCTTCTCGCTCAACCGTCTACCACCGTCAAAAAAGTAAGGCTACTGGCACATTGTTTAAAATATATCTCCCGATGAAAATCCCTATTTGAGATCATTTTAATATGAGTATCTGTTCCTACTCTCGGTATAAGCGTGAGAACCGATACCCACTGAATATTTATTATTTATTACGACAAGAAAAGAAGTAAGCATAAAAGTATCAGGTACAATCCAGTATCATTACCAACCTGTACCTGATATAGCAAAACCGGATATCAAAGCTTTACTTCGGCGAACATTGATTGATCTATCATATTAATAGCATTGATGAAATCGTGTCAATCAGCTTTGCTGAATTACATCTTATTACACCAAATGAAACAATTGGTTAAAATTACATTTGCACAATATAATAGAGCATAATTAAACAGGTTGGCAGCTTAGTGGCAAAATAAATTGACAAAATTGGTTCAATCGGTGATGCTAGAGCTATGAAATTTTTAAATAACTCTCGAAAAATGAGAAGGGGTGACCATTGATAATGTATATAGACATGATATGAGATTTTAAATGAAATAAAAATTGACAATATCGGTACAGTATTTAGAGCTTCGATATTGCAGAAGTGTTCCCTCATAGGCAATGCACAGTGAACCATTTTTATGATTCCTTTCAAAAATAGAGTTGGGAACAGGCGACCAAAGATGACATATCAAAATATCAGAAATTTGCAAATGAAATAAGAATTGACGAGATTGGACTGAGCTGTGTGACTGACTCTTTGTTTTAACCAATTATATTAAATGTATAGTTAGTATAATATTCTATGTAATGTTACATGTTCGCAATATTTTGGACAATAAATATAGTTTTTGCAATAATTATGCTTTTTTAAAGAAATCGTTACTAATTTAAAGTAAAGGTGTTTTAATTTAAATTTTTTATTAATCTGGCAGTCCTTGTGCTTGTTACCCGTCGAGCTATTGATGGATTATTGTATTAGTGTATTACTTTAATTACAGTGCTTGATAAATCATAACCAGCTATTTTGCAACCTTTTGGCGTTTTTTTTTCTTTCGTTTACAGATTCCAATCCTCACACTTTTCTCAAACCGAATTTTTAGTAATTTATAGTAGTTTATATTTCAAACATAAATTCTCATACCAGTTTAATTGCACAAAATTAAAATAATAAATAATATTATCAGAAGAACGTTTGTAGGTATAATCTACATTATTATCAAATTGTAATCTTGCATTTGTAAGTAAGTTAATTAAGATAATTATTTACTTTGTTTTAAAAAGTTTTTTTTTCATTTATTTGCGTAGCTAAACTTTAATTAAATGTATACATAGAACATTGTTGTTCGCTTAATAATTCGAGAAACAAGATAGCCAGCAAATGATACCAAGGAACGCCGAATAGAATATTTACATTCGCAATTAGAACAAAAGAGGGGTTGACGTTCTTATCAAAATTGAAACCGGTGGCTATTTTTTTCATATCTTGCTATGCGAGACTTCATCGAGGGACACATAAAACAATAACTTCTTGTTCATGATACTATGCAGACCGAAAAGCTTAAAAAAAAGGCTACTAAAGCATTTTTAGTAATGGGAGAATCTATTGTCTTTGAATTTGCAGTATCAGATTCACTTTAATAAGCATGGTAAATCATGATTTTAAAAATATCTATTGCAAGGATCCATAACATCTCACCAGAAAAGAATTGAACTGTTCTGGGGTGTTCCTACACACCCATTTTAGAAAGCCACTAATATAAAATAGGCCTTTATGATATTGAAAGCTACTATATCTTTAGTACATAATACATATTACAAATTATTAATGTTGGACTTTAACCCTTTCTAGGGCCGTGGGAAGTTTACTTCCCACCAAATTTATCAATCTTTGTATGAATTTATGTAGGTTGGCATCAGTTCTGACAAATTTTTTTAAAAAGACAGAAACTTAGAGGCTTCAGTTTTTTATCTTACATAAAATGACGTGTCTTGATTTGTTACTTAAATATTAATTAACCTAATTAATTAATGAATCAAATTAAATCTATCTAATAAGCTAAATGAATCCCTTTTGTTATTCTAATTTCAAGCCTAAAAATATTTTAACATAATATGACTAGAAAAAAATGGCCCTTTAAGGGGTTAAAATAGTGCATAGATTATTATTAATAAAATGAAAAATATTTAATGATTAATATACTAATAAAATAATTTTTTCATCAAAAATTTGGAAGCGAAATGAAACATTCTGAAAAGTTTAAGCTGTTGGTTGAAATATTTAAGTAGAATTTGTAATGCATAGTAATATTTGTAATACATTCGAATTTTTAATAATTTTTTTGTTCACAAATAATGTTAAAAACTCTGCACTGATTCTTTATTATATTTTAGTATTAATAAAAAATAATTATTCCATTTACATATATATTTAAATTTAAATGTCATTTAACCCTTTAAAGGGCCATTTTTTCCTAGTCATATTATGTTAAAATATTTCTAGGCTTGAAATTAGAATAAGAAAAGGGATTCATTTAACTTATTAGATAAATTTAATTTGATTCATTAATTAATTTGGTTAATTAATAATTAAGTAACAAATCAAGACACGTCATTTTGTCTGAGATAAAGAACTGAAGCATCTAAGTTTCTGACTTTGGACTTACTAAAAAAATTTGTCAGAACTTATGCCAACTTACATAATTTCATACAAAGATTGATAAATTTGGTGGGAAGCATAATTCCCATGGCCCTAGAAAGGGTTAAACTATTTTGACCAGATAGAAAATTAATATTCATTAATTTAATCTCAATTATTATCTAAAGTTTTAACCCTTATTTTTAATAAATTTCATTGCATTAACTTTATTGAACTTCTTTTTTAAAAACTTTATTGAAGAAAAATGATAAAAAAACAAAAAATTGGCTTCAGGGATCAGAATTCCAATGAAGGATAATTTCAAACAAGTTTCTTCAAATTATGCATTTAATTGTCACATGAACTTTTTGTCCACGCATTCTAATTTTCTACCGAGATTCACATTTTTATTACATATTGCTAATGCTAAATTTGTTTATTATTTTTGTTTAAATCTTAATGTCAGCCTACCATTTCTTATATGTGTGTAAAACAGAGTTGGAACTTTTTCATTTTTCAAAATTTAAAGTAAGTAATCCGTCTATTTTGTATCTTTTCTAAAGATTCTTTTTGCCCACACCATGGCGCGAACAATAGAACATGTCGAATATTAAGGCAGAGAGCAAGAAAGAGAGGGTAGGAAAAAGTATTTTGGAATTATATAATTTCTGAAAGGAATGTGCCCACACAGCGTTTAGGTATACAAGAAAAATATAGCCCTCTCAACTCAGAAAGTAAAGTTGCCATGAGCAATGTTTACTAGTCTGGTAGTTAGATGATCAAATGTTTTCAATGTTTACTAGCCTGGTAGTTAAATGATCAAATATTTTCAATGTTTACTAGTCTGGTAGTTAAATGATCAAATGTTTTCAATGTTTACTAGTCTGGTAGTTAAATGATCAAATGTTTTCAATGTTTACTGGTCTGGTAGTTAAATGATCAAATGTTTTCAATGTTTACTAGTCTGGTAGTTAAATGATCAAATGTTTTCAATGTTTACTAGTCTGGTAGTTAAATGATCAAATGTTTTCAATGTTTACTAGTCTGGTAGTTAAATGATCAAATGTTTTCAATGTTTACTAGTCTGGTAGTTAAATGATCAAATGTTTTCAATGTTTACTAGTCTGGTAGTTAAATGATCAAATGTTTTCAATGTTTACTAGTCTGGTAGTTAAATGATCAAATGTTTTCAATGTTTACTAGTCTGGTAGTTAAATGATCAAATATTTTCAATGTTTACTAGTCTGGTAGTTAAATGATCAAATGTTTTCAATGTTTACTAGTCTTGTAGTTAAATGATCAAATGTTTTCAATGTTTACTGGTCAGTTGTTAATTATCAATCAGAACTGACCATTAACACAATTTTCTTAAGTTTAAACAAAATTTTAGCGCCTACTAATTTATTTAGTTATACAATTTTAGCTTTTTCATGAAATTTGTATAACAGATTTTATTCAAATGCCTAGTTTAGATAAAATTTCATATGTCAGCATATAAATTGAATTAAGAATGGACACGGAAGTAATATGCCTGAATTCAACAGTTAAACATAATATTTTTGTTCATAATTATTATTTTTAGTTCGAAATTCAGCTATTATTTTAATAGTTAATACATACTGATATATCTTGGATTATTTTTAATTCAATTGTATTAAATCAGGTGGATATTTTGAATAGTCATAAGATAATCAGGATGGAACCCGAGCTAGAAAATCTGAGAATAATTTTGGCGAGTGTGCGAGTAACTGAATTGAAAACAAAATAAATAAAATATTTTCGCTTGTAGTTATTAAAATTTATAAATAACTCTTCTTAGAATGGTGAGAAGGAAAAACAATTATGTATTCTTCAAAACTTTATGTTTCGCATTCTTTGAATAATAAACTGAAGCTGATTTTCGTTTAATTCTGGAAATTTATAAATGTTACAAAAATTGAGCCACTTGAAAAAAATGCGTTTACTTCTTGAACTAAGCTGTCGGATAGATAGTCAAAACAGCACTTGAACCGGTCATCCCCTCCTCGAATTACCACACTTTACAAATTAACGGAGATTTGATCTTCGAATTTCAAATTTAATGTTCACCAAGCCGTTTTTTTTTATGGAATCCGAAACCGTCCAATTATACAGTAGGAACCTTACTAGAGTCGGGTAGATATCCGGTTTTAATGCATCACGTAAGTTTAATATGGATACTCGATTGTACCAGATACAATCGGTAAGCAGTTCTTTCCCCGCCAGAATAAAACCAGTTATTTAGCGGATATCGAGTATCAGTATTAACATGTACCTGATAGAGTTCGGATGACATTAAGGGATATCAGTATCATCAACCAGTCTCGCACAAGTGGAGTTTGATATTGATATGAATATGATTCTAAACAGATATTTCGCTTCTTTGAAAGATGTTTTCATGATGATGTGCCGGTGGTCTTGGTTTTGATAGTGATTGACGGATGGAAGTGAAGAGGAGAGGAAGGATAGGGCTTTAACGATATAATTGGCGTAGAAGAAGTCAGGGATTCTTCAGTGGTATATGCACCATTACATGAGATAAAAGTCAGAAACTGCTGGTGTTGAAATGTACAAAGTTGAATAGTGGATAGAAAATGTACATAGTAAAAGCACCACACATGTTGATGCGTTTGTCGAGGCAAGATGACTAAATAGGCTATGTCGACTTAATAACTTGTATTAGACAAATATATTATCACCCAATCGCAAACGAATGAGGTCGAAGCGATTATCAATCGAGTTTAGAAACTGATGCAGTGTATTTTGATATTCTTAATCTATGTTAACTTTGCGTCTCTGATACAAAATCATCATCAACCTATCCTACTTTGAAAGGAAAAAATATTTTACAGTTTTTTAGGATTTTGGATTGCTTATCCAAAGCAGATTTTAAGTTTGAATCCTCTATACTGCTTGATTGTAGGGGGGAGGGGGTAGTAGAAATCGGAATTCCTTTTTTTAAGTTCAAATAAAATGCTTTTAACATAAGAGGAAATAGTTAAATTAAGAAGTTATATGCATAAAAAAAGAGTGTGGTGCAGAACGTTTTGATAACCTAAACAGGAAATTTTAAAAGAGTACAAAACTGAAATAATTTTTTTAATCTGTTTGTAAATTTAAGGAGAATTTTTGGAATTCTTTTCACTTATATGTTACATAAAAGGGAATAATAATAATAATTTCATATTTGATTTAATAAATAAAACAGGATCGTCGAAAAATACGTATAAATATATCTCTATCAGGCAGAATTCAAGAACTTCTCCCCCCTCCCGAAGAAAACTCATACTCTAAAGATATTGTTCAACGATTTTAAGTATTGTCATAACGGTCTGTTTTCAAAAACAGAAAAGTATGAAAAGTCATTTTGAAATCAACGTTTTATCTCGCTAATCAAGTCTCAATTTATTTTCCGATGACCGTTACGCGCAAGAACACTACTATTTAATGTATTTCCAGAACCTATCTGCAGAAATTAAGACTTTCTTTCTTCTTCAAATTTAATTTTCATCACTTTTTTGTGGGGAGGGAAGGGGAGGTGGAAGGAGGTTACGATGCAATCTAAAGTAGTAGATTAGCATTTTTAGAAATTTTTTCTGGATCAAAATTTTTTGCTTAAATTAAAAAAAAAAGAGCATATTTTAATTTTTGAAAAAAGATTACTAATAGTTTATAGAAGTGGTTATAACTTTCAGGAGTGGTGGTCTTTGATACAAAGTTAGGGTTTTTAAATACCTTCAACATTTTAATTAAAATCTCTTGTTAGCAGCTATTTATATAAATACTAAAAACTAGTGTTTCAACTTTCTTCTTACTCTTATTTGGTGCAAAACTGGAGACGACTCAATAATGGACTTGGAGTCGAACATCCAATTCAACAGTTAAATCGCAGTTATAAATTTTTCCACATTATAATACTTTTCATGACAATTCGTCTGGATTATAATACGGGGTTGGCCGTAGCTTTGTATCATAGTCGCATTATAGCTTATATCAGTCGTCTAGGTTTTTCATAGGGAATTGGCTACATAAATGCTCAGTTTATTTATATCAACATTAAGAATACAGAATTAAATTTTGGTTCCGAAGAGAAATTTAAATAATTTATATGTATATATCGTTAATAAATCAAAAATAGTTAGTAAAATTTTTCTTTATCAAAAACCTTTTCTAAATTTTTTAAAACTGTATAAAATACAAATTTCTTTATCGTAACTTAATGCTACATTTTCCCTATTTTATTTCAACTCATATTTCTGCGAAAAAATGATTATGTGCAACTAGGACACAGAAAATGAAAAATTTAAAATTCTTATTTTAGATGAATATTTAAAACAATACACGTTTTGTTAAAAAAAAATGTTACTATAAATATTTTGTAATAAGTTAAAAACAGTATGTTTGCACGTCTAAAGTGAATAAAATTGGCAACCATTTTGCATTAGAATTTTTTGTTAATTTATAGTTTTACTTTATGTTATATAACACAATATCGCACCCAAATCTGCTCTATATAAAATATCCAAATATTTCGTTTTATTTTTATCAATCAATATCAATTCAATAACATATATCAAAGTGTCATAATTTTATTCCTTGTTATCTCAAAATTAGGGCCAAATTTGCTTAAAAGATATTAAGCAAAACAATGCATTAACCTTTTCTTATGCACTGAATTTTTGCCTGACACATTTAGTGGTATTTTTCCGTTAACATAACACCAGATCGAACCCATAGGAGAATAAACCTTGCCAAGCTGAAACATTCCCATTATTTCCTTACAGAAACTTCTAGAGATCTAGATTCGTCAGGTTGGAATGTTGGCTTTATTTCGTTTTGGCGTCAAAATCCATTATTGAGATATCTAGATTTTGGCGCAAGTCACCATTAAATGAATCTTGGCTATCTTAGGAATCTTTAGTATCTTGGCGCTAAATAATGCCCACATGTCACGGCTGCTTGAACAAAAAAAAGAGGCAACTTCTTTATTCGAGAATGATAATTTATGGTTAAATATCAAAAGCCAATTACAATTAATGAATTGAGATCATCGAATTAGTCACATTAATTAATTCGATTAATTAAATTACGAATTAATCATGCATCTAAACATCGATTGATATGTTTAACGATATCTTATAACTTTGACTGCGCAATTTTTGTGTCTGTATATTTATATAAATTTTTTACGCGTATCTTGGAAAAGGCTCCAACGATTTGGATCAAATTTCGTATTTAGATAAGGTTTGGTTATGTAAGTTTATCTCTATAGGTGTATTTCCTGAAAAAAAGGTGATTTTACACAATAAAAAACACACCTTTTTTAACTATTGACATTTGGTTATACATGACCTGCATAAGCGAATCAGAGATGGAAAAGTGGTTGGGGCTTTGGACTCCCATGCATTTTACTCATGTTCAATCTCTCGTCTGCAATTCAATTAGATTTATTTCGTTTATAACTTTAAGAGTTATAAAATAGGATTTTATTTATAATTTTACAAAAATAAATAAATAAAAACATCGGAGCTAAGCTTGGATTCCCAAGTACTTTACAATTCTACTTTGACCCTTACCAGTAATACATCGATCTAACTTTCAGCAATTTGGAGCAATGGAAACATTTTACATGCTTATTAATTAGAGTTATGGAATTAATAATTTATTAATTGTCAGCGTATACATTCAATAGTATATCCTTTGTTGTGTGTAAAAAAAGAACAAGGAAACAAAGTAGTGTACAAACTTTTATTCTATGCACGTGCCTTTACAAATGTATGAAAAACATAACCTTGCTGAAAAAGCCACATTTTCATCTAAGCATCTGAGAACTCTCAGCAAAAATTTTCCTTCAACAAAACAAGCACTGTGAAGTAAAATTTCTGAACTGTTTCAAATACAATTTCAATGCATTGTAGTAAGAATGATTTCATTCAATTTCACAGATGTTTTAAAATTTTAATTTTTTTTTAAATGAAGAGGGTGCATTGTTGATTTATTGATTTAGTTTTAAAAGAAAAAAATGAAACTGCTTGTCTAAATATATTTAATATTTTAAACTTGAAATGAAATAAAATTTAATGATTAGTAACTGAATTATAAATGTGAGTCAAAAAAATAGTAAGGTATGTTAAACATCAAATGAAAATTTGTAGGATAATTCTAATATAATTAATGAAAAAATTCATATTTAACTTGTAATGCATTATAAGAACATTTATTTTGGTGTTTATTTCATAAGAATGAATTTAATATTTCAATAAATTTTTAGAATATTTAATCATTTTAATTTTAATTTCTCTCAATAGAATTAAGAAAGAAGGATGGCCTACTTTAAATAAAAAATCAGACTTGAATATAGAAGCATTTTAAAAAAATATTATTAATGTTGTTTAACTAATATATCCAAAATTCCAGCAAAGAGGCAATTTAATTTAAAGGCAAAAAGCCACATATAATTAAAAAATGAGAAATAATGAAAAAACTAATTACTAATAGAAATTGAAAAAGAATAAAGGAATTAAGATCTACAAATTAAACAAAAAAAAATTCTACATCAATAAAAATTTTATAATTAAAAACTTATTTTTCTATTTTAAACTTATAACAATGCATTTAATTAAATGACACAACTGATTAATAAAAATTTATTGAATGACATCAACCAAATAACCAAATGCAATTAAATGAAAAATGGTACATTAATTGAAAGTAATAACATTTTTTTCCGCATTAGTTAATTTAAAATCCAAATAAAACATGAAATTTGAAAATGAAATATAGTAAAGATCTCAAATATCAACTGATTTATAAATTAAAAAAATCGAAATAATTTAATAAGCAATAAAATTTAAATAAACTTGATCAAAATTTATTGTGCTACTTGAAATTCAAAAATAGATAAATGACATAAGCCGAATAATTAAAATTTGCAAAATATCAACTTAATGAGGAAAAGAAATTAAATAGTGGAAATCGATTAAGCAAAAGTAATAAAAGCTATAAGTTACTAAGAAATATAAAATCCGATAATAAGATTAATTGAAATAAGGAAAATAAAACTTGGATGGGAAATTAAATAATTACAAAAAATAATGAAAACGATTTTTAAAAAAGCCTAATTGGTAAAAAATTGCATACTTCACATATTTTTTTTTTTTTTTTTTAGATTAGGAGATCAGAATACATTTATTTTTAACATTTGATAGAAATTATTTGCGAAATATCAACCTAATAATGAATAAGAATTAAAAAGCAAAAATCGATTATGCAAAGATAATTAAAACTTAAAGTTATTAAAAAATATAAAACCCGGAAATAAGATTAATTGAAATAAGAAAAATAAAACTTGGATTTGAAACGAAATGAATTAGAATTACAAAAAATAATGAAAACGATTTTAAAAAAATTGTATACGTTAAACCTTTTAGGTTATGAAATCAGAATACAATTATTTTTTAAAATTTAGCAGAGTTTAAAAAAATGAAATGACCATTAAAAACCATATCCATTACAATTAATATGGTATAAACTTGTTTACAATTTATGAACAACAATGAACCCTCCGCAAGTAATTTTTACAAGTTTGGACAAAAGTGCTTATGGGAACAAATTAGTAGACGAGTTGCACATTCAGTAGACACTTCGAACAAATAACATCATCTTCATTTCAACAACTTTCTAGACAATTTCAGCAGAACATTGCATTCAACGACATGAGCGCACCATTTTCTTACTTATTTTACATTCAATCAATGCTTATGATGAAATAAATAAATAAATGATAGGTAACTAATGAGTTTTTGATGAACAAAAGAAATTCTAATGCGCTTTTGTTCTGAATTTTTTTTTCTTCGAAAAGTTCGTACACATTGATGAGGGCCTGCCTCGGTGATGCTGCGAAATGTCTGGAATGTTTTGGAAAAGGAAAGACCCCTTGATATGATCAGCGTCTTGAACTCTCCGAGAAAAAAATGAATCGGTTTTAATTTCCATCTTGGAGGTTGTAGCGCTCCTTTTTTGAAAAATAACGAAATGAACATCTAAAATAAATAAATATATATTTAAAAAATAATCCTTCACAGTCTGATTTAAACATAAATAATTATGATGAAATTTTTTGATGAGAATTAATGAGTAGCCGGATAATACAGGAAAACTAATCGTCTTTGATGACCAACTTGCTTGCCCAGAATATCGACTTTTCTGGATATTAAACTATTAATAAAGAATAAATTTACTAAAATTCCATCCAAAATTGAAACATTAGAATTAAATGGGCACATCTATAATAAATTACTCGGCGCAAATTAAATAAAAATGTGTACATACAACCGTTAAAATGTGAAATTCAGTTATTTCATAGAATTTCAACTTACATTATGAAATAATACCATATTGTATAGTATAATGGATTTTAAGTTCTAACGTGATGGAGGTAAATCATAGCGATTACATGTCTGGCGACATTTAAGCCTGCTTTTGCGTTGAATTAGACTTTCTGTTTGCCGCCAGAGTCTTAATTTCATTAACATTTCTGTCCTCTGAATAATGAGGTTTCGGTGACACGGCGATTCATTTTCCGAGTATTTCTAATAATATTTTGCAGCCCCATTAAGTAGTTGAATGAGACGTTGAATTAGCCCAAATGTAAAATCATTCGAAAATTCTATGTTCATCATGCCATGCTTTATCTTACAAGATCATTGACGGCTTTTTTTTCATTATTTTACTAGAATTCAAAGAATTCTATAATTCAAGGAATGAATTTCAAAAAATTCAATAATATAAGCAGAAATTGTTCAAAGTATATTTACTTTGCATTCATGCTCTAACAAAATTTCTATATAATTGTTGAACAGATTGCTCAAATTGAGAATGAGAAAAAATATCAATTCAATTCTATTTTCAACAAACAGGTAAAAATAGATTGTAGTTAGGTCAAATAAGTATGGTGGTGCACAAGAATTGTTTTGTTCAAAGCAAGCAAGATATTCAACAGTCAACAAAACATTTTTTTTTAACTATCAAGAACCAATTTGTTGGTGTGCTACCGTGTATTAAAACAGAATCATTTTTTATTAATTTCTTAGAACAATACCTTCTGGCATCGTCTTGTAAGCGGCTAAAAATTTCCGAATAAAGTTATTTATTTATAGTATCGTTTTCTAGGATTAATCTATCATTATAATTTTTTTTAAAAATTAAAACAATTTCTTCTTACTTTTGTCTATTTTTAAGCATGCTACCGAGTCCTGCGGTTTCCCCGCTATTTTTCCAAAGTTCCCAGTAGACATCTGATAATTCTTTTTGACCAGAAAGTGCAAAAATGTTCAATCGTTACCCCATTGACTATAATTTAAAATCCGGAGAAAAAACTCGCTAAACAAAGCACCCGTATAAATCTAAAACGGAGAGACCGCCATATTTCTTTTTGGCACCCAGCCTGATTCTTGGCGCGGTACCAAATCGACCACCCCATATTTTTTATCTAGTTGTTTCATGACACGCTATGCTAGTCTATTCCAGAAACCTTTTTTCACATGAATGATTAGGCATTATTAGTTCTAGAACACGCGTAATCCTATTTTCCCGCCAGAAATTATAATTTTACTTTCTTCTTTTCATAAGTTACGGCATGGCGAGAATGTTTTGAACATTATAGACGCAATGCTATATTTCATCGAAATGTATAAATAATAAGCTTTAACTTTCTTACGCTAAATTTTGGTCATTGCTTGATCTTGATGACTGTCTGGTTGTTAGGTTCTGGACTCAACTTGCAGCCGGAGACTGTATAAATGGACACTTCTGCAAAATACATTAAAAAATTGCCTAATTAAAAATAGGTCATCTAACAAATTACTTAAAATTAAAAATGATATAAAATCTCTTAGTGACAACTCATAAGACTGGAATGGCACTAATTTATATATCAAAAAATCATACTGGAAACGAAATCGTAATTTTTCAAATTCACATTGTACTTCATTTCTGTATTCTGTTGAAACATTGTTGTGAAATTAAAATATTCAAAAATGACATTTCTGCTTCCAACTATCATATTTCCAACTATTCGAACCATATTATATTCAGAAAACTTTTTCTGGCCATCTGAAACATAGATAACCGATATCAAATAACTATATAATATGATATATAGGAAGTTCGCTCTAATCATGGCCCAATTATTAATTTAGAAATAATTAGAAATAAACATTTAACTTCACTTGAAAAATGCTCTAAATGATGTAAATAATTATATTTTTTTTGTTGTTTGAATTATTAAGTACTGAAAATATTACGAATACTAATTTTTTATATAGCCCTGGTTTCATTAATTATATTTAAGAAAAAGCTCCACTCTTCGATAAGCGACTGAAACTGATCGAGTTATGAAGTTTTGAACATAAATATTTAAGACAAATTTAGATTATTTCAAGAGACATTTTTTAAAAAAATCTGCGAATGAACACACGGCATATCTTCGAGGTGAAATTCAAAGTTACAATAACGAGATCAGGTTTGGTCACAGAGAAATAGAAACACTTTATTTTTCATTGCATAAAATATTTTATAGAATATAAATAAAATGCATAAAATATTTTAGGAAACTTGTCTACTAAGACAGGAGAACTACCTAAAAAATCAGACTTCATTTTTATTTCAGTAGTGAATTAATGATGTAAGCAAATATAATTCAGTTTCGTCATTAAGAATATTTTCCGATTGAAATATGTTCCTAATTCTACTTGTTAAAAACTTAACTATTACAATTAATTTAACTAAATATCTTATATAACAAAGTTATTTTAACAAAATATTGTCAATAACCGACTAATAATTGATATAAACAATTATTATGAAATAATTATTAAAGGTTGCTCATTCGTTCATATGCTTTATCAACTATTATGTTTTAAGTTTTTGAGTTAAGTGTTATAATAAAGTTAATAATTATTAATGAGTGAATATAAAGCATCTTATATAATATATTAATATTAGGTCTTACTTAGAATTTTTTAGAGATATGTTGAGAAACATAAATGGTTTTACTTGTAGAAATTCGATAATAAAATGCTTATACGCAATCAAATTGATTTATGGTTTAATGTGTAATATTAATTTTCTTGATTAATTAGCACATTTTTTTACTTTTACTTAATGCGAAATCAGACGGTGGAAAATTAATTAAAACATAAACTATATGTCTTACGTTCTGGCAGGTCGTAGATTTTGGGCGGGAGTTCGTCAAAATAAACATGACGTAGTGCTTCATTGGCAGATATCCTCAGTCTGGGTTGCAACTTTAAAAAGAAGAAGAAAAATAAACCATCAAAACTATAAAAGTAATCATCAAAAATAAAAAGATAATAAATATTAAAAAGGTTTCCAATTTAATTCAAACCTTTAAAAAATTTCTAATTAACAAATAATAATATCTGAGATTAACAGATCAAAAATACATGATATTCTCAAATTAATTAATGGATTTAATTACTCTTTATAGGTAATTTTGGAGAACATGTGGAATCACTTATAATAATGGTATCAATAAATATCTTGGTATGTAAAATTTAATTTTCATTCATGGAATATTGAACTGTTAAAAATAGCATCGACTGATGAAAATGCAGAGCGTATTTTTTTCGTTATGGGTTTAGTTTAGTTTAATTATATTAACGCCCCTTTTAAAGCAACTCTAGGGATATGTTGGGACGGACCTCCGAACTTCGAACTGTGGTCAGATGACGAGGACGACACCTGAGCTAGTACCCTCCTCACCACACCACACCAGCGGGAGGGCGTTTGGCCCGAACGTTTAACGTGCACCAGACCAGCTTAGACGATGATTCTTCGGTGGAATCGGGTCTCGAACCTGAAAGTCTCCTGTTCCGAAGCCGCGACCTTACCACCATGCCACCGCGGTATCTTTTCGTTATGGGAACAATATGTTGTGCTGAAGCACACAAAAAAGTCTTTATAAAGTAAACCATTTTATAATAATTATTACTTTTCATGTTAATTGTGATCTTCAATATTTATTTTTTTTTATTTCTTTTTCTTTAAACTTTACTGCTTTTTTTTCTTTATTCTTTACTATTTTTCTTTATTTTTACCATTTTCTTTATAATTTTTTTCTCTATTCTTTTCTTTTCTGCTTTATTATTTATTTTTCTTTAATCTTCACTGATTTTTCTTTATTTTATATTTATTTGTTCTTTTTATGTTTCCCTAGTTTCTTCTGTTGTTGTTACTTACGGCACTTGTCACGAAGTCAACGATTTAAGCCGAGTTGGTTCAGTAGCTTCTGAGGGTAAAGGCCCCTGAGCACCCGAGGGCAGAAGTCTGACCTCTAGCTCATATGAAGATGACACACACTCGCTTCCATAACCCCTTTTTACCGGGGGGGGGGGGTTCTTTTACACACCTCACAAATAGAGCACAGGGTAAAAAAAAAAACCCATGTCCGAACCAGGATTCGAATCCAGGATGCCCAGATCACGGGGAAGACTTTATATATACATATTGCCATTTCATTCTTTCCGATTTTATCTACCCTGTGACTAATGCCAGCTTTACACTTTTTGGGTTAATTAGGTCAGAATATATTCGTGTAAGTTAATTAAGCAGGTTTTATAAATCCCTTTATTCTATATGAAAATTTAAAAAAATGGCAGAGACAAATTTGCCTTTTCATTAACAAGTGGCTATAATTAACAGACAATTAAATGACACCAATTAAAAAAATTGAATTCTTATGCATTAAAATTTATAGATTACATCTATATAAGCCCACATTATATGCTAAACACGGGAGACACCGAAGAGAAACAATTTCATTTATTCTTTTAAATATAAAAACACTTAATTGGTTTCATTATTCATTTAGAAAAATTTGCGGAGGATTCTCGTGACAAATGTCCCTGACATTTGATAAATGCCAAATTAAATCACTTTGCCACAAGATAAATGAAAACAAACTTAATAACGCAAGAACATTCATTCTAAGCTTATTAACATGATATTAATGAGCATCAAATGTCGGATTAAATCAATTAGAAATGAGATTGATGATCTAAGTAAAGGTTCCTCAGTACGAGAGCTTTTCAAGGTTTAGAATGCTTATTGTACCATCATAAATGATTCATTAAACACATTATTATACTGTTATTATATGTAAAATAACATAAAAGTTTTATGATACAAAAGATGGGTGAATAAAATAACATAAAAGTATCATGCTACTAAAGAGCATAGTGCGTTTTTAATGAAATATTCATAAATAAGATTATTTTCATAATAATTTTTAGACGAAGACAAACCTACCATTCTAAGGTTGTATTCTACTCACTCATAGAATAGATTAATATTTTAAAGCACAAATGGCAAACATGTTATAAATATGAAAGCCATAAAGAATAGAGAGAAAGATTTCAGACAAACTGTAAGATTAGCTTAGATACACAAAAGCAAACCAGCCATCTTAGGAATATATAAAAGGAAACGACATTTGTGGCAATAGAGGGCACTGTAAGACCTAAAGTATATTGAGTACATTATTTTGATCAAAGACACTGGATGTAGTATTAAAATATTGCATACTGTTCGTTTCAATATCCCAAGAATACCACTTTTCGAAGATTCTATCTCGCTAAGGGGTCAGAGGTGGAAGGATGAGAGCATTTCTGGAATTCTTCGTCATTCTTTGACCATGATTTCCGCACCATTAGATACTTTTTCGTTCAGTTTTTTTTCCCACGTGTCAGTGTGGTGTCACTTCTGACCATGTTATTTTTTAACAATTTAAACTTGGTACCGATTCAGGCTTTCAGGAGTGGCACAAAGAATATTTTGTATAATATTAAATCTGACCGATATTATCTGCCGTTGTTAATTTCAAAATGTTATCAAAAAATTCAATAACAAATAAAAAAAAGAAACGTTTTAAAATAAAACAAAATTTATTATTTTGCAAAAAAGTGAATTATTAGATTTTAAGGATAGAAATCTTCCATTTATTCACCATAATTTGATGTTTAGGTCCCTTACAGGAAATAAAGTTGATATAAAGTATTTTATTGTTAATAGGAATCTTTTTCCCAAAATATACTGAGTTATCCGCAATTGCTTCGCTATCTAAGTCCTCGAATAATCCGAGTACACCCTATTGTTGAATCAAACATCTCTTTTCATCTTTCCTCTCACCACTATTTTGAATAAATAAACTCATCCTGACGCATGCTAGTTTAGTTTAGTTATATTAACGTCCCGTTTGAAGCAAAACTAGGGCTATTTGGGGATGGACCTCGTCATTTTGAACCACGGTCAGATGACGAGGACGACATCTGAGCTGGCACTCCCCTCTCCCCACCACACCATACCAGAGGGAGGACGTTTGGTCAGGATGGATTTAACGTGCAACAGACATCCCTTACAGGACGGTTCTTCGGTGGAATCGGGTCTCGAACCTGAAACCCTCCGGTTCCGAAGCCGAGACCTTACCACCAGTCCACTGCGGCCCTCCTGACGCATCCATAAAAGCGTTGAGGGTCTACAAATCCGTGAATGAAACAGTACATGCATGCAATGTTTATAATAATATTATGCTTTTTTAAATAAATGCATCAATTGCTATAAATTGTTTACGAATTTGAACAAAGGTTTTTGAAGATCTAATTATTATTTGCAATATTGAATGAGTTATAGATCACTATAAGAAACCTCGATGCAAGACTTATTTGCTTTAAAAGCCTAGAGTACTTTTAAATGGTTTCGGGAAGTTTCGTTGTATGCTTTGAAAACATTTTATTTCCTGTAGGCGTACCTGTAGAAAACTGTGAGCTAGGTTTTCGCCTTGAGATATTTCAGTTATCCTTGGAAAGGCAGCAGACAAAGGTTGAGGAGGGTAGTGACCGAATTTCTCTGTAAAGAATAGTTTTTACAATTTTAATTTAAAGCATGAAAATGAATAATTGTTAAATAATATTTTTTATATATATATTTTTTTTATATATATATTTTTTATGTTAAAATGAACAATTGTTAAAAAGCAGACATTGTTTAAAAACAGACATTGAAAGGGAGTATATTCTTTCTATGTTAAAAGAAATGTCTGCGTTTTTATTTCACAAGATTTAAGGTGAATTTTTAAAGAAAGGGAAGCGACAAAGAAAATGTTTTTTAAGATCAGATTTTTAAAAATATTTTTATATGAACTCGCAAAAATGAACAATATTTTTAAAAAATGGACATAGAAGGGGATAGTCTTATTTCTGTGTCAAAATAAAATTTTTATTTTTATTTGGCAAGAATGAAAAGAGGTTTTTTTTTTTTTTTTTTTTTTTTTTTTTGAAAAAATGAAAGCATTAAGAATGAAGATATTTTTCATAAGAATATTTCTACACTTTAACACACAAAAGTAAATAATTATTTTAAAAAATGGATATAAAAGGAGAAAAGCCACATTTCTATGCCAAATGAAAAAAAATTTGTTTCATTCCATCATATTAAAGTGAAATTTCTTAAAAGGAAAATATTTATAAGATATATTATTTATTTTTTTATTTTTTTATATTCTTATTTTATATTATTAAAAAGAAAAATCTTTTAAAAATGTATATTAAAATGGGAAGAAGCTATTTTATTTTAATTTTATAGCAGCAAAACTTTATTCTAAAACAAAAAAGTTAAAAAAAATATTTTTCTGGAAATGCATTGTTTTAGATTTTTAATTTTTAAATAAATATATAAAGAACGGATACAAAGGAAAATAATATCATTTATCTGCAACACATAATTCTTTATGAAGTAATAAAATTATTATTTAAAAGAAGGAGCCATTAAAAAGGAGAATCTTACGAGGTTTGTAGTTGGGGAACTGGGTAACACCATCCCAAGTATCATCTGTTGGGGTACCAATCACCTACAAAAAATAATGAATTTATTTACTTATTATAATTATCCATTTACCAATTTATATATCATTATTAGTGTTAAGAAATGAAAATAAATTCTTATCCGTTAAAACGAAAGTAAATACAGTCGCCCACCCACCCCCGAAGATACAAGGAAATTAAAATTTCACCGCCGTCACCACATCTTTTTATTTTTTTAAAGATTAGAATTATGAGGATAAAAATGGATTGGTTAAAAAAAGTGGAGGGAACTTTTCAATGACAAATCACATGTTAGTTTAAAAAGTAGTCGATATTAAAATTAAATTGCTTCTTAGTCTAATTTCGAGTAATTTTAGGTATTGACAATTTTTAATGCAAAAAGTTTTAGAATGAGGTGATAATTCACCTAATAATCTTCACATCTTTAATCATGAGGAATTGAACATTTCAAAACTCCATCATTTTCAACCATTATGATGGTTTACATACGAAATCATTTCGATTTTCATTCACCTCTTCTTCTCCCTCGAACTGTGGGTATTATATATATATATATATATATATATATGCGTAAACATTTTAGCAGGTGCGTAGCCGAATAGAAGAATTTTGAAATTTTTAAATTTCAATTTATTTCACCACGGAGGGTATTATTTACGTACAAAATATAAGTAGTAAGAAATACGTCAATTTACATCGTGTCACAATAGCAGAAGTGACCCAAATTTGTTCCTTCAGTGATTTTACTATGAAATTTTGATAGGTATTTCTTTGACACGTGTGGTCTTAAGAAAAGGGAATTTAGGTATCTCTAAAAGAATGTGGTAAGCGATAAGGATTCTTATCCCTTCGCTTGGAGCGCGAGATCCCGCTGAATTCAGCAATTGTTTACAGAGCACCTGTTCACAATAATTAAATAAAAATTGGAATTTGATCAGAAAATAAGATACCATTTTAAGAATGAAGTTAATATGAACTAAATTAAGATAAAAATCAGGAAATTAATTAGAATTTAAATGAGATGAAGAGATTATACTATATTATATACAGAGATTATACTATATATACTATATTTATTCTTCGTCTTTCTATTTAAAAAGAAATATAAGTTCATTTTTATTTTAACGATGGTGACGGGCCGATTTTTGTTTTTCTCAAACCAAAATCTAATTACCACAACTTCTGACATCGATCTATCGCTGTTAGACATATCACGATCTTTATATAATTGTAGCTTCAGTTAAGGTTTAGTTTCAGTTTCCAAATTAAGGGGAACTCCCGTTTTGAATGCAAAAAAGCCTATATATCCTTTGTTTTCAACTGTTTTGTCTTTTGTGTCTTGAAAGAAAGTATGTCGACTTAGTTATCGGTGCGAATAAGTCAGCCACGAAGGCACACGGATTTAAACCATAAAACTGAATGACCGGACCGTCGCAACAGCAACACTGGCGGGAACTATGGTTGAGTCCTAAGGGTACAGCCCTCCCCGAAGGAAGTACGTCCCGTCATCGATGGCAGGAGTCAGATCCCCCAGCTATATTTGTGTACCCTCCAGGGTGGCGAGGTCGAACCACCATGCTGGAAGCATCTCATCCTCATTTCGAGGTGCCCCCCCCCGGGGGTTATTGGTGCGAATAAACAAAACATCCTCAAAAATTGTTTCAATAGGAAAATTTCGGTCTAACTTCTAATAGGGATGTAAACGATGACTAAACAGGAAATCGCAATTTGCTTTTATTAATTTTTACTTCTCTGCATATTTCTGCTTTCTTTCCCTTAAAGAATATATAAAGACTAAAATAAAGAAGTCCTAATCCTATATAAAGACATGGTTAAGAACGATAAATTGATTTCTAATATAGTACTTTATACTCTTTGTGTTATTGACTACACTCATTTTTCTTTAAATCAGCTGCTTTTAAATTTTAACGTTATCGCTTGATAATCATATCGAATATTGTTATATTTTAAAAAAAGATAACAATAATGAATTATCATCAATTATAAAACTAAAATTTGGAAAATTATCCAAAAGTGTTTTAAAAATTCAGATAATTCTCCAAACTTTAGTTTTACATTTGATGATAATTCGTTATTTTATTTGCCATAAAATGTAAACGAGAAATTTTTAAAATAACAGCTAGGCAATTCCATAAAGAAAGATCTTAGACAAAAGAAGATATTTTGTCTAGAAGAAAAATCCATCTTAGACAAAAAGAGAAAATCGCCTATACATTTTGATTCCTAAGATATTGAAAAATAAATTATTAGATATGTGCGGCAAATGGACGATTGTTTGAATAACCTATTATCATTCAGAGAGTCTCTGTCTGAATGTAAATGCTCAATTTTCTATTCGCAAATGCAATATTACATTCAACATATTATCGAAACAGAGCAATGAATCACAAGAAAATTGAATCAAATGGATAGAATTTCTCTTTCAATTTTATTTCATACGCAAATATGTTACGACAATTTTATGGGCAATCTTTTATATAAAGCGAAACTGCTTTATTGTAATTCCTCAATTTTCCTATTGTAAAGTTATATTATATTAAACATTTATTTGGAAAGAGAAATAGGAAGTGATTTAGTTTCTAAAATAAGAATGATTTGCCCCGTCTAGACCGTCTGTTATCCTCTTAACAATATTTCAGATCTCATTGTCACAGATTAACTAACGAAAGATGTAGTAAAGAATTTCATGCGTATTGGCAGAGTGCTTAAAAAAACAAAATATTATTAACATTATACTTTAGATGTAAAAGAACAGTAATATTTAAAAAAAATTATAATTTCCTAACAGTAAAATATTCTTGATCCATACTGTTCAAAAAGACTCAAACAAACAAAAAAAAATCACTAAAATCGAATTGAAATAAATAGTGTTCCATTAACAGAAAAAAATAAAATAAAAGTGCCAAATAAAAAATAAAAATGTCGAAAGAAAATATTAGCAAAAACCTTTAATTTGATCTGTGGAGAACGAGAGGATCAGAATATTTTAACTCTGCCCATTGTTACAGTCGACGATAGACGATTATATATACTGCTTTCGCGCAATTTTTTTGTTTGTTGTTGTTGTTGATATGTAAACATTTGGTTTGAGATAAACATATAAATATTATTTCGCATATTTTTGATGTATAATACTTAATTGAGAGTGTATTACAGATTTATAAAATTCTTTTACTTTTTGAATGAATCAAATGATGCCATTTAGTATCAATATATTTTTATGGTTATATATATGACAATTAACAAAACTAGAATCCAGTTAGTTGGGATAAAGGAAAAAAATAAGTTTCAAGTCATCCTAATGATTAATAAAAATGGTGAAAAGTCGTGACGTATTTGTTAAGTCGAAATCCTTTGACTATCGCAACAAACAAATATCAATAGTCCTAATTAAAAGAAGAAATCATAAACTTATGTGCTTCATGACCTACAAATTTAAAAAAAAATTGGGGAAATGTCTTACCCTGAATATTTTATCTAATTGGTCCATCGTGTCCTTCATTCCTTGGAATGCTGCTTTCCCTGTTATCATTTCAACGAAAATGCACCCCACTCCCCTGAAAGAAATAGCAAGTTAAATGACAAGAGTCGATGACAATTCATGCAATTAAGGAAGATTCAATTTCTTACTTAAAATATATTAAATGCACATTTAAGAGGGGAATCTGAAGCATATTTTTATAATATTTCTTAAAGCAATTTTGAAACTTTTCTGCTAAAAATCTAGTTAAGTTTCAATTCTTTATCTACAGTTTTATAAAAAAAAAAAAGTAAGGGAAAGAAGTAAAAAAGTGATTTATAATATAAAAAATTAATAAAAAAATCTAGTTCAATTCTTTCTTTTCTTTACCTTTAGGTTTATAAAAAAATAAGTGAAATAAGTATAAAATGATAAAATAAATAAAAAGATAAATAAAAAAAGTGATAAATATTATACCATAAAGAATTTTATAAAAAATTCAGTATTTTTTAATTTTTTGTCAACTGGTTTTTAAAGAAAAATCTTATATTGAATTGATAAACATACCATAAAAAAGTTTATGACAAAATATCCAATAATTTTTTTCTTTATCTATTGGTTTATATAATTAAAAAACTTGTATTCAACTGATAAATAATATGCATTGAAAGTTTTAAAAAGAATAAGGAAAAAAGAAAGATGATATTGATTGCCCTGCATTAAATACCAAATATTTGAAATTCAAATTACGAAAATCAATGCAGAAAATATGAAAAAAATAAATAAATAAATAAATAAAATAAATAAATAAACATTTTCATGCACAGCTGATACATAACAATTGTTTGTTGCTTAAGTCCTAATTTTGATAGTGATCGTGTGCAATAAACAATATTTTTTAAAAATTTACAATTGAATATAAAAATTAAATTAAAATTTGTTTATTAACAACATATAAAAGTTATAGCTCTATATTAATAATATATAAATCGTTATAACAGAATATTATTCACAGATAAGTTCGAATAAAATGTCACAAATGTGCATTTTGTGCCTTTTGGGCATATTCTGTTATAGAGCGCCATCTATCGATTTTTCAGGAACTAATTTTTTTTTCTGGAGTAGTCCGTTTCTTCATTTTAAATAGTATGTTCAATAATTTTGGAGGCTTTACACTGAGTAGTTCATTGTATAAAGAGTTCAGACATAGTAGGGGTGTTTTAATTCCGACTACCTTGCATATTAAATCTCATTAAATTTTCGAGCACGGTTTCGATTATTTTTGAGGAACTGTTTTATCACTACCTCACTATCAAGATCTGTGACAGCGAAAAAAATAAAATATCCAAGATTTCAAATTAGAAAGTATATTTAGTTTCCAAAGCAAATTAAAAAATTACAAGTGCATATTCTGCTTAGATATGCGATTTTTAAGAACAAAATACATTATGTTTAATAATCTTTTTTTAATTATTTGATATAGACAGTATTAAATCAAAAGTTTTTAATACCATTCAGTCATTTTTTTTTAATTTTTAGTTGGCGATACATAATTGCAAGAGATTTAAAAATACAGAAGAAAAAAAAAGCAAATTTCCCCTCCAGTGGAAAATAAGGCACGGAACTATGTAATTTGAAAAACAATGTAACAGCATAAGATGAGATCTAATAGAATCAGTTGAAAAGCAAAGTAAGAAATCGAATAATTTTTACCACATATCGAGCGATGTTGAGTAATTTGTTGAGCCTAACAGGACATCTGGGGGTCTATACCACAGAGTGACCACTTCATGGGAGTACGTCCGACTAGGCACAGATTTTGCTCGCGCTAAACCTAAAAATCAAAAGAAAAGTGGTAATTAGAATAATTTTAATATTACTGTGGGTTCTTAATGATAATTACATACACATAATGAAATGATATATTTTAAAAACTTAGTAAACCAAAGAATTTGTTCTCCAACAGATTTTTTTTTTATTTCACATTAAAGTTCATGTTCTTTAGATAAGCAATCAATGAGTTTTCATCCTTTCAACATATTTTCAAAGGAAGTTTCAAAAACAATATTTTAATATATATATTCTGTTTTAAGAAATCATAATAGTTTCCTATATCTTGAATTGTAGTGATTTCGTGAAGTTTTATTTGATATAAATGCTCATGATCTCGCAGATACGCCATCAATGGTCACTTGCTTTCTGTCGTTTCTTGGGAGAGGTTTCAAAACATATCAATGCAAATTCGCTTTTAGAAAGAAAAACTTCAGTCCTTCAATATCTACCTCCTCTTCCGGTCACTACGAGGCAATGTTTTTTATTCGCCAATTTTAATATGCAAGTGAACTCTCACTAAATGCGTCATCAATTAGTGCCTATTATAAACCACTGATTTCAAAAGACATCGCGAAATAAAACTTTGGCAGAACACCCAGCCTTAACAATTAAAGCACCAATTTCATTCTTATTTTGCAATAATTTCACCATTTTACATCAAGTAATATAATAATAATCAAAGCTCTATATTTACTATACAAGTATAAGTTAAAATAGAATTTTCTTCGACATCCAGCAGAATTGATTATACTTTGACAAGGAATAATATATCTTAGAAATATTACTGGCTTAAGTTATCGAGTTGCCAATTCAAAACAGGTTTCTAAGGGGTTTTCATGTCTGGATAAAAGTCAATTATTCTACGAGGAAAAGTTTGAAGTTTAAGAAAGAAGTCTAGGAAGAAAAGTTTTAAAAACGTTTTAAGTATTTAACAGGCTTATAAAACAAGTACTGAATATTAAAGATAGTTGAATTAAGTCAGAAATAAGTTTTTTAAAAGTGCAAAAATTGGAAAAATATTTCATTCATTAAAAATGCAAGCAAAATTTTTTAATTTGAATTAAGTACTTCTTATATAGAAGGTAAGAATTGGTAAAAGTTTCAAATCTATATCTGCATTAGATTCATAATTTTTTGATTTTGCTGACAAAAAAAACAACAACACAGGGTTTAAAAAAATGCCTATAAGTAATATTCTGTTAAGACTGAAGAAAAAGTATTTTCTAACAGTGTTACTTTACGACTTCAAACAGCAAATTGAAATGATTGAAAAAAGTGGTGAAAATTAAATTTAAAAAAGAAAAAAATCTCATTTTGCGTCCAAATTTATGAAAAGTGTTAAATGTTAGTGATCGAGAGTATAACGAAAAATGAAATCGAACTTAATAATTGAAGAAAAAAAAAGGTTAAATTTCAACATTTACTTTTGAAAAATCGATCTCTGTGATACCATTTAAAGTCGTAGAATAGCACTTTTAGAACAGAATTATTTTTTTCGGTCCACGAGTTCTGACAGTAAAAAATGTACTATTTTATTGCCATTTTTACTTCACGCCTTTTTCTACAATCCTGTTTTTTACAAGAAGGTCAAACTGCTGCTGATATGGATTTGAAATCTTTGCCAGTAATTTTTTCCTCATTATTCCTAAGTAACACGTATTTAAGTGAAATTCTAAAACTTATATTTGATTTTTTTTAAATGAAAAATATTTTTCTAATTTTGCATTTATTTAAAATTTTACTTCTAATTTAATTCAGTTATTTTAACATTCATTTTACAGATGTTTTTAATACCTAAATGTTTTTGATTTAATGTTTCCATTAATAATAATATATATTTTTTAATTTAAACATTAAATACCGGTGGTTCAGCTTTCCATCTGCCTCTCTTATCCGGTTACAGGTGCAAGCTTACAGGTCGTCTGCTTTAGATAGCCAGCTGAACAACTTAAAACAATGAAATTGCTGCTTAACGCTTTTTTTCCAACATATTGATGTTTTTCTTGATTATTCTAAACAAATGATTACGATAAGATGCAGTTAATCAAGTTGATTATCATGACTAAATTACTATTATTGCAACGGGGAACAGCTGTTGCTAAAGATGGTTAATCTACATAATATTAAAAAAAAAACATTTGCGGTTTTATTAGTTATAGATACTTTTGCTTTCAGTTTTGTTACTGAGGGCATGAAAAATTATAACACATTCACTAGACTACAAGAATGGGATGACTCGAATCTAGAACATGCAAGACAGTTCGAAATGATACATTGTTCGCTTATAATGTTCAATTTTGATCTATCCATTTCTCACTAAGTAATCTCCGGAACTGTTGTTTTTAATTTCACACTTGTGTGATGAGTTTGCTTTTATAGAAAAAAGACTGAATCTCTGATGACTCTTATACGGCTCCCTATTCATCACGAGATACGGATGATACGTATCAGGGATATATCACAAATGGGATTTAAAAAGATATCATTCGCATATAAGATTTAAACTCTATCGATTAGTTTCACACAATTTCTTTAATTTCCATTTTTTTGTGTGTGCATGTGTAAGATGGCAGCTAACAAAGATTTATTTCAATCGAGACAAATAATATTTTATAATAATGCAATTGCAACATGTAGAACAAGACCAATGACACTTAATTTCAATGGATCATTTAATTTCAATGCACTCATCTAATCTTAGTTTTCTTAAAACTCATCCAAATCTATTTCATTATAATGAAATTTATATAATTAAATCTGATACAACCAATTTTCATATAATTTCGATCCCCCCCCCATTTTTTTGAGTTTGTGTGTACGTAAGATATCAATAAAAAGGCAAGTCTATTGGTCTATAAAAGTAACATTTCAAAATAATACAAACGCACTATTTGAAGCATGGTTAGTGGCATTTAGTTACAATGGAGTTCATTTGATCATAATCAGTTCTTTCGAAACTCATTTGATCATATTCATTTCTTTCGGAACTCATTTGATCATACTCAGTTCTTTCGGAACTCATTTGATCATACTCAGTTCTTTCGGAACTCATTTGACCATACTCAGTTCTTTCGGAACTCAATTGACCATACTCAGTTCTTTCGGAACTCATTTGACCATACTCAGTTCTTTCGGAACTCATTTGACCATACTCAGTTCTTTCGGAACTCATTTGACCATACTCAGTTCTTTCGGAACTCATTTGATCATACTCAGTTCTTTCGGAACTCATTTGGTCATATTCAGTTCTTTAGGAACTCATTTAATTCATGAATGAGTTAATTCCTTTAACTCATTCATTCCATCAGAGCTCACCTAATTATACCAAGTGGATTATAAAATTCACGTTCATGAAATCGCATGATTAAAAACGGTATTTAGTTCTAATGGAGCTTATCTAGTCAAAATAGTGATTACTGTTATAATTTACACATACATTATTTATCAGAGAGAGTGGTCCCTTTAAATTTTCTCTCATGTTTCCTAATAATGATATTCTCTCTCTCTTTCTCTGTCCCGATTTTTATTTTCAAAGTCCAAGAGCATTGTCAAGCTTTTTTTTCGGTCGATTTGAACCAAAATTTGATGAAGAATTGTTATTTCAGAATCAAGATAAATGTCAAGTTTAATTTATCTAATTTGTTGAGTTTTTTAATAATTGTGTTTACAATTATATGAATGTAAAGACAGATTGGTTATACGATTACTTACCAAATTTCGTTCAAGTTAGTGATTTTACAATATCGCGCTCACAATTGTGTGAAAGTACAGACAGACAGACGGTCAATTATTTGATGGATTTGGTTCAAATTCATATGGATCTATACTTCGGATTCTTAAAATGTATATAAAATTCATCTTCCGAGTACGTTTTGAAATTATTGTTCCCACTCGCACAGACAGACAGATTTACTGTGAATAGACTTCATTCAAAACTCAAGAGAAATGTAGAAATTAGATATTCAGATCACATACTAAATTTAATTCGTTTATTCTAAAGTTTGTGTTCACCGACAAAGATACATAATCCCCCCCCCCCAAAAAAAAAAAAATTCCAAATTCAGGGAAGTATAAACATGGCGATTCATCAAAATCTCAAGTTCAAATTTTTGAACAATTGCAATACTTTCTCTTCCCGATACTTAGCATATGAGAAAGTTAAAAAAAGGTACAGTTCTAAAAACCATCTTAAGAACAAAAACAAAGACGCATTTGCAGAGCGCTAGTTAAATGCTTTATTTGGCGCATATCTTTTTTTTTTATGCCCATTTCCGAAACCCTCCTCTTTTTTGCGCATACCGTGATTAATAACAATCTCTTACAGTAGGTGTACTTTTGGCATAGCACACTTCACTGTATGAAAAAAAGCACCATTCAGATACACGTGCAACATGCGGGAAAAATCATTCCAAGTTTTTGTGTTTCCGATTAAGCTTTGTAATTTCAGTAAAAGTGGATTTTTTTGTCCCTTATTCACGGTCTGTTTAATTAATGCGCTTGTTCAAAGAAACGGGAAAGTTTTTATATCTTAGACATCAAAGAAATCTGCATATTTTTCGAAATGCATACGTCGATTTTCAACTTGAGGACAGTATTTGTTTTAAATGATATTTGCATTATGCCCCCACATGCTTCTGTTTGTTTGCAAATCCTTGAATAAAGGTTTCTAAAAAAAGTTTTTGACTGCGGCATTGAGGCGGAAAATGTCTGGTTTCCGTGTTAGAAAAACTGATGTAGCGTGAAATACAAAAGGATTTTCTACTCTGAAAGAAAAAAAAATCTCTCACTATGTATTCGAAACTGATCGAGGCTTGTTATGTTTTTTAGTATAAAAACATTAATTTTAACTTTTTAATTACGAAACGTTGTTTTCCCCCCTTTGAGACTATTAGTTTTTTTGTTAGTGACAAAAATGTGCAGTAAAAAATACAACAGATGCAATTTAAATTCTTACATGTATTCAAAAGGAAATATTTTAATGTTACTGAATTCAGTTTTAATAATGTCTGAAGAATTTAGAATTTCACTAGTAATTAAAAACTTAACATAAATTAAGAAAAATTATAACTAAAAATATAATCAAATATTATTTAAATTATTAATTATATTAAAAATACTAAATTATAATTAAATTAATATTATTAAAATTTATTACAATTATATGTATTAAATTAGTTAATACACTTTCTATAGATTTTCAATAATGCTTTGAAAATTTTATAATTCAGTTTGAAAATCGAATCAATTTTAATAAAGACAAATAACTATAATTTAGCTAATAATCAATCTAGTTTTAAAAATACAATTGAAAAAAAGAATTCTGATAGAAATCCAAAAATTGACATCACTTAAGAAAAATAATTACAATAGAACCAATAATAATTCTAACTGTAGAATGTAAATTATAAGAAAAACTCGTTAACTTTTGATCTGGATTAAGAATATTTGCAAATAAAATAGTACTTTCAGAATGCTAAACAAGCTGATTTTTTTTAATTTCATAGATTTTTTGAAGATTATTTTTATATCTGTTTTTCTGCAGCATTACAACCCAGCAAAAAATGTGTAAAATATATAAGAAATGAAGATTTTTTTAGTTAAATTAAACTATTCAAAAGAAATAAAACAGTTAAATGTACAATCGAAAACTATGCATCTTTGTTCCCCATTTCCTTGACGAGTGGGTAGAATTAATTCTTAAGATTTAACTTTCCTCTAAAAAGTTTTTTGAAAAATATATACAATAGAGCTTTTGTTATCCAATTTCGAATTATACAGATCGCTTTAAACAAAAAAGCCCTCTTCCAGACGAGTAGCGATAAGTGAGCGATAACTGACTTTCTCAAACATGGTTACGTATTTAATTAGTTTAATACAATGTATAAATGTACATAATGAAAAATTATTATTCTTGTAACGAAATTAAGATATGATAAGGAAATTAAAATTTCTTCCTACCACTTAATAATTTATTTTTTAAATTTCGGAACATACATATAGAAATTCTTAAAATAAAATCACTAAAAATAATAAAGTAAACTTAATAAAATAAAATCTGTAAAAATAATAGAGTAAATTTAATAAAATGAAATCTCTAAAACTGAAACTCACCAAAATCTGCTAATTTAAGCTCCCCAACTTCGCTGATCAATAGATTTTGTGGTTTCAAATCTCTGCAAACAGAGGTGAAAATAAGAGAAAACGAATTTATCGTTTGTTTTATGTCAAATGTAGAAAAAAAAAACGAGCAAGAATTTACCTGTGTAAAACTCGTCGCTGATGACAAAATGCCAAACCTCGTAGTAGTTGAAACATGAAAAGCTGTAATGAAATGAAATACATAAATGGTTTTTAGCTATTTTTATCGAAAAATGAAATAAACTATATTATATATATGTATATTCATAGCAACGAAATAAGGAAACAGCAGTAAGAATTACAATCATGATATAGAATGTTTAGTTTAGTTATATTAACGTCCCGTTTTTTAAAAGCAACACTAGGGCAGGTTGGGGACGGGCCTCGTAATTTTTAACCGCGGTCAGATGACGAGGACGACACCTGAGCTGGCACTCCCCTCACCACATCACGCCACACCAGCGGGAGGACGTTTTAACGTGCACCAGACCCGTTTACACGACAGTTCTTCGGTGGAATCGGGTCTCGCACCTGAAACTCACCGGTTCCGAAGCCGAGACCTTACCACCTGGCCACCGCGGTCCTCATGATATAGAATAGAACTACTCAAAACGGATATTATATGTATAAGTCTTACCTAAGAAGACACATTGATAATATGTTTTCATTTAAATATCTCAGGAAAATTATAAATAATTTATTGATATGTGGTTTAAAAATAAGTTTTATTCTTTAATTGAAATAAGCACTCTTAAATATGATTTTTTATTTTATTTTCGTCAGTTTGGATTTTATATAACTGAAATAGATACGACATCATTATTTTATGGTAAAATTGACAAAATATATTTATATACAATACTTAAAAAAGATAAAAATTCGTAAAACAATAGATAATAATTTATAATTAAATTACGGTGCCTTTTAACATTTATGGCTTTTAGTAAACCAGAAATAAAGATTAAAAATAATTTACCGTTTTTAAGTTTAGATTATAATTTTTTAGTGATGGCATGGTCATTTTCTTACTTATTGTATTAAGCATTAATTGTAATTTTTACTATATTATAGAGACTCTTATCAAAGTTTTTGTAACAATACAGAGCACACGAAAAACAACATGAAAAGAAATAAATAAGAACTCACATTGCTGCAACAAGATTTTTCTACTGTTGTCTTTGACGTATCATGTAAAATGAAAATTAATGATCCAACCATTCTATTAAGTATTAATGATTATAAACGATATATATCTTAATTTTTGTAATGATACTAAGTAATATTCTTTGTAAAAATATATAAATTAAAAAATAAATCTAATTTTTTAGAACGATTTCTTGAAAATTAAGTTAAATTACAATAAAAATCATAGAAAAGAAAGAAGAAAAAAATCTGCTCAGATTGAAAAGTTATTATTCCTTTTAAAAATAAACAATATATTTTCGAAAACTTTTGATTTCTTCAAAAAAAATTTCTTATTGCCGTTTTCTTATTTTTTAAATGTATTAAATAAAATTAATAATCCCTAATAAATCATATTGTGTAGCTTTACACTGAATCTAAATTTGAAATATTGCTTTTATGACAAAAAATTTCAAAATCAGATTTTCCATTTCACTAAAAATAAAACATACCTATATTCCTTAAATTAAAAAAAAAAAAATGTTGCATTCAAAAATGTTGAATGCATTCAATAAAATTCTATTTTATTGAATGCATCAATAAAATAGAATTCTCTTTCGTATTGGGTGATTTTACGCTTCATAAAGAACGTCAAAAATTCAATTTATTGAAAAATTGTTTCTTATTCATATATCTTAATTAAAAATGAGGACTTTTTTTCTAAATATTTTAAATAAAAACAGCGATCGAAAGATTTCGGTCATTAATATTCTGCTTGAGCAAAATCAAAATCTTTTACCTAAAAACCAATTTAGAATTCCTTTCACATCTGGCATAAAAAGCAAATACACACGCTAACGGAATGCGGCAATAAAATTATGACGATTTCACGCTTGCTTGGCGATTTTACTTTGAACATGTTACGCCAATTTGCTTATCTAATCTTCGTCGCACGAGCAGATTGTAAGCTATTTTGTCGTTTTATTGATTAACTGCGCCAACGTGAGAATGAGGTCGAGGTAACATAACATGCGGAGTTTGACTGCTTTAAGGTCATTGGTCATTTTATTTAATGACATTTTTAAGCCTAATTTTCCTTGTAAGGTCATGTTTTTTTAAGTTAAGAAGTGCGATTGCGAGTTGTTAATTAATAGATTTGAAAAATGATCAGTTTTTAACTTCGATTGTAAAGATATATGTAAAAATGTCAGTTAATGATTTCTGTTATTTAATGACATTAAAAAAAGGATATTAATTGGACACAGACAGTGTAGTAGAACTTGTTTTAAAAAAATTGTTAGTGAAAAAATAATTCTATAATCGCCTTTTTTTAAAATTGTTGAGTCATTAGCAATTCTTAGTTGCTCAATGGATAACTGATAATGCAACAACTAATTTTAGAAGTGATTGCAAAAGTAAACTCCAGATGGCAGTAATGGTTGGTTCCCACCAATATCGAATAAGAAGCTACTACACGTGCAATCAATTATACTCAAATATAAATTCTAATTTATTCTTTAAAGAAATACTACATTTTGTTTGGTTTAAAGTAATTAATAAAATTTTCAAATTATTTGTAGATTTGCATAATCAAACCATTTAATTAATAGAAAATAATGAAAATTTTAACTTCTGAAAAGAATTTTTAGGATTTTTTTAACTGAGTTTGTTAACAAAGCGTTTTTTTAAAATTATTATTTAAAAAGAAAATGTCTTATAAATGAAAATTGTTAGGGGAAATTGTAAAATTGACTCTATATTAAAACCATGGTAGATGTAGAAAAATACCAGCAATGATTTCAATATGTAATAAAAAAAATTAAACTAATTTTTTTATGAAATAACATTAATAATGTTTCGAATAAATATTTTTTAATTTTTTCCTGCAAATTATTTATTATATAATAGAAATTACATTACATGAAGAGTATTATATTTTTTTGATGGCTTTTTGTAATACAGTGTTTAAAATATTAAACGCAACAGATTTTATACATATGTATCTGGATGCATCTAAGCGTTATTACAATTTTTGAAAGTAATTCTATAATATGCAGAATATTTGTTCTATTTAAAAAATTGCTGTCAAATAACTGAATAACTGGTCATTAAAACATTTTTTTAAAAATAGTTTTGACTTGAATAAAGAAAATTTTTTAATTAATAGTTGATAATTTAATAAAATTCAGAACAAGAAAATTAACAAGAACAAGAAATTCAAGAAAATTCGTAAGCCATCTTTCAACATTCCTTGTACATATTTATATAGTTTTATACAACATTTACTGAAAAAAAAATCAAGTACTGAGGGATTAAAAATAATAAAATAATATTAAAATCGCATTCTAATAGAAATATACAACATAACAATAAGAATAAACTGAAGGAAATAGATCGCTGTATTGTGCAATGTTGCATAAGGAATAAAGATCATTGCATGCCATCAATTCTTTGATATTTGTAACCGATTGCAATATTGTAACCGATCAATGATCATTGCATTAGGAATAAAGATCATTGCATGCCATCAATTCTTTGATATTTGTAATCGATCAATGATCATTGCATAAAGAATAAAGATCATTGCATGCCATCAATCTTTTGACATTATTTACATGAGTCTCATTTGGTTAGACGAGGCAATGCATTAAACGTAGAACAAATATATAAATTTTAGGGTTACCAATAGAGTGACTATTGACGCTACTTAATTCATAAAAATGAACTCGTCTCGTATCCCATGATGCTCACTTCTCAACCGTCTTCTCCAGTAAGATGGGAAGTATATTATTTTTCGTTATTAAATTACAATTTATACAGGCATAATGAAATTCATCCAGTATCGCGTTGAAAGGGTATAATATCCAGATCATAATGTACTATTGTGTTTATTATAAAAATAAAAACTTTAGCCTAAGGTTTTAAATTTTAGCAACACATATCTGATGGAATATTCAGTGTTGCAGAACATATATCTTTTTAAAATTTAGAGCTACAATTTTTTTTATCTCAGGAAATTGAGTACATGGTTTTATGCGTGATTAAGCCGTTCTGACTGAATTAATAAGAGCAAGGCTTCTTAATTTCAAGGCTGCTTAGTAGAGATTACCTTTATGTTTTTTGGATGTAAGCCACCCGGATGTCTTTCCAGGTACTGACTGAGATCTGTATGCTGTAATATTAAAAGAAAAACATGTTATTGGAATTTTTAATGTTTTCTGTTCGCATAAAGAGCATACATCAATAATAAGAATAAATATTATAGATCTAAAAACACAAAATTAATATGAATCACATTCACTAATATTTCAGAATTTACGAATAAAACGAATAAAAATATGGTTTCGTAAACGAAAAAAACTGAGAAGATTTCACTAACGTATTCGTCGAAACAATTTTATACCCTTTAAATTTGAAAATACTAGAAATTTCGATGCATTATTTATGGAATATTTATTCTTTTTTTAACGTTACAATAGACTTTAAAAACAGCTAAAAATGTCTTTGCGAATATTTTTATTTTGCAATTTGGAAATTCGATAACTTTCAATCTTTAAAAATTAAAAGTTACATTATAAATGAAACCAGATATATTTATAATTGAAACTAGTATTATGTATGATGTATTATGATGCACTAAATATGAATAGAAAATCCAAATCTAATTCATAATAATCTTGTGTTTAAATGAAAAAATAAAGGAGAAATAAAAAAATAATATTTCAACTAAACGAAATATTTTGCTAGTTAATCTTGAATTCATGCAAACATAAGTAAAAATAAAATTTAATAAATGTAAGTACTTATGTTATATAAACAGTCTAAATTATAAAGGCGCACAAAGAGAAAGGCTATCTAAACTCCAAAATCTAATACAAAATATTAAATTAAATAACAAAATTTTTTAACCAACAAAATTATTTTTAATAAACAAAATTACAATTTTTAGATAACTAATTCGGTTACATTTTAACTTATGCATACTGAAAATGTCAAATTTTGGATGAATTTCTAAAGGATTTGAAGAGCAGCCTCATTTTGCTTCTTTAACAAGTGATGTTGTGCGGAAGTTTAGAGAATGGAATACCAGTTCAAGTATAGTCATGGCTATCTAGTCAACGTTCAAAATTAAATTTCGTCTAACCAACAGGTGCGATGCCAAACGTACTCGTATATCCTAATAAAGCAAATGCCTTAATAATATGCATATATCCTAATAAAGCATATACCCTAATATGCATATATCCTAATAAAGCATACAACCTAATAATATGTATATATCCTAATAAAGCATACAACCTAATAATATGCATATATCCTAATAAAGCATATACAGTACACTCCCGATTATCAGCGGAATTGGGTGGCGCGGCCGCCGCGAATAACAAAAATCGCGGATAATCCGAAAAAAGCTAAAAACGGGTATAGCAAAAGAGAAAACAGTCATTCCAATTTTGAAAAATCGTTTTATGTACAATAAAACGTAAAATAAACAGCAGGAAATGTTTAACTAACGCTTAATATTTTAGTATATCACTCAAAACTAACTTAAAATGCATTTTGTTAATGAAAACAGAAAAGTGCTTTGTACTTACGAGAGGCGTCAAGGATGCACAGAAAAATTAATACATATGTACTGTTTTAATACTGTAATGTATTATGTAATTACAAAAGCATAACTGTAAAACTGCACCTTTTTGAAGAAATCAGTCATTTGTGTTTGCTTCTTACTTTGGAAGCATTTTCTCTTTGCTTGGAAGCAAAAAAAAAAAAAAAAAAAAAAAAAAACTTAGTGCGGCAGGAGCGGATAATCCGCCCGCGGATAATCGGGAGTCTACTGTACCATAATAATATCCATATATCTTAATAATACCTAATAATATTGGGATACAGTTAACATCATTCTGATGATGGATCCTACTTCTATGGGAGGGGTTGGACCATAGCCGGTGATGGTCTGAAATGTAATTAATATAAAAATGATAATTGATTTAAACTTCCAATGCTTAGGCAGGACGGGACTAATTTGCCCTTGATTTTTCGCCATGAGACCACATGAAGGGTACGTTTCATCCAGTTTCAAGCAGACAGTCTATCGTTGAAGGAATATCTCGAATTCTTACGTATCTAAGATGTTAATCAGACTTCGATTAATAAAACTTCTTCTGTGGGAGGAATTGCATCTCGGCCGGTGCTGGGCTTCAAGGTTACCATTTACTTGCTCTGTACATATACATGACAACTATAATTGAAAGTCAACTCCATTTTCCTAGGCATGGCGGGGTTAACTCGTTTTTAATTTCCTACCTTACCTACACGAGGGTCGTGTTTAATTCTGGTTCATACAGATGGTCTACCACTGATCGAACATAAAGAAGCCTTTCGTATCCAAGATTTTAATCTACCCAAAAAGCATCCAAATTAAATTTGAAGTATTATTTAATTAATTACACAGAGTAGGTAAAGCAAACATTGCATACTCACAACGTATTCAAAGACAAAAGTGAGTGTTTCTCTGGTATGGATGATATCATGAAGGGTGACGATATTTGCGTGTTTCAAGCCTCGGAGAAGGGAAGCTAGAGAGAGGAAAACATAATTTAAAAAAATGAAATCGGACTAGTTACAGATATTAAATGTTTCAATCTTAAGAATTTTATGAAATATATACTTTGATGTTCAATAACTGGGAAAAAATGTATTTAAAAAAACTGACAAAATATTAAAATGCATAGGGATGAAGAAAGTTCTATTTAAAAATTAAGCTCTTCAGTTTAAATATCTACACATTTATTAATACTGGTCCGTTTTATTTTATTTTTTAAAATCACTCCTTCAGATCACTCTTGCCAACTCACGCCACTTCAAGAGGAGTGGAGTGGAGTCGTGAGATTCAGTGAAGGTGCATATTTAATGGCCCCCTTCGCACCGCGCAGCTGTCTGGTGCTGTACCGTGCCACTAGATAAGTGTGAATTGATTTGTAGTATTTGCGAAATAATGCTCTAAAAATCGGACTAATTTAAATTTCTACAGCTTATCCTTTTTAGATCATTGTAGAGTTTTTCTTTTATAAATGTATATAAAAATCGTTACAATATCGAAAAAAACCCCATATATTATATATATTTTAGTAACTTCAAAAAGTTCTAATGAACGTTTAATTAATTCAAAAACAAGGAAGATATAATAAATTTCGAGTGCTAAAGGCATTGGTATAATTAATTATCGTAATGAGCGTGCACTTTTAGCAAGAGAGATCCCTTTCCAAGATTTAATAAATTTATTTTTTAAAAATTATGTATGGATGTTGATAATAAACGTACCGGCATTTTAATGATGCATTGGAACTGCTATTGGAAAACGGCTATTTGTTCACTTGAAGTCATTTTAATGTTAATCTATGTAATTATGCTTTAATAACTACTCCCTTAATTTGTGTAATTTTAAATGAAACAAAATATCTTTTGTAAAAGATAATTACAATTTTGTGAAACAATTGAATACATAAAAGAATAAACCTAATACTTCTAAGCCGTACCATCCATAGGTCGCATTCTCGTACCTCTGGCATATATCGTTATTGATCAGTTTGGGACTGATGTCAATGAAAAAAAAAAGATATGGAGTGAATTATTTTTTTTTAAATTTTATGCGTTGCATTGTTTTAGAGGAGTGTTTAAAATTATAGTAAATAAAATTTAAAAGATTAAGATTGTTTTTACAACATACGAATTCGATAAACGTAATCAGCATAATAGTTACCGCTTAACACATTAACTATTTTCATTAATTGATAGTTTCACATTAACTATTCTGTTTAAAGGACTGCCACTTAGAAGATAGAGAAAAATAATCATTGCTTTTTCGATTGTTATCTCACAAAATATTAAGTACAGAGTAGAGAGGGAAAAGGAAGAATCAAACTTTGAATAAAGAATAACGAGTTCATTGGATTCAATTAATTTAATTTAATAAAAAATTACATGCTACTCAGAATCATCATTGGCTCATAATAAAAAGTAAATTTTACTCTTTGACTAGCAAAATTAATATCTACCATTGTTATAAAATTAAGAATAATTCAAATACAAATTTTGAATAAAGAATAACGAGAAATAACGTTCATTGGATTCAGTTTTTTAGTTCTTAATTTAATTAAAAATTGCATGCTACTCAGAATCATCATTGGCTCATGATGAAAAGTAAAGTACTCTTTGATTGGCAAAATTAATATCTACCGCTGTTAAAAAAAGTTAAGAGTAATTCAAATACAAACTTGAAGCACCTTCAAGAATTTCTTATCTAACAGAAAAAAAAAGTGTGAAGAAACAATCATTTCACACTATTTACTTTTTAATGATAGTCAGACATATGGTCAAAACAATTTTCAATAAAGTAATATATTTCTAAACACATAAGTTTTAAAAAGGGAGAAATGCTTTTAAACTCCTTTTCACAAATTTTGTCTAAACCCATGTATATATACAAGTTCACAAAACTTTCAACTACATACAAACATAGTGAATATTTATATTTACTCATTCTTAAAAGAGGTAGTTTATTTTCGTCTCGACAGAATATATATTTTTAATTTCAATTTTTAATTATTATTTTCGCCATCTCTGCGCCCTACAGTTTGATGACCGAAGGAATAAGCATTTATTTTAAACTGTTACCATGTTAGATTCAACTCATTAAAATTTTTTTAAATGATTGGACGTCGTTCACACTAACTTTTTCACTGCCATCATCTTATTAAATAAAATTATCAGCCTGGCTGCGAAATTAAGTGCAGACTCTAAAGTACCCCACTTTATAACTGTCACAAAAGAATTTCTTCTCTAGTTTCTTCTAACTTATGTTTCACCAGTCAAAGGGTGTCTGAAGGCAATTGATAAGGCCCTTCGTCATTTTCGTCACGACACGGAAATCGGTCTCGACGACCATTCTAAATGACCTGTCACCAGAATACTTCTTCGGCGGAAACTTTGGACGACGATGTCCTGGAAGACTTCTTTGGGGCCCTAGGAAAGGGGGTGGGGGAAGGGTTGGAATTGAAAGGTGAACTCATCGATTACCTTCTCGGATGGCCGTGAAAGGAGCGCCCTCTTCTGGCTGAAGGCGGATTTCTTTGAGAGCCACAACTTTGTTATTCAATCTGGGAGAAGAAAAAGAAAGGTAATGGCATGAGGTAATTTTGAAACAATGTATAGAAGATGAAACTTTAAAGTGAATGAAAAATGCAAGTGAAAACGTTAAGGCTTTTATATAAAATGGATTTTATATCGAATTATAGAATATGTAAATGTTAAAGAGTTTTGAGGGTTTTTTTCGATGCTCCTGTTCTAAAAAGTGTTCTGAATACAATTAAAAGTTACAAAATGAACTACACATTGTACACATGGGATCTTTGAATAAGATCTTATAATTTGCTACTTAATTTATGTTTATTTTTTTTTTAAATTTTAACTATCCCAATGCAATATTTCATCAATTGCGGCATGAAACAGCAAAATTATAAGCAATTAACATTAAAAAAAAATACAACCTAAATGCATATATAGATCTAAAAAATTGAAAAAGCAACACTATTTTACTTTATTTTTTTATTTAGGGCGGTTTTTAAGTAAATGATATGCTTGCAATAATAATGACCTGGTGACGTTCAACTTTTTACTTGTTTACTCACTTTTTACTTCACAACATTACTCTCAGGAATTTTTCATTACATATATTTGCACCTACAAATTAATTACCACTGGTAATTCAAATGGTTTATTATAAAAATATTAAACAGCCATGGTGTTTTTGCAATGTTTCAAATGACTGTAACAATCACTAGTCAGAACGAGCGAATGAACACACACACACACACACACACACACACACACACACACACACACACACACACACACACACACACACACACACACACACACACACACACACACACACACACACACACACTACTAACACCTTTCAACAAATTGTTAAACCACAGTTCATTTCAAAGATGCGATCAACTTTATATACGATTTCTAATTAAGGATATCAAGTAAGAAAGAAATTACATGCAACAGTTTTTCAGTAATTTAATTGCATTTCGGAAACCATTCTATTTTATTAAATATGAGGTCAAATGACTGCAAACAGAACGAAAGAATTTTTCATGCATTTGTCAATGATCATCCTCTTTTTCAGTTTTTTTTTATTGCGACATACATTAGAGAAAACTTGGATATAAACATTAAGCTAACTAGTTGAAGGTTTCCTTTTCATGTAACTCGAGTGTAGAGGGCTTTTTATAATTCAACTAAAAAAGAAGACAATTTCCTTCTGTGCACTTTTACCACCTCAGCTAATTACACAATTCATTCATCATTGAAAGTTCCTTTATCTATGCTATTCAATACATTACATATTTCGCCAATGAAATAAGATATTAATAAAAAAAGAGAGGTTGAAATGTGATTTAATTTTAATCTGTACAACTAATGAAGAAGAATGTGGGTTTTGTTACTTTACAGTCCAGACAGCTTGACTCAAAACTAGCAGATTTGATACAAATACATTTTGGAAAGAAGGTCACCTCAGCCAGACTTCTGAATTTTCAATTAGAATTTTAATTAAAGTAGAAGGTCACCTCAACACGAATGTTTTTAAATTTTTCAATAAGAATTTTATTTAATGAAAATAATTTTAATTAAAGAAAAATTGGGGATATTAATTTAGTTGTCCTGACAAGATCTATTGAAATCAGAAAATTTTCTAAACTATATCTAAACATATTTTAGCAGTTGCATGGCTGAGATGAAGAAACGTTTGAAATTTTAAAGCTTTGATTCATTTCAGCACGGGAGGTATAATTTATGTACAAAGATAAGGAAGTAAGAAAAACGTCAGTCTTCATCGCGACACAAGAGACTAAAATTTTCCCCTTCAATGGTTTTACAATGAAATTTTGATAGTGATATCTTTGTCACGTGTAGACTTAGAAAGGGAAATTTAGGTATCTTTCAAAGAATGTTGCAAAGCATTAAGGATATTTATCCCTTCACTCGGAGCATGAACCTGCTGAAAAAGAGGCAGTTTTACCGAACGCACGTTGAATTAATTAAATAAATCATATATATTGCATAGGTTTCAAAAATAAATTTCATTGTTGCAAAGTTGTTGTTTATTTCGTCAAATATTTAATGGCGTGATTTTTCCATTTTTCTATAAATATTTCCATTTTTTAACGTTAAAGAGAAATATTCTTTTTATGATCTTCGTAGTTTACTCGAAATATCGTAAGTTATCATACGAGAGAGCATTACCGTCAAAGATAATGTGCAATTATAAATAGATTGCTTGAAATCTTACGTTTTTAATAGTATTAAAATGATATGGAGTTCGATCACATTCAGCAGATTCAAGCATACAATAAAGACAATAGGTGAAATAACTCGGCTTTAAAATCACTCAAAATGTGGTATTCAAAAATATTTATTTTACGGAATTATGGACATCAAATTATGAAAAGGAAATTAGATTGAATTAAACGCCCTTAATATTCTTGGTGAATAAACTGCTCACCAACAGCTGATAGTTTTTAATATTATGAACTTCCGTATTCAGAGTCAATTATTATCTTCTTTTAGAAAAAGCGTAATTTTTTGGTAGGAAAACACTTAAGATATCTAAGAGTAAGATTAGATTTAAGATATATAAATATCTTCGATAAATATTCACAAAGCAAAATACGAAATTATTATTATTCATTTATTTTTCACACTGCAAAACCATTTTATTTGGGAACGTTATGCCTTTAATTGTACCATTTTTAGAATTTTCCATCTGGATCATTTGCCAATGCTTTCTTTGTCTGATAAACTCAATTTTCAGCTTCAAGAAGGTTCATTAACTCACAATAAGATTAAAGCATCTCTACCTCCCTATTTTCGTCAACTTTTACATCACACAAAATTTAGACATTAATAATGATGCATATAATAAAGTACTTTCGGCAACTTTTATATCTTCAAAATAAGGCCAAGTCATTTTCCTAAAATCTCACAGTCTAACTTATTTTGCTTCATATAACTTAAGAATTAAACTTTAAAAAATGTACATACTAATTTAATGCTTCAAAAAACTTCATTAATCTCTATTAATAATAAAAGTGAATGTGTCCTTGGGTGTTAACACCCTACAGGTTAGAAGGCGTTTTAGTTGACTTGCAACTAAAAAAAATTGTCACATAAATCCTTTGGAAGTTGAAAATGTGTACCATGGATCGGTTTTTTAAAATTTTAATCGACTAAAATTTAAACTGAATATTTGCGTTTTTTCGCGATAATTTCCAAAAATATATATGCTCAAATAAAAATGTTATGCCGCTATAATATTTGAAAAAAAAATTCTATCTGATGATATCAATTTATTAGTTGTGCGACGTTTTTCTCAATTTCGACAATTTCAACATTTTAGCAACGCTGTTGTCTTAAAATTCGAACCGTTTTAATTGTTTCATCCAATATTTAATCATGTGATTTTCTACCATTTCCGAGAGCTAAAGAAGAAGGACCATGCTTAATATCTGTGTACTTCACAGGATAAATAAAACGAAAAGTGAAGCTACAATATTCCGAAATTCAGAAAATGGATATTAATACCGGTTCTAGTAGCGCTATGATGTTTTGGGGCTTCCATCATTAAAAGAGTTTATGTTCACAGTAAAAGAGATAGTTAAATCAACCTGATATTAATGTCTAACAATTCGGCGGAATCATGGACATGAAGTTATACCTAAACAATTTATCTGAAATCAAATATAACCGATATTCTCAAAGAACCAGTTGATAGCCTGAAGTGACTAACAATAATATTAAAGCATTTTTACCTAGTTCCTTCCTCACGGTATTAAAGTCAGACAATTCGGTGGAATCATAGACATGAAGTTAAACAATTTATCTGAAATAAAATATAACCGATATTCTCAAAGAACCAGTTGATAGCCTAAAGTGACTAACAATAATATTAAAGCATTTTTACCTAGTTCCTTCCTCACGGTATTAAAGTCAGACAATTCGGTGGAATCATAGACATGAAGTTATACCTAAACAATTTATCTGAAATCAAATATAACCAATATTTTAAGCGAACTAGATGGCCACATTAAGTGACTACTTAATAAAATTAAAGCAATTTTATCTAGTTTCTTTTTTTACGGTATTATGGCCAGATAATTTGGCGGAATCATGGACATGAAACCTTAAGTAACCTGAAAGATTCAGTTAAAATCAAATATAACATATAATCTAAGCCAATTAGTTGGTCGCCTGAGGTCACTAATTAACAATAACTTTAAAGCAATTTTTTCTAGTTATTTCTGGGAAATTTCTACATCACACAAAGATATTAAAAATGGTGTACCATATAGTCGAAAGAAAACTAAAATACATGACATCACATCTTCAAAATAAAACCGATACTATTTTTAAAAAAAAAAAAAAATCGGAGCCTAACATTTTTTTATCACACGTACCTAAAGACCTCAACTTTTCAAAAAATACACACACAAAAGAAAATTTACGAACTCTTCTCAAGCGCATAAGAAACACGGCTCTCCACTCAACCGTAACACCCAGCTCCATATCGCCTACTTTACGACAACCATTCATAAATTTGGGCGGGAGTCACACTCAGGGAGATACCGTTAGAAACGTACGATCCACCGTAAAGCCTCGAAACGTGAGAATCTCCACGTTCTGCCTAAACGGGGTTATAAAGGAGGATGAACGTAACTTCTCACGTGCAACTGCTGTCACTAACGACTTCGATTTTCGACGTAATGAATGCAAAGATGTGGGCAGCTATTGGGCGGAATATCTTCCATTCCAGACAGTCGGCAAACACGCATTCGTTTAGTTGTCGTGTCCAAAATGGACGGTGATTTAGCGTCACGTTTCTTTCTTGGCAAGTTCTGGTACACACATTTTTTGTGTTTATGCCCCTGGGTTTTGTCAAAGTGGTTTGTAAATGTGACAGTCAGAATGTTAGAGGGGCTGTTTAACAAAGTAGAACGCTGTCCGGTTGATTTTTGAGGGAAAAAGGAGGTTTAAGGTTGCTCTGGTCAGAAATCAGGACATTTCTTTTTACCATGGTTTATTTCTTTTCTCTTCTCTTCTCCAAGTAAATTATTAAAATCGAGAGGATACATTTTTTACTTGATTTCTTATTGAATATTGGTTTCCAAATACAGCTGGATTAAATGAGATTCTTTGAGCTGGCGCAACGATTGTGAAATCAATAGGATTATGGATGACCAGTGCGAAAGGGAGATGATATTGACACAAAATAATTGTGCATTTAACACTCCTTAAAGCATTATTTGATAAAAAGGTAAAAACTATACCACTCTCCTATCAGAAGCAAACGATAATATGCTCTTTAAGTAACTTCAAATGACATCAATCTATTTGCATATATTAAATGACTGGATGGCATAAATGATATGCTAATCGACATAAATGATGACGACTGGATGCAGAAAAGTAACATACCTCTGTTGCCAACAGGTAACTGAATTGAGCAAATACACATTTGCTTACCCGTTTACGGAGATGATTTAACATGATTTATTTCTATGATATTTACAATGAACAGAATTTTTTTACTTTTTCGTATACGTAATATAGAGAAAATATAGTAATTTATACTTATAATAAAGCTGTGTGTGTGTGTGTGTGTTGGCGCTCTACAGACCAGGTCATTTGACATACAGCTATTAAATTTGGTACATGTATACCTTAGAGGATTTCTGTATTATATTAAATATTTATATCAAAAGGTAGAAAACTCCAAGACATGCGGCGCCAAAAATATCAATTTCCATTAAATAAATTTTGTTTAAGAGTATTTGCTATCTTTGTCGAAGCAAATAGAAAAAAAAAATGTAAAAATAAGGGTTATTGAATTAATGTAGAGATGACAACAAATCAACACGAATGATTATTCAGATTAAAAGGTAAATAAAGAAAAAAAAATGGCGTTCCTCAACATTTTCATTTTACAGATTTTAATTAGAACACTACACAGGATATTAAACGTTAAAAAAAAACTGTAGTTTCAAATGAATAAATCTGTATTTGAGTTGAAATTAAAATTCAAACAAGAAAAATTAATTAAAGAAAAGCTTGATCTTATTTAATAAATCATTAAATTTATTTCATCTTTTGAAAAAAGAAATATGTATCTACACGCATGATATAAATAAGGCGTATAAAAGTTAATCTGCTGTGAAATTAAAATTTCAGATTTCAAATCTTACGTTTCAGCTTCATTAATATATATTGGATGGAAATAGGAAAAAACAGAACATGAGTGAAGAATTTTTTAATGATTTTCTTTCTGCTAAATAGAATTTACCAAAGAGAAAAAAAAAATCATAAATTCAACTTGAAATGTATGTTTCAATTCTGGAGAATGATTCTATAAATACTGATAATTTGATATTGGCAGAGTAATCAATATCGACAATCAGAAATTTTGGTTGCAAATATATTTTATAGTAATTCTTTACCTTACATTTAATCACTGATTCATAAAGTTTTGCCTCTCAATTAGTTTTATCATCTTGAAATCTTGTTTTGGTCTTTCAATCACGTTAATAAGTGCTGTTAAAAAATTATACAGAACAACCCAAATCTATAAATATAAGGTATTTTTATTAAGGATATATTTGGGATTTTGACTTCAAGTATTACTTGTTTCATAAAGGTCTATTCAGTTATTTTTTTGTTGTTGCTGTCACATTAATATGATTATATTATGTATGATTATACTTAATTATTATTGTATGATTAACTGAAAAGTATATTCATACAATCGATAAATAACATACGAAACAAAATCATGGTAATGAAAAGCAAAAGGAAAGAAAAATCACAGCGATAATACGCTATACATGAAATGCTCTGCTTCGGGTTTTTCGATATCAGTAAGTCATAACAATTTCTGTTTCATTTTTACTTTCTCGTTTATGAAGTATAGAGAAAAAAACTAAATTTGAGATTTTGATGAGTCACGTTTCACGTTTCAAACCTCCCAGAAATGGAAAAACAATGTTAAAATTATGCCTGTCTGTATACATAACTCAAAATCGCTTTAAACTATATGGATGTATATACAGAATTCTCTCAAATTTTGAACGAAATCCATTCTGAAATAGCCTGTCTGTTGACAGTTTAATCTTAAGTTCACACAATCACTATAAGACGAAGTGATATAGACAGATAAAATTTGTTACACAGATGTAATATCAATAATGTAGATATGCATCAAATTTAAAACCAAATCCGTCGAGGCGTTGACCATCTGTCGGTCTTTACTTTCACAAATACGTAAACACTATAACTCTAAAGCACATTGACATAAATATATGAAATTTGTCATATGATTTTGTGACTACAGCTACAAGGCGAAGGATCTACACCCAGCATCTTAGCAAGGCAACAATCCCCGATCTAAACTGCCCAAGAAACCTTTCCTCTACAATAGCTAGGCTACGTACTGGACATTTCAAAGGCATGAAGATCTCACGAACCAATATGAAATCCTATCCCACCTGCAAGTACTGTCCCCATTCGCAACTAACTCCAGATCATGTTTTTGACTGACAGGCCATTATCGGTTCCCTCTTTCAGCTTGGAGCACCCCCAATCGAAATCCTCCATAGCCATCGGGCTCCAGAACTTGCAGATCTTGTCACCAAGGCTTTTGGAGGACTCTAATCTTTTGCACTAGCACTGTATGCATAGACACGATGACGACAACACTACAGCTACAATTTCGTGTCAAAAGGCATTTAAAATACATATTCGCTTGACAGATTCATCAAAATTCTAGACTCGCGTCAAATATCTATATTCAGTAATTATTCTTCGTCGATGCCAGGTAAAGCATTTACAGCCTTTCCAAGGTCTATTAATTTCTACGCGGGGAGGTATGACAACATTTTTTGACACAGTATGCGAGAAATGTTTGGGGGAAACAATATCCATTGGCTTGCCAGAATTTTTGCTGTTCTTTCTATAAATTAGCATCAAAAGTTACTGACATGAGAATATTTAGAGCTGCTGTAACCGAAAATGGGTTAATAGTTATAAGAAAGGAATGATTTTAAAAATTCTTTTAATTTTGAAGTGATACCAAATAAATGGATAAATTCCCTACAATATAAAATTAAAAATAAATAATCCCTTATTAATCAGCATTATGGTTACAAGACCCACCTGCAACAATTTCAATATGCTGAATTCCTTCTAGGAAAAATATTGCATCGAAGACTCTCAACACTCTATTTTTTAGGGGGAGGCAGTATTCATCTCCCCGTACCTTCCACACAAAGAAGTATGCGATTTTTTTTTCGTTTCGTTTATTAGTTTCAGCTGCAGAGGCTTCCAAACATGAAAAGTTATTTTTTATGGCCATCCTGTATTTTGAAACCAACATTTCACCTCCAAAACAATTCTCGTTTACAGTCGATTTTGCAGAAAAAAATGCGAATGGCGTGAAAGCAGAAGAAACAAGTACCACCCATTCTCACGTCTGGTGGAAATCGAGATGGTCTTTTCCTTGGCATCGGTGAAGGGAAGTCTTCCAATTTTTGTGGGCATAGAAGGCCCATTGTGTAGAGTTCGGGAGCTGACCGGAAAATTTCCATCCAGACGCTGCATGCATAATCAATGACCTGCAGGCGGGAAATCTTGCCTTCCGGCTGGTTGGTCAGTAGCCACATTATTCTTTTCATCACGTCGGTCATGAGGGACCGACCAGGAGTCAGTAAAAGCCAGCCGGTAAGTCACTCTGATCTTCTGAAATCTGTCAAGCTCTGTCCCATTTCAGTTTATGCCATGAGCTTTTCTGTGGATTTGTCAAACTTGGTGAGCCCAAAAAACATTGCTATGAGAAACGATTGTAATTCATCATTTTTTGATGCAGTGTAAAAAACCTTTAAAAAGCGATTATATTCTATAAACATATTATAAAGTGCTGTCAAAGATTAATAATTTATTTCCAGAATATGAGAGGCAGAATCGACCATGATGCTTTATAATTATCACAAATCAGAGCATATGATGTATAAAAGTATACCAATGTTTCATCAGACAATGAATTACGTTTACAAATACTTTAAAAGGAGCTTACAATGCTAATCAAAAGTAGCAAACAAGAGATTCTTGAGCTTCGGGAACTCAGCTGAGGTCAAAAAGATAAATATCAGATGCTCAGAAATTTTCACAGGAATTCTTTTAGATTCTTCATTATTTGTTAAACAAAAGAATCGTTCAAAATAAGTTTAATTTCAAACATTTCATTCAGATTTCATGAATAACTGTTTTAAAATGCATGTCTTTTAATTTATCATCAATTAATGCTACATATATTTTTATTGGTTTTTGAAGTTTGAGATTAAGAATGAATTTTAGAAGAAAAATAAAAGATTTATCACAGCTGATTCATGAAATAAAATTGGAAACTCACAACTACGCCATGCTGATAAGCATAGTCGTGCATGGCGTAAGTTGGTGTTTGTCCATGGCGTAACTGTGATGAATAATGTCACAATTACACCATTACAATCAAGCCATGTTGGCTGAAAAATTAAAACAGAGATTTCCAGACTTTTTCGACTCACGTATTCTCATTGAATTCACATTTTTCGAAGGCATCCTATATAAAATATCAACATCTATTTTTGATGAAAAAGTCAAAATTTTTTTGCATATGTTAGTTTGAAATAAATAAAGATATTTAGGTCTTATTAAAAAAATATTGAAGAGATTTATTTGCACATAATAATCATAGGAATGAATAAGTTTGTCAATCACTAAATATTTTCTCAAATCAAAATATCGAAATAGGTACAGTTCATCTCATTATTTCCACATTAGTTTCGTCTTGTTGCAGATAAGCTTGGTCACAATTGCCTATATCATTAACCAATGGCATTTGAGTCCAAGTTGCAGTTTTATGATAAACTAATTAGTTTTGGAAAGAAAGTTTGGAGGGGGAGGGAGATTGGCAGTCAGGCAGGAAATAGAGAATGTATATTTTTCATTCTAATAAGAAAATGGCTGATAGGCGAGGATTCTTTCATAAGAGAGTAATCACCATTTTTTCTTATGAAAGTTTTATTTGTTTTTCACCATGACAATGATGGATTATCTATAAAATAGGTTTATCTATGCACCAAGTTGTGCTAAATTATATAAATATATAGATTAAAGTTTATCATGCTGCTACCTTCTCATTGCATGACTGCAAATACCACTATTTATTGATATGAATATGCGAGTGAGCGCTTCTATCACTATCCTGTTTTTTCACTTTCACAGATAGCGCGTATAATATATTAAACAAAATTTAAATTGTATGCATACCAGATAATAACAAAGAAGAGAAATTGTTGATGTAATTACGACTTCATTAAACCATCTCAAATTTAATGAAGAGTTATTTAAAACTAATGCTAAATTTAACGTTTAATTTTCATTGATTTTTTTAATATTAAGTTTATTGTTTGTTGTGATAAAATTCATCATTTTTTCCTCACAAATAATATTTCTAGAATATTGAGTTTTCGTATATGCCATTTCAAGACACTACTCTTAATTGCGATTATTAAATCGACTCAATGCATTTCAGCCATATAAAAGAAGTTCCGAATTCTTTACTCAAAGCTCAATTTTAAAATAAAATATCTTTAAAAGGACTGAAAATCATAAATGTGTGCTATTATGGGCGATTGTATACGACTACGGCGAGTACTAATTCATAATTGTTGTTAAAATACTCTTCTCATATTATGAATTAGTACTCGCCGTAGTCATATACAATCGCACCTAACGCTTTTACTGCTTTCCGTCGAATGACGACAATAAGCACATGAAAAACTTTAAAGTGAAACTCTTTAAAGAAATGAACACTGATTACAAATATGAAAAATATCAATTTTATTTAATAATATATTTTTAAAACGATTGCTCTAAACAACTTCGTTTCAAGTGTTTAAAGAGAAAAGTGAAATGCAGTGACATTTTTTGTGTGTGAAATTGCAATTTTACTTGAAGCAATGAAATTTTTCAACTGCATAAAGTGAACGGCCCCCAAATAGTCTTCAGTGAAATGTTGCAAAAACAGGAAAATTTATTTTAGGGCATAACTTTTCTACAACTGAAATATTCGAATATTCTTTCTTTCTTCCTTTTTTTTGAAATGCAATTTTCGGATATCACAATATCTTTGGTAAAACATAATTTAAAATCATTCCAAAGAACCAAAAAAAATCTAACTTCTCAAAAAGCAGCGCAAATTCAGGACAGCTATTAATGTATAAAAATTTAAAATCTAAAAAGCACTAAAAAATATCATTAGATGGCCTGACTGATATTTTATTTGTATATACATTTTCAGAAGCAATCAGATTAAAAGTAATTCACATTTTGTTTTCAAACAAGTAGATTTAAAACATTTGAGAAGCTTAATATTTTTAATGGTATAATCATTAAAAACTTTTGAAATTGTTGTACTTCCATGTTTATTGTCTTTCAATATCTATAATGTTACTAAAATGACCTTTTAGTAATAATTAATCCCCTAACAAGGAAGAGAATTTTGCAGACAACATAATAGACATTGAAAAGAGGTTGAGTTAAAGACCCTCTGTATTAGCGACAAACTTAAAGACCATTTGATGTCGAATTTGTTAATGTAAATAAATGTTCCCGAATATTTGAGAATTTTGACGATATCTGCATTAGGACTCGAGTTCCGAGTTTGTTCAAGAACATCTGACGCCTGGTCATGGGAGCTATTAAATCAGAGGCGTACGGACGAGAAGAGCAGTTGTTTAGAGTTGTTGTTAAGAGCAGAATTTAAATTGAATGAAGTCTGTCTTTAGAGAGTAAATCTGTAGATTCTTTTTCTTTGAGCACTTGCAGTGGTTACAAGTGCTCAAAGAGCTAATTTAAAGCTATTTGCCTCTATATGTAATTATGTTTGCTGCTGCGTATTAGTGTTTTTGTGCAGTTATTTCTAACTTTAGGATTTTTTTTTCACTGTACACCAAACGGATGGATTTTTCCGTACGCAATATCGTTAAGCAATATCCTTATGTTACTTAATTTATATATATTTAGTATAGTTAAAAATTCATATTCCTCAAAACGAATAAATAACAGTTTTTTTAAATAAGCAATCTCAAGTATGATTTTTTCATTTATTTAAGAGAAATTTAAATTAGTCTGCAATATTATCAAACCTACATTAAGTCTAAAGATAGAAAATGATATATAGTTCAAAAAATATTGTTCTCAGTTCATCTTTATAATCATCTTCCCCATCCATATTGTTTATTCTTTTATGGCTAATATTTTAATGTGGCTTTCATTGTTAATATTACTTGGTGTACAATTATCTTTTCATTGTGACATGAAGAAATCAAAATGTAAATATTTTATTTCTATAAATTTAGAGCACTGATCAAAAATTTTTATATCGCTTTAAACGCTTTCAGTGGTATTGATTTTATTCCATTGTCTAAATTTGTTAAATATTTTTAATCATATTTTGCAAAAACACTTTTTATTGTTTTATTAATTGTGTTTACATGACTTCACATTGAACGATATTAAATAATCTTTCCTTCTGTGCACCTGACGCACTTATAAGTAAGTAATATATATTAAAAATAATATATATAGAAGAATTAAGTCTAAAACACTATCATGTTACTATGTCCCGAGCTTCAGGTTCTTATTACTTAATTATCTTTAATTACTTAATAGAAGACATTCTTTTATTTATTTCAGATTATAAAAATTTATTATTAAGAAAACTCATTTCTGTCAAGAATTGCAATAGAATATTTAATTCGTGCTTTTTCGATAGAAAAATATTTGGATCTCGAATGCAGTATATCAATTTGCTCTTATTCTGTAAGGCAAATACACTTTGCAGATAAAATTTATTAAAAATTTATAAATCAGAAAAACTTTTTTTCAAAAATTATAATAGAATATTTAATTCGTACTTTTTCAATAGAAATATTTAGATATCGAGTACAATGTATTCATTCGCTTTTTTTACCGCAAGTCAAATATATTTTGCATATAAAATTAATTAAAAATTTAATATTCAGAAAAACTATTTTCTGTCAAAAATTATAATTAAATAATTAATCCTTGTTTTTTCGATAGAAATATTTAAATCTCGAGTACAATAAACCTATTCGCTTTTCTCCTGAAAGGCAAATAAATACATTTTGCATATAAAACTCCCAAGACTTTCGCCGAGCTTTTGCTTTCTGAGGGATAAATATTTTTACGATTTTGCATTTGTCAGTAGTGAGAGTTTATTGACATCATATAAGATCAACTGCTTCCCATATGCTGCTCAGGGAAAACTTTTACGTCCACTTCAATAAAAAGGCCTTTTGATTGAAATATATGGAGATTTTACGGCTGTTATGCTATCTGTTCACACATATCAGCGTGGGTCTTACATTCAAATAAAAGAAAGCGAGGAATAAAATTTTATTTTATGCCTTTTCTTATAGGAAAACTCAACAATTTCGGGAGCTTACCAAAGAATGCTCGTAAAAATGAAATTTTAAAAATGCATACTTTATCATCAACTCTACAGATATGTTTGGGCGAAATTATATTGAAGTAGATCATATTTTCTCTCTTCTTTAGAAGAATTTCATGGTGTTTTACCGGAAATAAATGCTTATAAGAGCAATAAATGCGATCTTAATAGAATGGAATATTTCTAAAAGTATCCATTACTATTTTTGAAATGTGTTTTTCTATCTACACTGCGGTTGTTTTATTTTATCAGTCATCTATTGTCTCGAAAATAAGTTTTTAATTGGAAAAAATAAAAATACACTTTAGAGAAAATGGCTTAAATTTCTTCAACGTATAAAAACGCTTCTATGCATATATTATAAGCAGTTTGATAAATTTAGAATCAATGCACAGCTTGCAAAGAAAGTCATAACGTTTTCTTTTTCCTTTCTTCTTTTTTCAGATTCTGAATAAGTTTTCATTTTCCTGCATTTCTTTTAAATTTTTGCATCACTTTTAACATATTAATAATTATGCGAAATTCCTAATAGGTAAATATAAACTAATAAGTTTCTAAATGTGCTTTTCAGGACTGTTTGTTTTTAAAATATTATTTATTATATTTCTCATCCGAATAAAACAAGATTAGTCTACATAATGCCAACTCTCTCTCTCTCTCTTACACACACACACACACACACACACGCGCGCGCGCGATGTCAACTCTAATCGTGATACCCATAGGTGATTGGTGAACTATAAGAGATACACATACAATTCCAAAATTTTAAACTGCTCTAAATAACATAATTATGTATTCTGTTTTTTTAAATAAATTAAATGTACTTCGTTAAAAATTTTAATTTTTATTCAACTCTTTTGTACCATCACTCATATTTAATAAAATATTCTAGTTCGTTTAAAAGGAAAAAAACTCCACTCTTTTACAAATAAAACTGACTGAGTTTTGAATAATAATATTTTAAATAATTTCGTCTCGATGAAAATCTACCAAACAACGAGGCGACTGCTAGTTGGCTTAAAATAACAAATTTGTAGCGGATTGGCAACAACAAAATGGAAACACTTTTTAATTAATTAATTAATTTCTCAGGCTGTATAATTTTTATTTTTTAATTTTTCCTTGATAGCTGTATTATTATTTCTACTTAAGCATCAGATTAACTGTAATTGTGACGCAGAACTTTCTCACTTTCAGCTGCTTCGCTTGTATTTCGTTCTTATTCTCTGGCGTTCTTATACGTTCGTGTTCTTCGGAGTTTATTAAAGTGAATATTTTTGTAGTTAAAATGATGGAAAAGCAAACAAGTTAATTCTTCATTGTGAACTACATTTAAAAAAAAAAACTTTAATATTTAGACATGCATTTAATATTTAATATGGAGATCATAAAGGCCAGACTCCATAAATTCAAACAGTTATAACTTTGGTAGATTTTGTTACCTATTTAGCCAATATTAAGAGCAATAATGGAGCATTTTTTAAAGACATCGCACACTAGTAATATCCCTCATATGTTAAAGATTATAAAAAAAATTAAACTAAAATATACTTACTCGCTGAATCCTTTGAAAACGGTTGCGTATGAACCCTCTCCTAACTGTTCCAACTTGATATATGACTCAGATCGACCAAAACCAAGGGAAGGCTGGAAAAAAATTAAATAATTACAACTTTCTGTCATTAACGTAAAATTTTTTAAAATGTAATTAATATCAATATTATGCTATTTTATTCACGTTAAGATATCACCACAGTCGGACCGAGATTCTCAAACAAGTAAACGTTAATGAAAGCGCCTCTTGTTTTTCTACTCAACGTAAAAAAGAAATGTATATTGAACAAGTGCAATTATTTCCTTATGGCCATCGTTTTATGTCACAGCTTCTCATTGATAAATTTTTTTAATTATCTGAAACTTTTTGAAACTCTAAAATTGAATCCTGATTAGGCCATAAACCTTCGCTTGACATTCTATTTCGTAAATAACCTCTCCTGGAAGGACGTCCTGACAAAATAAGTACTCCATTACTGTCATCTGAAATTAACCAAACCCAAAGATTGACCACGACTGTAACCGCGACCTTCTGGGCGGCCTGTCACATTATATTCGACAGGCAATAACGCAGCCTCGGGCATTTCCAATTTTCGCGCCCTTTACATCCAATGGAACTCTCGTGTCTTTCTCCTTGCCTTCCCTGTTTTCTTTTTCTTTTTTTTTTCCAGTCTTCCATGCGACTGAATGAATTCATCCGGAAAATGGGAAAGATAATGTCTTGAGACACCCCCTTCTCTATATGTACAAAAGAGGGGTTTGGCTTCCGTCAAGTCAGAAAGGTAAAACGGGGTTGGGGAGAACTTACTCCTACCCCAAAAAGCATCGCAACGAAACTTAATTTCATTCTGATCAATGGGTAGAAGGCAGGCAGAAAACCAACAGGAATTTATTTTGACGCACTCCTGAGATCCTCCTCCCTACCTTTTCCTCTTTCGAATGTTCGAACTGGGTATTGTTCCATAAAAGGATAAGAGTTTTCAATAAACTCTTCACTTAGTAAGGAACAAAGAGACACTCTTTTTTTTATTATGAACGTTACGATGTCGGCGGACTTCTTTTGTTCGTCTTTCTAGATAAGATTAATTTTAATAGAATATTGCGCTTTACTATAGAGGCATTTTCGGATTGAAATGCGTCAGAAAAACTATATAAAACAATTCTTGCGATACCAATATAAAGCGATTCGGGATACAGGAAACTTGCACACAGTATTATATTGTTTTATTAACATCCATTACCGATTCAGATTTAAATACTGTAAAGAATAGAGAAAATATGCTCTAAATACTTCAACTAAGCGAAATAAATCAATTATCGTTTTTGCCAGTTATAACGATAAAAGTTAAATTAGAACTCTTTTAACATCATACACGAATTTGATTCCGTGATATTAAAAGTTTTTCAATAAATACTAAAAATTTAAAACAGTAAAAACAAGAATGGTGTCTATTTTTGTACGCAGCGTGCTTTAAAAATGATACCACTATAAAAATTGTATGCAAAAACCGGTGACCTTCGACCTCAAGCTGACGATAGCGTTTGTCGAGACAGGGAAAATACAAAACGAAGAGCAAGTCGAGGAGAAATGATAGGATTGTAATAAATATAACTATGCTGAAGTTCCTGACATATCAAAACTTAATCGTCTGATATCTCTTGATGCTTATTTCACAGTTTGCCTTTCTAAAATGGACGAATACGAAATGCAGTAATTTGTAACAAAGCAGAAAAAAAATTATCTTTTAGCAAATATATTGTTTTGCAAAGTGAAAGATACATGATTAAATTTCTATTTGATCATGAGCATTATTCCAATTAAATTTATCCTATCAATTTTCCCTTGAAATATTTGAATATTCATCGCATTTCATTCCTAATATATCCTTAAGCCTCCTCAAGTATCTAATTTTTATAATTGCTTTATTTTTTCACTCATACTGTACTTATGTTCACTCATCCAGTTTTAGCTTACTCTAGATGTTTTTTATTCTAGTTTTTACTATTTTTTACTTTTTCGTACAAAGTTTAGTAAACGTCAAAAAATTCAAATTCGAGATTTTGACTAATCTCCACGTTTTAAACCTTCTTGAGTTTGAAAAACTAAACGGTTGAAATTTGGTACACGGTCTTGCAGATTTCTGTCAAATTTTGATCTGAGGAAAATCTGCTCAGAGGAAGTCCGGCTATTCGAATATAAGTTAACACGATAACAACAAAATGAAGAGATCTAGATAGATAAGACTAGGTACACAGATTTAACATCTACAATGTAGATACTTATCAAACTTTGATCCAAAACCATTAAAGGATTGGCTGCTCTGTCATTTTGTGTTTTCATAAATATTTAAACTTTATAATTAAAAAATGAAATGTTTTAGGTATATCAAATTTGGTATGAGATTTCGCTCAAAGGAAGTCCGGCTATTCGAATATAAGTTAACACGATAACAACAAAATGAAGAGATCTAGATAGATAAGACTAGGTACACAGATTTAACATCTACAATGTAGATACTTATCAAATTTTGATCCAAAACCATTAAAGGATTGGCTGCTCTGTCATTTTGTGTTTTCATAAATATTTAAACTTTATAATTAAAAAATGAAATGTTTTAGGTTATATCAAATTTGGTATGAGATTTAATGACACAAAGTGCAATTTTGTGTTCAATCAAGTGACCCAAACGTGTCTAAAGCACAAAATTGGATTTTCGAATGCTATTAACAGCATGCCGGGGATAAATCACCAAAATTTCGACAAGAATGACACGATGGATTCAGTAAAAATGCTAAATTCTCCCAAAAGTAATAATTCGTAACTATTGTATGTCACTACAAGGATTTCTCTGGCAGGACAAATTTATTAGAGAGTATGCGAGAAAATTTTTGGCTAGACCACTCCTGCCAGTTTTTATGTTAGGCTAGTTATGTATTGGTATTTTGTCATTTATATGTTTTTTTTCCAATTGATTGCAACCGCAATATTTTTTTCTTTTGTTTTTTTAATAAAATGAATCTACATCTATATCAAATTGTGATTTTAGTGTCCTTGCAAACAACAACAACAGTTTAGAAAACTATTTTATACAAAATATTTCATTAAAAATTTACAAATAAAAATATGCACCTAATTTTCTTATGTAATTTACGAATTAATGAATGCCTAAAATTACAGAAAAAAAAGTACTAAAGTGTAGTGTGGTTTTAAGTGTTAAAAATAAAAATAATGGGATTCATAATATCAAATGTAAGAAGGGCTCATTAAATAATTAGCCATTCCACTGATTTAAAACTCTTAATTTTTAAAAATTTTACGATTTCTTTATTTTGTTAATCAAATTATTTTCATTTCAAACTAAGTAATTTCTTTTTATTTAAGTTTACAAACCCCCGCAAAATATGAGTATTTTTTTAAATGAAAAATAAATAATTCCACCACAGCAAGTGAAAGCTTTGACATTTTCTGATCTATCTTCCCAATTAAAAGATAAAAATCTTCGACCACTCTCCCAATTCACTTTCGATAGCAACCACATCTTCAATTTCCATTTTATTACCTTCCCAATTTTCATAACGATTTTAGAATTCTATTCCAAACATTCTATATTCTATTTATTCCGTAAGCATTCAGAACACCTCCACAAATCAAATAAACCCATTCGGATATTTAGTAGAAATATATCTGGCTGGCTATCCAGTAACGCCAGTTAACAATTTCATACCTTCACCTAACAAACGGAAACCATTTTTCATTCTAATCCTAACGATGCTCTGACTGGTAAGCCATTTGGTTAGTATCGCTGACTGCAGACAAGCGCAATCGATCTGAAGGTAACAATGGTAGGACAGGAAATCAATTCTAGGCGGCTGCTGCCGATTAAATCCAGCAGTTGACATGCGGATTTGAGCAGGGAAAGCTAATCAGGACTTGCCTCCATAAAATAGCGTTTCGTAAAGTGTTTGTGGGGATATAAATTATCAGAATAAATTGGATGTAAAATATTAAATATATAGGTGTGAAAGGGAAATATTCTCCCTTTTTGTTTTTTACTGGTAAAAATATTTTGATGAAAAATAAATAAATAAAATAAAATTAATTTGTATTAGTTCGGCATTTATTTTACACGGTCAGATTAAATTTTTGTAAAGATGTATTTTGACAGCAAGTTAGGTTGTATTAAGAACATGAGAGCATTGTGAAAAATGAAGCACTTTTTACCTCTTGTTTTTCACTGGCAAAACAACTTTGTAAGAAAAATTAATTAATCGAGTTTCTATACTCTATTTTACATAAGTAGATCTAATCATATGAAAAGATGTATATCGACCATTAAGCGAGTTTGCGTCAGTAAAATTGTAAGTAATTAATGGAATATGTATGTAAATGGTTGAAAGGAAAGTATTTTCTTCATTCTTTTTTCATTGGCAAAAATATTTGAGAAAAAAAATCATTAATTGAATTTGCATAATGTGGCCGCCTATTTTACATCGCAATTAGTTTTTCAACAGATCAAATCGTCTGAAAAGATATTTCTAGATAGTAAGCAAGTTCGTGTCGATACCGTAAGCATATTGCAAAAAGTGAAGCCTTTTTTCCCATTCTTTTTCATAGTCAAAAATATTTATTTTTGGGAAAAATACATTAATTAATCGCATTTGCATAACGTCGTCGCCTTTTTACATCGACATATCAATTTTTTTAAAAAATATGTTTTTTCGACAGTCAGCGGGTTTGCGTCAATTAGATACATAAATTGTGGGAAGTGGAACTTCTTTCACGTTCTTTTTCACTGGCAAAAATATTTTAGTGAAAAATATGTTAATTAGTTGAATTTGCTAAACGTGGTTGCCTCTTTTATATCGTCAGATCAAATCTTCTAAAAATATATATATCGCGTAAGCAAGGCTACATTAATAACTGTGAAAAGTTAAGCCTTTTTTATTCTTGTTTTCGATGTCAAAAAGAGTTTCAAAAAAAGTAATTAATTAGAATATCGGAACTATCTATTTCAGAGTGAATTTCAAATAAAATCTTCAGGAATAATATATTTCGACCATAACTAGGACCAATAAGTTTTAGTCCACGAAAATATAGATATATTCTGTATTTCTGTGATTTTAGTGTACTGGCAAACAACAACAAATTTAGAAAACTATTTTATCAAAAACATTTCATTAAAAATTTACAAATAAAAATATGCACCTAATTTTCTTATGTAATTTACGAATTAATGAATGTCTAAAATTACAGAAAAAAATCACCCACATATGGAGTCGCAGGTTAAAGAATTTCTTGCACTTAAGAAGCCTAAACTTTAGAAACTTGCTTTCTATTAAAAGTATTAACATTTATAAATATGCTTTCGACTAAAAAATATCACCATTATTTTCTGAATTATAAAAATTAAATGTATTTTACAGTTATTATTTAAAAAATATAAACCTTTCAGATATAAGAAATTCAGTTTTACGTAAACATTGAAATAGTACATATATCTGCAGAATGCTACTACTATTGTCATTTCCTTTCTATGAGACGGCAAGTTTGTAGAAAACACAATAAGGCTTTCTATCCTGCTGTTAGGAAGACTTTCAGCAGCAATTGCGAGTTTGCTGTGTCTCCAGAACTCGGAAAGGGAAACATAGAACCCTATTCTTTATCTTTTCCCATTTTGGCAGAATCAACAGTGAGGGGGGATGTATTCCATGTGTGTGCGATTTCTGAACTGCAGCACTGTCAGAATGTATATTTTTCTTCCGCAGAAAAAGATTTTTTTCCCCAATACATAGTAGAGCTTATTTGTTTCACTTCAGTTGCTCCTAGAAAGGGTGAATCGAAGCTACTGCTGTTTAAGTTTTGTCTTCTCTTGATAACATCTGCTTCTTTTTTAAAAAAAGAATTTTGTTCCAGCTACCGAGGGCAAGTGTTTGCTGCGAGTAATGTTTGCTGTGTTAACATATAGTTTGAAAGCATAGTTATGTTCGTGTCTTCATCTTTTGATGAAAGGGGTAATGTTGCAAGATCAGGAAGATTCTGTTTTCAGGAAACGTTTTGATAAAATTATCGATTAAAATAGCTCCATGCTTAGTTTTATATATATACGTTAAAAAGGATTATTTAGCGAAAATATCGATATTTTTTGGCGATATTTTCTAATTTTCTTTATGAAAACCTTTTGAATTTTGTTTCTACTTTCATTCTTTAAGAAGTTGCATTCTGTTTCTTATTTTTGCGTAGCATACATTTTAATCTTATTTTACTTCATTAAATGCTGGCACGTGTAGGCTTAGGAAACGGAATTTAGGTATCTTTAAAAGAATGTGATAAGCATTAAGGATTTTTATCCCTTTGCTCTAAAATGATAACCTGCTTGCTGAATTCAGCAATTTTACAGAGTGCGTATTGAATTTAAATAAAATAAACTAGAAATTGGATTCAAGAAAACATTTTAGAATTAAATTTATACGGTCTAAAGTAAGATAAAAAGATTTAAATTAGATAAAAGAGACATCATTACACACACACACATACCGAATGCTATTTATCCAGTCTTAAAATTAAAGGTAAAAAGATTGCTTTCTTTGGACATTCCATCAAAAAGTGGTTAGTTTAATTATAAAAAATAAAGATCCAGATATTGTATATGAAATAAAGAGCATGTGATTAGGGAAATCAAATCAACTACGAATATTAATACACACCAATAAGGTGCATTCTTATATAAAAAAAATTGAAAGAAAAAAATTCCATATTTCTGAATAGAACAGGCGTTTCGATCGAATAAGAAAAGAAATCCCCAAACAACACAAGGTGAATAAAAGGTGCTCATGAAGAGGTGTATATGAACGATAATGACAATTTTTACCCCTACAAGCCCAATCATTAATCTTTGAATAGACCAGAAATGAAAAACCAGCACCCTTTATAAAATATGACACCACTTTGAACACTAAATAAAAAACCCACATCATTACTCTGATATATTTTTTACCACAGACACACGGAGAAGCAACCCAACACCCACTACCATTAAGGTTCTTTTGTGAAAAATCCATCGCTTCTAACTTTTTCCTTCTTAGTTGTTGGCGGTTTTCTAAGAAAGGTGAGAACATGTCCCTTACAAGAACATCTGTTTCCGAGTATCCCCGAACATTCCCGAAATCGCTGTATAAAATAGATTCGGGTGCAAATCTCCGGATTTTTGGGATCGCTGTTTATCGTTACAGTCCCTAGTCGTTTACGACGGCCGTAAAAATGTCGCGTGGATTTCGCTGGCCGTGATTTAATTGTGGGTGATAAAACGTCTCTAATGGCCTCAGTATTTCATAAAGTCTCCATTAAGGCGTCAACAGAGGATGGGGGAGTAGGCGTCAGGTTCCCACGATACATATGTATTTCTATTGCCTCCCTATTCGATAATGTATAGTTGTCCCTGGTGGTTAGATGAATGGAATTGAAGCGTAGGTGCGTAATGGCATCGATTCTTCATCTCTTAGGTTTCCTGGCTCAGAAAACTTAATCATTTATGATATACAGTAGATTATCTCTTAAATGGTAGCAATCATATCTTCCCTTTCCAGAATAGCAATTTTTTTTTGTTAATAAATGAGAGTACTATGTTTTTATAGTAAGTTCAGGAGGAATAACCTTTTCACTTTTGTAACCTTTAAATTTTATAAAATTTTGTAACAGATAAATAAGAGTAAAAAGTATAGATGCCATCATATAAGAAATTTCCATTGCAACCAAAATAAAAAAGGAAACATTTACATATGTATTATTCAGTTATATTTATTAGAAAAGCCTTTCTCTTATAACAAATATAAATATTTGGTAATAATACATAATAGCAGATATAATAATTAATTATTAATTTGCTGCATTTGACAATCAGTTTGTTGCTCCGGAATATTAGATATATCCGATAGTACATTATAAAATATCAATTTGTTATTTGGTAAGACTGTGAAATACGAATTTAATAAAATCAGTCTTTAAAAAATGTTTAAATATTATAATAATATTACAAAATAAAGCGAAAGTGAGAATCCTATTTCCGAATTACCAAACATCATACCGACAATCATTAGATATCATTTCTTATTAGTATATTACATAAGAAATTAATATCAACAAAGAATTGAATAATAGATTTTTACAAAGAATTTTAATTAGTCAAGATAAATATTTTCAAACATTATTCAAAATTATTTAACAAACATTTATCATTGATTAAATATATAAATGAAATCATTTTTAAAAAAAAATTCCTATAACATGATTTTGTTGATCAAATAAATTAACATTATTCGTTAGATATTTACAATTTTGATTTATTAAATGGCAGGCACTTTTGCCTTTCTTAAGTCATCATTGCTCAATGTAACATCATAACAAACTCCCATATTCATTTTTTGTTATGAAGAGCGACTCCAGTGTTTTTGCATTCATGCTGGACACAAGATTCCGTAATACTTACATTATCCGCTCTGTTGTGAGCGAAGATTCAGGAAAAGAATATTTTCAGCGTATTTGGCAGATTTTCGTATATGTATGTGGGTTTTTTTTTTTTTTTGTAGCTTTCCGTAGTTTTTCATTACATATCCTTAATTCCGTAGTTTTCATCTAATTTCCGTAGCTGTTTGATGGTAAGAGTTAATGTCCAAAGGAAGGATTTTTTAAAAATTAATTTTAACAATAGAAAAAGTAAGCTCTGGAATGGTTGATGAAACAGTGGAATTATTTTGAATTTCTTTATCATAATAGAAACATAGTTATAGACTGTGTGTCAAATTAAATTTTTAAAAACTATTATTATTAGAGAAAAATTGTATTAAAATGAAACTGGTATCACTATAAAATGTATTCTTTTTAATTTTACATAACAAAATGTATTTTATCAAATAATATTTTTGGAATATGTAACTGATAAATACCAAAAACTTGCTTAATTTTTTAACAAACATTTTGTAATTAACTTTTGAAGCTTCTTTTTGCCTGTAAAAGCATGTGCGATGAATTTCATCATGATCGAATAACAATTGTAAATTTGTACACGAGATATGTAAACAAACATTCACACAAATGTACTATAGCACACATCACAATTGCATGAATAAGAACATGGGAAGAGTGCATTACTTTGAATGACAATCTTTTGAACACTTCTTTTAAGACCTTCAGAAGTTTTTGTTATAGGCACTACTCCCTACTTGCGACAATATCAATCATGCCGTTTCTGACTAGTATTGTTATTATAAGACTTGGGTTATTATTGTTATTATAAGACTTGGGTTATTATTGTTATTATAAGACTTAGGTTGTTATTGTATTGTAAATTTATATTCCTTTAATCTATCAATACTGAAAGGCCCCAAACGCCCGCCCGGTCAATGAACAAAAAGGCAGGACTCAAAAATAAGTGTGTTTGATTGAACACTCAAAGCACGTGCTTTGTAAGTCAGAGACGTTCGGACAGATGAGTTTGGGTGACGAGAAGATTTTATCTAAAAGTATATTCCGAGCATATAGTTGCTTAATAGCCATCAAGTTAGCGGTGCCCTCTTTCGTTCATCACCTCTTAAGAACACGGCTGTCATTACTGTTTTTGAAGGAAGTATAGGAAATTTTCCTTATCTTTGAAAGAGAAACTCGAATGTTCCAGCATTCTGAGTTACTTAAGCACGAACGATCTAGGGAATATGAGGGTTAAATTGTGTTGTACGTTTTATTTGGTATATCTTTTTCTTAATTTACTGATAAATATTTGCATTTGAGAAAGTGACGTTATTTCAATATTATTTACTAATTAAGTGCTGAATATGAGAGATATAGCTGTAGTAAGAGTTGATATGGAAGAGCCAGTTTTGCATTATACAGCAATTTTAAAATCCTTGAAAAACTATGAAAATGCCTTTACAACAAAGGAGAAATTAAATATAAATTACAGATTTTTTTCTATTTTAAAAAATATATTTAATTATATAGCATGCAATATATCTTTAGTACATACACCATGAGATACACGTAGTTTTTGAGATATAAAAATCAAAAAATTTGTTTTGATAATATTTTTAAAAAAAAATATATTTTCTAAATTTTTGTACATTGTTATAAGTGCGTTTTTTTTTCATGATTTTTTTTAAGCATCGTATGCTCTTATCTTGAGATACTGAGAAAAAAAACTCTTATAAATAAAAAAACCATTGGGACTCCATGATTAATACTAAATGAACAATTAATAAACTTAAAAGAAAAGCGCATTATTTTCTCCACGAAATTTTTTGCATTAAACAGCAACTTAAAGCTATAAATCAGGCAACGATTTTTTTTCATCCCATTATGATAATATATTACTTTCTCACTCTAAATTAAAAAAAAAAAGTTTCTTCTTTCTTCAGAAAAATTCAATTTAATACTTCAAATGGCCAACTACTGAGAAAAGCCAGCAAAGTTTCGAAGTAGAAAAGGAGTGGTGAAATGAATAGAACAGTTAAGGGAGGGGCTAGGGGAAGTCTTTGGGGGTATAGCAGTGGGGTAAAAAACCGACAAGGCGAAAAAGAATCGTTTGTCAAGACTCCAAAATCGGACTCCGTTTTTATTGCTTTCCAGAATGGGCGGGATGGAGGGGGTGTTGCCATTCGATGATGGCCGTTTCGTGTTCCCTGTCAGACGACTCTTTTTCAACAGGCCTCCTCTGAATTGTTTTCGCGCGGTTTGCGGTTAGTGTAATAGCCGTCGATATTTTATGAGACAGGCCTTCTTTTAATGCCAGTCCATTTGACCAGAGCCCTGGGATCAGAAACCGACAAACGGAGAAATGCAGTTCGTGCTCCGTAACATGGATTATCCGTCTATAATCTTTTCCTTCAACTGTTCACAGCTTTTGACTTATGTGGCTAATTTGAACAGATAACATTTTAAAGTGAAAAAAAATATTAATTTTTTTTTTTTAAATGAGTTAAAAAAAAGAGTAATGGGATCTGGAAATGAAGTGGAATTAATCTTTTAAAACTAATTGAATTGGAAACATTTTTTCTTCTTTTTATGATTCTAAGTCATTTCCAGCATCATTTATTTTTATAATTTTTACAAAGGTTGTTGGTAATTTTAATTTGTCATTTGAAATTTATAATTTCATTAATCACAATACTTTTAAAAATGTTTATTGTTAAACAAAATTTGCATAAAAATCAATACAGTTATCAATTTTAAATTTGATAAAAGAAGAACGATTTCTTAAACTGTCAGAATCCAAAAAATAAAAAAATAAAAGAAAGGAAGAAAAAAGATAATTTTGAAGAAATTGCATTGAATTGATGTATCTATTGATTAGTATTAAACATATCAAAAGATTCATTAGCGATTGTTTTGATTTGAGATTGTTGCTGTTTCCTTGCGTAATAAAAGATTTATACTTTATATTACTTTTACAATTTTATATAAATTAATTTTATTTGAAAGAAGCTGTTGTCTTAAAAAGAATGCAATATTTTTCTCTAAGAACCCTGTAATGTTGATTTCAGTAAGCACACAATACCTTAACAAGGAAACAAGTTTTACAGTTTCGAATCATACAGTTTCTTCAGAAGCGGGGATCTGAGTAGACATTTCAATATGCATTTCACTATTAATGGCAAAAATAATAATAAAAATAATGATTTTCGTAAATTTAGCATAAAATAGACGTTTGGATTCTAAATAAAAAAGTAAAAATTTATTTTCAAAAGATTATTCTTATATTTTTCTCCTTTAAAGATGAATTTTTTTCTCCCAAGCAAATTAATCAAATGATTTTAGAATTTTCAAAAAACTTATTTAATTTCTGATTTTTTGAAAATTTAATTGATTTATAAATGACACATGCAGCTGATTTTAAAATTGAAAAATATGATTTTTTAATAACAGAAGTTTTATTACAATAAATGTAACTACAATACATATTAAACTATGTATTTCGGTACTAAATGAAACATTATTTACGGAAGAAATGGAATAATGCATTCAATAACAATCAGAATTAAATAATCATTGGAAAATAATGCGTGATAAAATATAATTAAAAGAATGAAAATTAGTTATTAAAATTCAGAAAAATATGGCCGTATTTCAGCATTTTTTAAATTATTGCTTTGATATATTTTCCTTTCCATGTGCATTAAGGTATAGAAGCTGAATGCTCTCTTCGTTGAATAATATATAGTTAAATATTGATATAGAAAAAAAAATCGCACTTATTATAGAATTTAACTATCCGGATTAAATGACATCAGACTTGATTCCGATAATCAAAATTCATATAATTACAGGATCATTAGCAGAATTTCCCAAAGAAAAAAAAATGAGAAATTCACTAATATCTTATTAATGATTACAAAAATAATATTGCTTGTTCTATATTTATATATTGTATTAATGTATCACAAATTAAACATATCAGTTAAAGTCAATTATTTCGCTGTATTTACTTGTTTTACATGGGAAGAATTTGATGATTCCTTTGTTTCCCTCAAAGTGATTTATATAATTGGTAAAACATATAAGTAGAATTCGGATAATCGAAGTTCTACTGTGCATGTAAAACTGAATCCGAATAATTTATTTTGTATGATAAAAGTAATTAATCTATTAGTTTCAAATTATTAACTGTTTTATATATGACAGAAAAAAACATATTGTAAACCTTTTTTGTGGTAAAAATATAAGAATTTAATAAATATTGTAAGACATTTCAATATGTTTTATTGTTTCTTATTGTTTATTTCGAAGAAAACAGCACAGGGGCTCTTTCAAAGGCAGTCGCAAATACTCGTAAGGTAAAATTTTCTTTTCGAAAAATTATGCATTACATGATGTCATAACATTAAAATTCGATCGCTCGAATATAGCTCAATTGTCTTCTCATAAAATATTAAATATTACTGAAAAATATTTCAGTTTTCACAATCCGATTGACATAGATTTGCCTTTTTTTAATAGTAAACAAAAAAAATTGTAAATATTTCACGACTTTCTGATTTTATACTGATTGAAAAAATTGATTTTTTATACACAAGCATGTAAACAAGCATTAATATAAAAAACATGCATGAAGAATAGATTTGATTTTGTATGAACAAAAATCAAATGAACTTTTGAGTACCCAGTGCCAATAAATTTCTTGTTAAACAGCACTCACGACTTTCTGATTTATACTGATCGGATAAGTTAATTTTTAATACACATGCACATATCCTAGAACAGTGATGGCGAACCAGTGGTACGTATGCCATCGATGGCACACGACACAATATTTTGGGCACGCCGCCAATCAAAACGGTTTGTAAAACGGCTTGCATGTAACTTCATTTGATAAACTAAGTTTGTTCCAATTCGACTGATTGGAAATCGAAGAATTTGAAATGCAATTGATTGATTTCCAGTGTAGTTCAATATGGATTCAAAAATTTATGGAAACAAGGAAAAAGTTGGAATTGATTGAAAGAGAAAGATTAACAAGCAACATAAGTAAAAATGTCAGTAACAAAACTTTGGAAACATGGAATTCGATTCAAACATTTAACTGTTTGAAGAAGCTGCCTCATGCTATTTTAAGCATATTTTCATCATCTATGCCTGCGAGTCATTTTCAGAGAGGAATAGCATTAAAGACTCGCTTAGAAACCGTTTGGCAGATGACTCCAATTCAGTATGCATTCTGCCAAAAGTAACATCTTGCAATCCAAATATAAGTTATTTGTCATCTAATCTGCAACAAAAGTCACACTAATGTTACTTTAATTTGAATTACACATATAACTAAAACATTTGCTACTATACAGTGCAAAATATATTTTTTCGTAGTGAATAAAGAGTTTTTAGTTTTTAGTATTTAGTTTTATTATCTTCCCAATAATCACAGGCTAAAATTATTTGATGACAATTCTATACTTCATTGGACATTTCTTTAGAAAAAAATGGTACGTTGATCCAAAAAGGTTCGCCACCCGTGTCCTAGAAGCATTAATATCAGAAACCTGCTTACGGAATAGATTTGGTTTCATATGAACAGAAAATGAATAAATTTATAAGCAACCAATGCCAGTAAACCTCTTCTTAAATAGAATACTAATATTTATAATAAAAATAGCATTAATGATAATGCTTAAATATCAGTTGCTGTTTTTGGTGATATAAAATGCATCAAATTACCAAACATAATACATTATTAGATAAGTTTTATCTCATAACAAAAACTGAAAGAAATTGTTCCACTTTTCCACTCAAACTATATAAATAAAAGAGAACAAGTCTAAAATCTACTTTCTTTTTCTTCGAAATGCAACTCGAAACGTTTTCTATCCAATTTTAGAGTCATAAATAAAAATAACAAGAAAACCGCTGACTTGCTCGCCTAAAGGAATCTAACAAAAAGCAGCCCGTTTCTACCGCTAAGCAAAACAATACTAGTGAGGCTTTGTCACGCAGTAGTTTCCGACATTCGACCCTAAAAGCTTTGTGCTTTGAACTTTGCATCTTAAATAGATACCTCATCACGTTACGCGCAGGATGTTATTTTTTCAGCATGTTCAAGCGTTCGATTCACGTGTATTTTGAGAATGCTTTTAAGGAAATATTGCATGGTATCGATGTCACTTTCTTTTGTTTCACTCCAATTTTGATTCATCGTGACGCTTCTTGCATTTGTGAGTAGAGATGGGTTGAAGGAATGCGAGAGGGATTTTTTTATGCATTTAAATTTTCTCTGAGTAGGTTAAAATGTATCTTTCTATGGAACATTTTGGTTTTATTTCCCCCTTCTATGAACCGATGGGATGTACGCTATTCTTAAGGAAAATAAGTTTGAAATTTTAAATGTAGGTTTCGCAGAATGAATATAAAAAGAAAAGACAAAATGCATTAATCAACAAGTCTATAAATCCAGGGCAGTTGTTATCATAAAATGTTAAACTTTTGCAATGTAAAAATTAAAATAGAGTGCTCATTAATTTCCTTATGTGCTCCCATATCTCATTCGATAATAGTAATAAATTCTAATATCATAAGAATAAGTAAGGTTTAGTAAAATTCCAATATCATAAGGAATAATTGTTTAGATGCAACATTAAACTAAAAATTTAATCAATTTAATTGCGTATAATAGAAACAGCAACGGAATTAAGTATTTTTACAATTATAAGCAGTGTATATTATTACACCTATCTTTTTTTATTTAATTTCACAATTCTTTACATTTTAAATTTATTTAACAGATTTATTGTTTATTTTATTTTATTTCAGTAACATTTCAAAAATTGCTATTTTTTTTATTTTATTATATCCGATACTGAGCGACATCCACTTTTGTATCCAATGTAATGTAATCAGGTTTTCAATATTAGTAAATATCGAAGTAACTAAGTAATCGTAACGAAACAAACAGGAATCTAATGATTGACTACTCCTACCCGTCGGAAGGCACACAGAATGACCGGACCGCTGCAACAGCAACACTAGCGGGAATTGTGCTGAGTCCTAAGGGCCATCATCTGCCACGGTACAATCTCTTTCCTAAGGAAGTATGTCCCGTCATCGATGGGAGGTAGCCAACCCCCATCTTTTCGTATACTCACAAGGGTGATGAGAACAAAGAACCATACCTTTTCATAGGTACCCCCCCCCCCCAAGTGGGATAAACAGAAACTGAAACAATTATATTTGGCAAAGAGTACCGCCTTTTTATTTTTCATAAATAATAGAATTTGAATTTTTTATAAGTTTATTTAGCAACAAAACAAATAAAAATATTTAAACTGAGCTATTTGCGGCTCCTCATCAGCCAAGTGACCTTAGACAGTTACCTAGTGTGGCCATTGCATAGATATAAATAAGAGATAAGTAGTGCATATGCTACTCTAAAAAGAAAAAAAAAACTACGAAAATGATGTATTGTTTATAATGCTGTATGGGGACTAATAATAATTTTTCTCTGCCGTTATACGAATATATGGTATACGGGAGAGTGGTATGAAAATCCATCGTATAATTTCAAAAGCATAGCAGATGAAAAATGCTACAGTGCATTTTTTATAAGTCTAATTAATGTTAGGAGATAATATAAAATCCAATCTTTTGAGCAATAAAATATTGACAATTTTTTTTAACGAAATTTATACCACAATTTACTCGTGGAAAATAATTTTAATGCAGTGAATGAAGATCTTTGAAATATTGGATTTCTGTTATTAGATTGTCCAAATGCGACTGTATTTTAATTGTAACCCAACCGTTGATGTCTTAGTTTTTAAAGAAAGGCACTTCTTATTTTCAATGAAAAAATGTCCCAATCAATTTAATGCTTATACTTATATTATTTTAATATAAAAACGCATATCTGATGAACAACAACAACAGCGACACGAAATCTAAATTTTTATTGATTTAATCTCCTGCCCTATAAATCATATTTAGTAAAATTAAATAATAAAAAAAGCTCAATCTTTTGCGATCGAAAAAAAAAGCGAGTCATGAAACCTTAGTTTCATTACCTTAACCCTATCAAATGTCACCATAAAGAAGCGGAGGCAATTGATTTGATGATCTTCCTTGAAATAGCCGTTGCAATGATCTAAAATTTTCTAAAATAATGAATAATTCAAGGCGTCATAACTTGAACAATGTTAAACGCAGAAAAGTGAAATTTCTTTTGTTTAAAATGTTATTGCGTCAAAAATATATTATTAAATTTGATTAATAGCACCGAAGAACAATAAAAAATTATTTGTAATTTTTCAGAAATATATTTATCGACTAAGACAACATAAAATATAACTTTTTACATCATTTGAAACATTTTACCAATTGCAAATAATCCCAATCTGTAACAGTTTAGAAATTAGTTATTGGATCACGATTATATTGGATACTGAATACGAGACAAATAAAATTTTGCTCCAATCTCTCCCAAGGTAATCTTCATGATTGAAAATGTAATCAGAAACCCTCTTTTTCCGAGTGGAACAATCTACTATTGAATTGGTGGTTCTCCCAAACAATCATCAAGTGTTGTCTTTCCAGTTTCGGTTCTATTATGGAAAAAATACGTTCTTGGACAAGATGGTCATTTTGCCTTTGTCTTCGCCTCTGAAGCCTGAACATGGGGATCGGTACAAAGACACCGGACAAAGGGACTGGCGCATAAGAGGCATGAGACAAGAGATAAGGGAAGGAAACCCACAATTGGTTGCCAAGGTAACGACTGAAATGAAAGACAATGACTACTTTGGTGGACCAACTCCAATTTATCTTCTTGTCTATATCTCCTCAGAATTTTCGGGTATGCGTGTAGAACATCTTGTAGGAGTTTTTAAGGGAGGTGGGGAGGACTTGCGGTACAAAGAAAGCTTGGGGGATTAAGAAATCAATTATGTTATATTGTTCGTGGTTGTTATATATTGGTTCTCTATCTACCTTAGAAGTCTATCAATCATTCTTGGTCTTTATAGTCCAAACATGAAACTATTTCTATACGAAAAGCTCTTATTCATTGGAAAAATATTACTTCTAACATAAGGAAGCCCAAGTTACAAAAATGACATCCTTAAAATATTGTAGATATATATGATTAAGCAAAAAATTAACTATACTTTGAACCATGAAAAACAAGAAAAAAAGTAGTTGGAGAAAAATAACGGAACAAAAATTCGGTAGACAAAGCTTTTTCAAAATGTAATAAAATTTTTAAATACTACCCATTACGTAAAAACTAAACAAATATAATGTCAGCATAAATTAAAGAAGAACTTTAAAAAATTGTGAAAGGTATATTGAAGCTTGAAAATCGAAATTGAATAAATGTAAATGCAGAAAACATTTTAAAAAAATCTAGTAAAAGAAGAGAAAATGTCAGTCGTTTTATTCAGAAGAAACCAGACCCATACTTCCTATGAAAATATGTACTTTTATTTAACTAAACAATTTTGATTGTACTGCATGATCAATTTTGATATTAGTGCAATCCAAATTGCTGAATTAAATGAAGTAGATGTATCGTAAATGCTGTAATACTTCAAAATTTTGTCGAATAGCCTTGATTGATTCAGCAATAATATTCAGAAACTAGTTTCAAAGAATTAAAGTAAAGAAGTTTTTGTTTCTGTATTATTAAACGTGTTGAATTTTATTAATTGAAACAAATCAGCAAAGATATTTATTAAAGTGATAATTTATGAATCGATTTTGTTTTATAAGCATATGAAATGTAATTTGATGTTTGCTAAGGAAATATGTTTACAACAAGCAATAAAATTACTTTAATAACAAAAATTCAGATATATCATTCAACTAATTATTTTGTCACTTAATTGATTCCATTTTATTTTATCTTATTTTTAATGTAATTCATTTTGGCAGAGATAGTAAATTTTTTTGCAAATTAAAACATGTTTCCAATAAATATTAAAAAATATCATTACATTGTGAAAAAAAAAGACATGAGCATTATATAGAAATAGCTAATGCTTGCTTCTTCAACATATATAAAGACAAAGTTCCAACAGTATGATTTAAAATTTTTGCCAAGAGATGTGTTAAAGCTTTTAAAATAAATAACATGATCTCTTCCAGACTTAAACAGAACTTATGATGTAACCAATTCCAGTTTCTGTCGAGTAGTAACATAAGAAATAGATGTATATGTAAAAAAAGGAAAGAAGCAAATTCTGAATAGATTAATACAAAATATTTGGAAATCGTTTTTTTACGTTAGAATTTAGTAGACTAAATGCTTTTTAAAGTTCTTATTGTCATTTTCAATAAAAGATAAAACAGAAGATATAACACACTATACATTCAGAATAAAAAGAAAATCACCACAAAATTTTTCAAATTTAATTTCCAAAATAGGCCTCTGACGAAATACTAAGATAAGGCAGCAAGTGCCTATATAAATTTATTCTTCCTCCCCCCCTCTGTCATTCAGGTATAAAACGCGTGGGGATGAATCTGCCATTGCATTGAATTCCAAAACGAAAGAAAGAGTCATACAATATTAGGATTCGACGTTCTATAAAAGAAGAGGTTAGACACGTCAAAGAAACTGGATTGGTTGGTTTTAAGCTTCCGTGGTCATTAAAGCAACACACAAGAATATACAGAAAAAGAAGTTTTTGTTATCTTAGTATCTTTATTCAGTTGTGTTTCTACATCATTAAATAGCATTTTAAAAATTTTGAGACTTTTTATACTGCTTTGCAAAACAAAAGCTCTTTTTAAAAATATATTTATTCATTTATCTTAGCCTCTTGTAATTTAAAATAAAGACAATGATGGCATGAATAGCATCGTTGGCAATAATAACGGAGAAGGAGTGTGTGTTGAAGCTCTATAGGCCAGACTGTTTGACCTGGAGCTACCATATTTGGCAGAAGGAAGAAAGAACCATATGCTTAGAAAAAAAAAACTGCATTTTTTTAAAATTACAGCCACTCACTCTATTACCACAGAATTAAGTTATATAAATAGGGATTATTATGGCTGTTATGCTCATTAAATATCCAAACTTTTGCATGAGAAAGAAACGGCCAACAAAAGTTCAAAGAAACCAAAGCCAAACTATTGCTAAAAGGCTAAAAATCTTTTCTATTACTTCTTTTAATATTTACATTTCCATGGTATTGTAATATTGTGTTAAAATTACTATCCACAATGAGACTTCCTCTAATTTCTTTGAAATCGACACATTCTGTTAACAGCTGGAGCTCGGAGCTTTTTGGTGGTGGGGGGAAGATTTTAATTAATTCAAATTTAAGCACATTTTTTGGTGTTCCTTCGCACTGATTAAGAAAATTATTAATGCCCCAAAATTTTAACACCATTTTAAAATTAAAAAATTAATGTTTTTAATGGCATTAGTTCAATTATAATCTATTTTCTTTTTGAATGCTGACAATTTCTTACTTTTTTTGCATGATTTTTCGAAGACACTTTTCATTGTTACAATGAATTTCAAATAGCTTTTTATAATTGTTAGCAAGTTTATCAAACATTTAAGTATGCAATTTTCTTACATTGTTGAAAATTAAGGAAGTAAGACTCTTCTTATCTGTACAGCTTAACATCTTGAATAAGAAATTAAAGGAACAACACCGCAAAAGACAATGCGTGGGTATAATAACTGGATAGTTAAGTTTTACGATATAAAGGAATTTGGCTCCCTTAGAAAGATTCATGTAAACAGTTAACATAATAGATGAACGGATACTGAAATAATATGGCATTAGTTTCAGTCGTAATTTGATACCTAAACATATTTTGTTAAGGGATTAAATGCTGATCCATCAAATGCATAAAACATTTAATTGAAATTAAATACACACACTAATTTTAGCAAATTATTTGGTTGCCAAAGGCAGCTTGTAAAGAATAAAAACAGTTTATAACTATGGATAATCCGCATGAAAGCTAAAGCCTCCTCAGCAGATATCTAACAGGACAACATTATCCAGCAACAGGCAGCAAATAAAAACACTGACCCTTTCTTTTTATTGGCCGTTGAGGCTTTAAAGATGTGTACATCTGCCATTCGAAAAGACGCTAGCGGGATCACATCTGTCAACGGATTGGACGCCAAATCAGAATGAAGAGCCAATAAACTCATCCTTCGATGTTCTGTAAAGCAAGGCAAGGCACGTCAAGGAAATCGAATCCATCTACTTCAGGATTTCTTGGTCTTTAAAGGATTACACTGGACAATTGCTGAAAGTCCCGTGGGATGCAAGGGTCTTTAGAGGGAGTCCTCGCGTGTCCTTATACATCCTCATATGAAACTTTAAAAGCAATAGAATTGTTGAATTGTTTCTCCTTAGGGTGTCGTGGAGGCGTGAAAATGGAAGCTGGTCTGGATATTTTTAAGGGAATAAGTGGAAATCCAAAGTAAATCTTTTCTTTAAAAGTGTCTGTATTGACAGAGTGAATCAAATGCTGAGGGTTGTTTGAAATATAACGTACGAGTAGCTGTATTTTCTACAGATCATTTGAAGCAGGATTTTTACTGATAATCTTTATTTTAAGGATAGGTAAAAGTTTTTAACGATATTTTTTTTAAAGAAATGAAATAAAAAATTTCCAGGCTTATTTCCTCGATGTTATGTATGAAATTGTTATTATGCCACTTTTAATGCAATAATTGCAAGAGTGAGTGTTACGGTATACACAAAAGAGCAATGACAGTTTGAATCTGGAGTTAAAACTACTTATATACACCATATGATTATACATTAAGAAAACAAATTAACTCAGGTCACATTTTTAATGTTACTGAGAATGAATGTTGGTGAGAGAGCTTTGAGTGGCTGCATTTTCTACAGATTCACTTAATTCAAGACATTACGGATAAGTATTGTTTTCAAAATTAATTAGGAAATTTTTAAGAATATTTATTATTGTCAAAACTGAAATGTAAAATATCGCGTTAATTCGCTCATTAGTACGACATTTACGATGATTAATGCAAGAATGAATGTTATAGTACAAAGAACTCATGTGAGAAATGTTCTAGTGCGAAGAAATCATGAATCAGTCATAGAAATCTAGAGTTTAAACTTCATAAGAAGAATTTTAGCATATCCTAAAAGCTGAATATGAAACAATTCATACTCATTTCCCTTGCTTTCTTCAGATTTAATAAAATATTTCATTTTATTATCGTTCGCAATTTCTTTTGTTGCCAGTTTTAATTGTAAAAGAGAAACTCTGTAAAACTATATTTTATGCTATATTATTATAATTATGATTTTAAGCAAATAACATTTTCGAACCTTATAGGAAATAGTTAAATTTCGTTTTAAGGAAAAAAAAGGATTAGATCCGTTCTCACTTTTTAAAAGGTTTGAAACTTAACTCGAAACTGCTCTTTTATTTTCAGGACTCAAACAACAACGTAAAAAGAGCCGATATAAACATCTTGTAAATATATTTATATTTAAATTACTATATATAATTTTTATTTTCAAAATTCAATTACTTTAATCGAATAATTTGAATTTTCTAAAGAAAATCCTTTTCAATGGATAATTAAAGCTCAATTTTATAATAGAGGATAATCATATACTCAAAATATTTTACAATGAATGATTCAACTCAATAAATTTTAACTTTATTTTTTTCCTTTATACGAATATTTTATTACATTCTTACAAGAAGTTAAATATAGACATTGGCAATAAAACAATTCTTCTCACACTAATTATATTAGTATGAGGAGATTATAAAAAAATAATGTTACATTTTTTTAGCGTTTTGACTTTGAATATAAAAAATAACATTACTTTTTTATATTCAAAATTGAATTATTTTAACCGAATATTTTGAATTTGTTCAAGAAAATTTGTTTTAAAGGATGATAAAAGTTCAATTCCATGGCAGAAAATAATTATGTACGTACTCTAAATAATTTAAATGAATCATACAACTAAATGAATTTTAATATTTTAATCTTTGCCTTTTACGCGGATATTTTATTACACTTCAACAAGAAGATATTGGCATTGATATTAAAGTAATTCATGAGGAGGTTATAAAAATAACGTTATATTTCTTTAACGTTATGATTTTGAATATCAAAAATTTACGTTATTTATATTCATCTTACGTTAAATATTGACATTGATAATAAAGCAATTTTCCTCATACTAATTATATATCTTCAAGTACAATCTGTGGCTTTCTTTCATCATTTGTACACTGAAAGAAATATATTAAATGAAATGTCTCTTATTAGAACCCATTCAAGATACGATCCAAAGCTTCTTATAAATTATTCAGCGCTCTATTAACACTCTCCTTAGAGGAAAACCCGTAAAAATACAAGAATCCATGCCCTAGTTCTATGCAGAAAATAAGAGCATATAAACGAGGGTGTGTCATGTGTACAAATGATGTCTCCACGTTGTCGGCTAATCAATTTTCTTCTGACGCCGGTCAGTCTACGACCGGACTTATACCTGAGAAACAGTAACCAAAATCGTGCTAAGAGAGGATTACTCAATCCCATATCAACTGCAAACACGACAGGGTCGTTACTTTTCTGCATGTATTCATCGAACCAAGCTTAGGGGGTGGTGTATCAGTTATTAGTATCCATTTCTACGTAAAAGAGGGCGTTTCTGGCTTAGTATTGAGCAAACACGTTGGCGAATGATACTGTATCATTGAGGAGATTATGAGATTCAGTAAAAATTCATAGGATTGCAGTTAAGTATTTGGGTTGAGGGATTATCGTATGTAATTTTTCGTCATGATTTTGATGAACGTTAATGGTTTGGAAGAATGGGTGAATGACTTTTGGATGAATCATCAAAGCTATTTCAGTCGCTTGAAAGAAAGATTGAAAATTTATTAATTTTGTATTATTAATGCATTAATTACATGCCATGATAAAATAAGTGTGTAATATAATTTTGATTGCACTGGAGACTTAGTTTTAATTCAATAATTGGTTTGATTCGGGTAATCGCATTTCTACTTGTATAATTGCTGTCGCAGAAATTTTAAAATTCATATATCAGACAATCTAAAAATCACTAAAAAATAATACATTTACCGTATTTTTCCTCCACTTCGATTAGATCAGTTAAATTAATATTCTATTTTCTTAAAGCTAAATATGATTAAATCCATGGATCATAATGATTATTTATTCCTCCCATAGATTTAACAATTCTCCACTTTCTCGTTAAAATAACATCCGAGCTCAACGAATATTGCACCAGAATGGGACAATCTTTTCTATTTAAAGTCTCTCTTTCTCTTTTTTTTCCTTTCGAGAGAAACGAGATTTTTTTTTCCTTAAAAATCTCCCTTAACCTATTTTTCAGAACCGTCTTAATTTTGAAGATATTTGCCGACAACACCTTAACAGATTTTCGATCCAGTTCAAAATGTTTTTGTGTAAGGTTAATTATGTGCAACAGGCTTGCACACTGTAAAATAGAGCTATAATTCAGTAACGACGTCCAGTGACTCTTTCACATCAAACTATCAGATATTAATTTAACAGTTTTATGATGTACTTATAAGCATCCAATATGATATATTAAATTTAGTTCGTGAAAACACACAGACGGTTGAAAAAATTACTTAAAAATCAGAACGATAGAAAATAATAAAACAAATGCAAGGTTCAATGTGACGATCATTATATAAAAGTTATATTTGACAAAACCAGAAATCAAAGTTACTTAATGATGAAGGTCGTAAAAGAGGTGTTTTCTATTCTACCATTATGTAATTCATTTTTATTTTTACTGATTATATTTTTTATCATAATGGTTACTATTTATATTCAGGTTCTTTCGCTAGAGTGGAAAATGAATATTTTAATTACCAGCGTATTGTTATTGTGTGCGATTCCAGACATATCCCTCAGTTCCTTTCTATTCGTTGGTGAACAATTTGTCTATGACAATGCAATACCTGAATTTACAGTTTATATCATTGGACAGGATATATTTTATTTCTGAAAATCAACCGATCAACTATGAATTTCCTTAAAAATAGTATATACGCAATGGCCTTCAGGATTAAAGTATTCTTATGTAGAATATTTTAATGAAAAAATTATTTTTATATAAGATATTATAGTACACAATATTTTTAATCATCTAAATTAAAATTAAATTAAAGTGAGAATATTATTTGAACTACAGGATGTTTAAAAATCGCCAGTAGCTAATTTTCTACAAAAAATGTTTGTATTTATTCAATTATGCATTAAATTTTGGAAAATTATCAAAAGCAAAACAATTGCACGAAAATTAAATTGATATCATTGGAAAATTAAAAGTTTGAAACTTAAGACGATATAAAAATATTTCCCGAACAGTAATTTGTTGTGATATTACTGCGAAAAAAATTCTTCAAAATTTATTCAAAACTTTTATTTTAAAAAATAAGAGTGCAAACTGTGGGTAAATTCAACCCATTTTGTTTTTGAGCATATATGAAATATAAAAAATAGACAACATCACATTCTAATCATCATAATTATGAAGATTACATTAATCATCATAATTATGAATATATCATATTATAATCTTCTTTAATTTATCAATTATTAGGCACTTTTTATTAAAAAAATATATGTATTAGTTTCAATTGGAATAAATGAGATGATAAAAAATAATTTAAGCAGATAAAATATACGATGCCTGTTGAATGTTAGATGAAGTGCATTACAACCAAATGCAGAAAGCTGTAGAAATTTTACTTAATATTGGATAGATTTTTTCCAAGAACATATAATTGCCAGTATATAAAAAAACAATTTATTTGATGCAAGATTCTTTTAAAAATGAGTAACGATTAACTTATATATTTAATATAAACCTAGTGAGTACAATTCAGAGTTAGTGCTCAAGTGGTACGGAAGAAATAGATCAAAATGAAAAGTGCACCAATTCAACAATAACAAATATAAAAAATAATGACGATATTTCAAGCAGAGACTTTAAAACACAATATTGCCAGTCAATGACTCATTATTTAGTGGCCTAGAAAATTATCACAAAATGCATAGTCGATTTCCATATTATTCCAAAAGTAATATATTTCCACTTTCTCCACCAAATTCTGAAATTGGAAATCTGTACAAGAAAACAGGAGTATTGATGAATTACCCGCTTTTGCACCTGCTGAATTTCTTGTAAAAACACCAAAAGGAAAACTGCTACCCTAAATCAAATAATTCAATAAATTTTTGACACTTATGTTGTTCCAATGAACTTGCCATGGCAATTTTTCAAACTCAATATTAAAACGTCAAACTTTGGCAACAATTTGACGATTAATAACAGTCAAAGCAAACCCAAGTGCATATTGCTCGTTGGCAACATCGTCTGTATGTAATGAAAGCACCTTCTACAGATGCTTACATCACCCCAGAGTATATTGGTCCTTGATGCCACCTTTCTCAATTAATCTTTTCTTGGTAAATATTGGGCAGGAAGAAATATTTTTCTCCAAGTCGCGGGCTTTTCCCAATGATTCCCAACCTCCTTTCCCTGGAGCACCTGTTGTTGCCGCTTTACCGGACATGGACGTCATTAATTTTCGTTTTCTGGACCCGTCCGGAAACCCGGATCTCCAAGATCGATGACGTGGAGTCTGATTAGAAAAGGGACACTTCCCAAGGGAGGGAGGTTTTCATTTTTTATCTTCTGACGTTGCTCTTTGAGACAAGCGCGCCGAAGTGTGAAATGCGGAACTTCGTTCTATCAGACGATTTTGGGGTCCTTTCATTAACATTCATTAAGTTCAGAAACGGATAAGGAGATTGAGATAATCAATGATTAAAAACTAAGGGATGTGATTTATTTTACTAGAAATAATGCAATGTTCGAGGCGGGGGTGCAATCAACACGGAATTCTTTGCATCTTCGTTTTGAAAGTGATTAATATATTCGGACTGTTAAAATTGGATGAGAGACGCAATTAATTACTTTTTTCCCCCTTGAATACAAAATTCCCATTAATAAAATTACCTGAGATGATGTAGACGTTTTTCTTAATTCTATTTATTATTTTTTTTTTCTTATACATTTTAAAATTATTTTGGCACTGGTTTCTTTTTCCTTTGTGACAACTTTTAGAGGTATTGTGTTAAAATAGAGTACTAGTCATAATAAATTTTGAAGAATATTTTTGTAATACATTAGATTCCGTAGTTTGACACTCATTACTTCGACACATCCTTTAGTCCGATGCAACTGTTGGAACACGTTTCTTGGTGATGAGTCACTCTTCCCTATTAAAACTAGAATCTCCCCCTTTTCAGTACATTATCCGTTTGTTTAATGTACTCCTGCTCAAAACTTTGAGATATTGTTAGCTCATTCTTCAGGAATAAAAAAAATGTACCATTGTATAAGTTGTATATTATATATATGATTCCTATATAGTCCTGACATTCTATAATTCAGGAGGTGTCTGCTCCCATATTAACAGCATTAATTTAGTCATTTTAACTAGCTTTGATTAACCATTTTTTATCATACTAAACAAAAAATATATTTAAATTAGGAAAAATGAAATATAGTAATGAAGTATTTTGCTATACAAGCAAAGCGGCGAAATCACACCATTGAAGTTGTAATTTTTATTTTGTGATGTTTTTCGGAAAAGAGGTGGAAGGTTTTAGAAAAACATTCATGTATCTGGAATTCATGAGCTTTGAATGAAATAAAAATTGGATCAGTGTCTTAAGTAAGAGACTCGATTCTTAGTTTATTTAAGACTCGATTCTTAGTTTATTTAAGACTCGATTCTTAGTTTATTTAAGACTCGATTCTTAGTTTATTTAAGACTCGATTCTTAGTTTATTTAAGACTCGATTCTTAGTTTATTTAAGACTCAACTCTTAGTTTATTTAAGACTCAACTCTTAGTTTATTTAAGACTTAGTTTATAAGAGGCTTGACTATTAGTTATTATTTTAAATATATAGATTTATGAAAATTTCCAAAATTATCATGCCTAGTAGTTGGATTTCTAAAGTTTCTGTTTGCCCCATAATGTTTAGATAACAATCATTTGTGCAAGGCAGTGATTACATAATATCAGGTGCTAAGTTCACAAAAACGGACTTCAAACTTACCTCGTAAGTGGAAGTGGAATTCTTGGCATATTTATTTGGATCTCCAACGTTGAAGAACTCAGACTTGGGCCTGGGTGGAAGTCGGGGACGGACATCCAGGTCGCTGGTCTTCGAGAACTCGCGACTCAGATTGGACTCTCCTGCTGACCACTGGCGTTTCATTGGCGATCTCAAGCCACCCACTGTAAATAAAAGAAAGGGAAAACTTTAAGAATATTTTCACAGAAGAGAATCGCTTCGCTGCTTCATAAAAATAAATTATATTAATGATTAAAGCCGCCGTCTAAAGTCGAAGGTTTCGCACTTCATTAGATGCAACCCCCTCAAATTTGTAAACTTTTTTATATTAGGATGGATAATAAAGTAGAGACATAAATTTTTCAATGAATATAAAGGCTAATTTTATTTTATCGACAAGTAAAAAATATAATCATATAAGTTAATTTTTGTATCAAGAAAATCCTCCATTCCGTCAGAGCTGGCAAGATGTAATAAAAAGGTGATAGAAATAGAAATCAGATAAAGTTTAATTGAGTGCGAAAATAAGCTTAACCGTTGTTAGATAGGTAATCACTTCGATTTGCCTATGGAAATGGATGCTCATATCTTTTTAAATTATTACCTCAAAAAATGACATTCACATTATCTTAAACATGACATGAACTTAATTTCCATACATTTTTTTTATTTTTAATATTCTTTCAAAAATTGAATATGATATACAAACTCTAACAAGAGTGTTAAATTTACGATGAAATACAAAATCACCTATTAAAACATTCAATATCGTGCTTTTGCTAAGTTATGAGATTAAAAAAAAAGTGGCTTTAATTGGACATTTCCGAAGTAGGAATTTCATTTATTTCATTTCTAATTTGCACGGACAATGAATATATTATGAATATGAATATATTAAAACGATTCAATTATATTTAGTCTTATAAAAATACAAGGAAAAATTTAAAAAATGCATCCCATATAACAGTCTAAAAAGTCAATAATCTAGACAAGGGGTCGGCAACCTGTGGCTCTTTTGATGTGCGGCTCACCAGTTCCATACGAAAAATTTATAATTTATTATCAAAAACCCTTAAAAAAATATTTTGAGTACCTAATCTTTCAACAGCTTCTATCAATAAAATCGTCAATTACAAATCGCTACGCTTAACATGACCGTAATGAGAAATTTGAACTATTGTTTTGTTCTTAGAGATGAGATTCCGTGACACAATTTATCTTTCAGCCAATTGCAATTCATTTCTGTCTCCCCCAAACAGCCACCGTCTAGAGCAGGAGTGGCGAATCTTTATTTTTTCTAAAGAAATGTTTAATGAGGTATAAACGTGCCATCAAATAATGTTGACTTTGATTACTGGGAAAATAATAAAACTAAAAACCAATAACTCACAACTCTTTATTTACAACGAAAAAATACATTTTGTATAGTTTTTTATATTAATAAATGTTTTAGTTATACGTGTAATTAAAGTTAAAGTAACATTAGCGTGACTTCTATTATTGCAGATAAGATGACACATAACTTTTATTAGGATTGTAAGATGTTACTTTTAACAGAATGCATGCTGAATTGGAGTCATCTGACAAACAGTTTCTAAGCGCATCTTTAATGTTATTCATCTCTGAAAATAAGGTATATGCATAAGGTATGCATAGGTAGACGAAAATATGTTTAAAATAGCATGTGCCAGCTTCTTCAAACAGTTAAATGTATCTGGAATGGAATTTTAGGTTTCCAAAATTTCGTTACAGACATTTTTGCTTCTATTGCTTGTTAATCTTTTTGCTTCAATCAATTCCAACTTTTTCCTTGTCCAAATCCATATTGAACTAGACTGGAAATTAATCAGTTGCATTTTAAAGTTTGCCGTTCCCAAACAAAATCGAATTGGGACAAATTCAGTTTATCAAATGAAGTGACATGCAAATCGTTTTGATCGGTGGCGAGCCCAAATTATTGTGTCGCGTGCCATTGGTTTGCCATTCCTGATCTAGAGTCTAGACAACATGTCCAGACTCTAGACATGTTGTCAGTCAGTTATCCTCGGATAACGCGGTCGACCTTACATTGCATGCGTGTTAATTTAATCGCTTGCGGCTTTTGTGTGTTCATTCGCTTGTTATTTGAAGAAGAATACGATTTAGAAGCGAATTATCTTCTCAAAAGGTATGTAGGTGTATAATGTAATAAAATCAGTAACAGAATTGGATTACATATCTGAGGATCGTGTTAACGAAGTAACAATGGTAAATAAATTATTTGCCATTTTAGACAGCTAAGTAAAATTTTAAAAAATCATTTTTTCAGCTCCTGCCCCAGCATGGATCTGGTAAAAAAAAAAAAAAGACAACTGAAGAAGAAAACGGAGGATTCAATCAGGATTGGATGGGGTCGTTTGCATTCACATGCAACGCAGGTGGCCTTCCGACCTCTCTCATTTGTCATGAAAAAGTCGCATACAATAAAAAGTCAAATTTGTAGAGACACTTCACTACAAAACATACCCAATTTGCTGGTAAATATCCAACAGGTGACGCACGAAAAAAGGCTATTTAAAAGCTCCAAAAAACAGTCAAGTTCCATGCTAAGTAATTGGGCGCAATCTTCCAATAATGCAAATCTGGCTAGCTTTGCAGTATCATTAGAAACTGCAAAAAGAGGAAAACCATTCACAGATGGGGAGTACGTCAAAGATTGTTTTATACGTGAATCTGAAGAACTGTTTTGAGATTTAAAAAACAAAGCAGAAATTAGGGGGAAAAATCAAAGATTTGCCATTATGTGCTAAAACAGTGCAAAATAGAACTACTAAAATGTCTTCAAATGTAACACATATGCAATTGGAAGACATTCAACTGGCTTCTTCCTTATCACTTTCTATAGATGAGTCTTGCGACATAAAAGACATCACATGTTATCCTTTTCATCAGGTATATATCGTCTCAAGGTCCAAAAGAAGAATTTCTAGGATTGCTACAGCTCTCGGGGCAAGCTCGTGGAGAAGATATAGCAAATACTGTGCAAAAATGCCTGGGAGACAATGGAACCGATATAAATAAAATCGTTTCTATAGCAACTGATGGAGCCAGAAGTATGACAGGAATACATAGAGGGGTAACATTAGTTCTTCAGAAAAAAAAATAAAAATAAACCACGAAATTCTAACGTTTCACTGCATGATTCATCAAGAAGTGCTTTGTTCCCAAACATTTCCAGCCTAAATAGTTGAGGTCACGAACTTGGTAATTAAGATTATTAACAGCATCTTGGCAAAAGCACTCTACCATCGACAGTTTAAAGATATCCTTGTAGAAATTGATAGCCCGTTTTCTGACCCACTTCTGAACAATAAAGTGGGATTGCTTTCCAGAGGTAACGTATTGCAACGTTTTGCTTTGTGCTTGAGTGAAATGAACTAACTAAATGAACTAAATCTGAAACTGCAAGGAAAGAGCAACCCAGCCTACGCTTTGCTTGAAGAAGTAATTTGTTTCGAAAAAAATTACTTCCTTTTGTTGAAGACATGGAGAACGGTAAATTACTTCATTTTAAAAATCCGAAGCAATATCGCGATGAGACCAATGCAACTATTGACAGGAATTACTTCAGCATAACATGAAGGATCGAGGATCTAAGAGATTCGAGCAATTCACAACAAACAAAAGTACTCTCGCGTTCATAGCAAATCCTCTCAACACAAATACAAATGAGATCAACATTGACCCATTAGGAATTGATGCTGGATCGCTTCAAATGCAATTGCTAGATTTGAAAACCAAAGACTTCTGGAGCGGAAAGTTCACAGAACTCAAGAGCAAGTTGGGAGAGTTGGAGGTCCAGAAATGCACGCACATCGTAAGCGGATAGCTCTAAAAGAAATTCCGCGAGTTGAAGCCCTCATATTTGACGCATGGAATAGTCTTCCAGAATGCTACAGTGAAGTGAAGTAGTTGGCGTATGGTGTGCTGCCGATCTTCGGGTCGAGATATTCGTGTGAGCAAGCGTTCTCTTGCATGAATATGATAAAAAGTAAATTTAGAGGTCAACTAACAAATAAAAATCTAGAGTCGTGCTTGAAACTTAAAACAACAAGCTATAAACCAGATTTAATCAAACTTTCAAAAGGCATGCAAAGCCAATGCTTCCATTAATGTAACTATCTATACTTGTATTTTTATATGAATAATATTATATATGTATTATATTTGTATTTTTATATCCGCATTTAAAGCCGTTTATTTAAAATCAAAAATCATATATATATATATATATATATATATATATATATATATATACAAATACACTAATGTTAAATCGAAATTTTTTTAAAGGCTCTTTAAAAACTGGAAAAATTTGTAAATTGTTGTTTTTGGCACTTTCGTTTCAATAGGTTGCCGACCCCTGATCTAGACAAATAAGCTGGTTACCAAATACAATTAGTGTTTTTTAACAATCGAAATTAAGGAAAGTCAAAATGATGCAGAATTTAGAATAGTGCTTGTAAAAAGACTCCAAAGTGCAAATGGCTAAAATTAAAAAAAAAAAATCACTTGATGATGATCTTATTTTAAAAGGGTTGAATTTAATTTCCTTACTTCATCGGGAGGAATTAATATTATATAATTATTTACATTATACTTACAGTGGCAACAGTAAATAGGCAACAAAATGTTTAAAAGAGGGCTCAAATTAATATGAAAATGTTTTCAAACAAAGAACAGAAGATGAACAGAGTTTTTACTGAAGATGTGTTTTGTACATACATTTATGACTTAAAAAACAGTAAATATTTGTACCTGTATTCTTTTATTTAAAGAAAATTATCATTTTTATGTATTTTAATACATAAAAATTGATGCATTTTAATACATAAACACCTCTGTTTTTCGTTATTAAAGTATTTTTTAATAATAATTTGGAATTAAGAAACGAAGATAATTGATAGTTCACTGCATTTCATTTTAACAGAATTTTGCATTAATTTTAAGTATTTAAACAATTTAATCATTTTAAAATATTTTACAGTATATCAGTAATTAAGAACGGCAAGTAATTCAAAATTAATAATTTAATAAAGAACGATATTTGCTAAATAAGCAGCTTAATTCCTAGCTAATTAGGATATTCTATTCAGGCTGCTATTTTAAACACAAATGGTATTCATTTCTTAAAGATCGTGGAAGATATTTGATATCAGAAAAATTAAAAATTCCTAAATCTGATTGCACAAGTATTTTGATTCATTAAATTGTGATATGTTTTCATTAACCATGTATATTTTGCAAACTGGCAAAATAAATATTATTTAGTTTCGATTTAAGAATAATTACAATTTTACTTGCTTCAATTAGGCAAATGTTTCATTTATATTTATGGAGGGAACAATGAATTTGAAGAATTTTTAATTTCTATCTCAAATCTATAATTCTCTAAACACCTCTAGTTAGTAATGTTCAGTACGTCATACTAAATTCTTAGATTTCTTTCATAACAGAAACTCGCATGGTTATATTTTTTTAACAGAAAACTTTGTTTCCCATCTTTTATTTCATTTTTTTAAAAAAATGACGAAAGAAGTAGTAATATAATAAAAATACTTTAAAATTATCAAATTCTTATAAAAGTCTATTTTTTAGCTTCTCGTATAAGTAGTATACAGAAAATATAATAATCGACAAAAATTCGAATTCGAGATTTTGACAAATCTCCACGTTTTAGACATCCCTGAATTCGATACACACATTTTTGGAAAATGTCTGTCTGTGGCAAAGATAACTCAAAATGCTTTGAGTTAGAAGATTGAAATTTGATATATGGTCTTTACACAGAATTCTATAGATTTCTATCAAATTTTGAGTAAAATCTGTTTAAAAGAAGTATGTCAGTCCGATTGTACGAAATAAGTTAACAAGATAATTAAAAAACGAAGAGAACTAGATAGATAAAATTCGGTGCTCAGGTTTAACATCTATAGTGTAGACACTAGTCAAATTTTGAGCCAAATCCAATAATGCGTTGACTGTTGATCTGAACTTTCAGAAACATATAAACGCGATAGTTCAAAAATGCTTCGATTTAAATGTATCAAATTTGATACAGGATTTTGTGAATACAAGGACTATTTTGTATCAAACTTTTTTTTTTCAATCGGTTGAGAAAAACATGTCTAAAACACAGATTCGATTTTTGGATGCCATTAACGTATGCCAGGAATTAATCGCCAAGGATGACGCGATATATTCAGTAAAAATTCTAAATTCACGCTAAAATATTGCAGTATTGAATAAAGACAATCGAATCTCCATGGCCGAATGGTCATGGCACTGGTCTCATAATCAAGAGACCGTGGGTTCGAATCCCGCTGGAGACAATGTGATTCATAGTATATGTAAATATTTAATTCCTTGATTTTATGTTTTCCTTTATTTCATGTTCCAGAAGATACTGGCCCTTTCTTTAGTTTACCAGACAAGTGTTCTGGACTTTTCGTACTGTCTCCAGAAAAGTATTCTGGAACTTTCTTTGCTAGTATAAAAGCAGAAGATTTGTCAGTCACTGTGTTCAGAGTTAAATTAACAAATTGGTTTAGCTCTACTTCTTGAGTGTGTCATTCAGTTCTAAACTAAAGTATCAACGTGACAATATTTTGTAACTGTTATACGCCAATGCCATTTAAGGCGTTTTCTGGCATGACATGTTCATTGGAGAGTGTTCAAAAATGTTTTGGGAAGTATACTCCCCCTTGTTTACATATATGTAAGAATAATTCAAACTGCTTCAAAAAATTAAACTAAATTTATGATACATTGAAACGATAAGAAATTTACTCTTTTCAAAAACTATACATTTGAAGGAACGTTATAATAAAGTTCCATAATATAATAGGGTGATTTTTAACAATGTATTGTAAAAAAATGCAAACTGTATTATTAAATACCATGACATTTGGTTTAAAATTAAAAAGGAACTTGCTGAATAAAAAGCTGTTGAAAAATAAATCAAGCAGGATAGAGCAATTTTTTCTGTCTAAAAGACAGCCAAGGAAGAATTTAGCATATGCACATCATTCATCATTTCAGCCAAGGTCAAATGAGACATTTGCTTTCAATTCAAATGAAAAGGGACGGAAAACTTTTCGCAAAAGCAGCAGACTGTGTTCTGCTAACCTAGTTTTGTTCTTATTTCTTGAATATAAAACTTTCCATGTGACGTAACAGACACAGACACAACAAAAGCAAAATATAAAAACGCTTATAACGAATAAATAACTCATGGACTGTCAGAAGTTTAACAAATCAGTCTCAGTGGGTGACATAACATCCGTATTTTGATTACTTCTGTCAAAATCAGGAAATGCATTTCTGAGGTAACAAATTTCATGATGAATGAATGTTACTTCCATGAGTTCAGTAGTTTGACTTATAATGAGCTTGCAGTTTACTTAGTAATCCTTATTACGTATAAATTCATTAGATTTAGGTGTTGCAAGATGATTCCAGAACAAAACTGTTAAATATATTACCAAAAAAATGTTTCAATCTTAATTGTTTCATAATGTTTTAAATTGTATTGCCAAGGACTAAAAAAAAATTTAATTAGATTAAATTTAACAACAGATAGAAATAATGAAATATAAGTATTTTGAACAAATTAGATGTCCAGTTTGCACAGTTAATGGTGATTTTCCCAATAGGTTTAATAACGATATGTAATTCGAATTTATATTTCAATTTGAAAAAAAGATATGCAATCTATTTAAAAAATAATCTGAAACATTGTTAAATAGTATTTTTTAAAATTGATAGACGGATAAAGTAAGAGATTATATCTCATATTTTAAAACCATAGCAAGCCGTGAAAAATGAGATTCAGGAAAAACAATTGAAATTTTTTAAAAATATATAATTTTTTAATAAAATTCTTTTTTTTCGCTTATGGATCTAGTAAAAATGCCACCACTATTAAAATAACAAATTTCTTTAATGACACCGTTTCTCCCCCCTAACATTATGATGAATATCAATAACTGATGTAAAGATATTACAACCAATGATTGTATCAAATTCTCAACAATTCTTTATAAAATTCTTCTCTAATAACGAGCAAATCTCGTGCGAATTGAAAATGTTATCTTGAGCTCCTATCTTTCTCGAGTAAACTTTTTTTTTACTATTAAAGGTTTAACAGAAAGAGGTGGATATTTTTGCATTTGTTTAATCGTATGAAAAAGGAAATTCAAGTAATGTTTGATTTAAGAGCTCTCAATAAATACTTCAGCATTCGTCCAAAAAAGTTACTCTGAAATTTTATTATTTGAATGCGATATGAATCCAGGAGATTGAATTTATATTCAAAAGTGGATTTCGAACAATCAAAATATTATACTAAATCCCAATGGATTAATCTTTCGAAAACGGCTAGAAAAAAATTCTCAAGTCCTTTTAAAATAATGATTTTTATCGAAGGCAAAAAAACAAACGTTTCCCTTTGTTTCAAGTCATTAATAGAGGAGATTTGTCGTCGTTAAAGACCGAATGAAAAACTTTTGTATTCTCTTTTTAGCTACCAACCCATTCACGCTGGTTAACTCGATCTAGTGAAGCTTTTAAACGATTGACAAGTTGACTAGAGACTATATTTCTAATACGCTAAGAAAGTTATACTCATATGGTTTAATGGTTCTTTTGTTGTACCAATCCGAACACAGTAAAAATAAATCCAATGATATGGTTATGGAAATAGTTCACACTGTTTTTGGATACCGTTATTGTAAAATTTCTTAGTTTTGCATTTGTAATGTTAGTGAGACAAAAACTTATGAAAAATGGAAGCATGTTCCACATTTGTTGATCAAAGTGATCCGGAGTTCGTTAGGTAGCAATTGATGCAAAATTTTGACTTAACTCTTACACGCATTATTTTGCTTGAGAATTTTCATAGAATCATATTATTTATCGCTTGGAGGAAAGCATGAAAAATTCTCCAAGGCTTAACATCAGTTTTTGAATAAAAAATCAGTCAAAAGAAAACCGCCATAGGAGAGATTATTACAGGCTTAATACCACTTTTTGAATTAAACTGGTTAAAATAAAACTGCCATAAAATACAGTAAATAACCTCCTTCCACGAAATTATATTTCTCACCCATATCATGAATTAATCCATTAAGCTAAAAATTGGAAAACTTTTATACATACGGAATCCGTTTATAAAATTCTATGCATCATTTTAATATTTTATTATATTAAAAGTCAGCAATTTTCAAATTTTTTTTTAAAATTGTATTTAACCATGCCATTTTTGGTGAGCAGTTAAATTTTTTTACTTAAATAGACAGTTTATAAAATAGTTTATTTGCTTAAATAGACAGCAATTAAATAATGCTGCATATAAATTATTTGTAGTTATTGTATTAATTTGCATTATTGTATTAAATTAATTTGCATTATTGTATTAAATTAATTTGAATTATTGTATTAAATTAATTTGCATTATTGTATTTTATTGTATTAATACTAATTATTGCTTTGTATTATTTTAGCATCAATGCTAAAATAGTCGTAATTATAATTATGAAAAATGACTGAAGTAAAAAAATGATTATGAATTCTTACATTTAAGTTATTTTCTTTCAACAAAGGGCATGCTGTAATTCCAAATCTTTTATGCAAATTTAACTTTTATAAATAATAATACTGAAATATATATTCGATCATGAATAAGAAAATATTAACATTCCTAATAAGACTTTTCCCGCTTTATTTCTAGAGAAGACTGGTCAAAATTTCGTCAATATGACTTTGAATCATGACGGCAAGATGGACGATTTAGGTGATTTGAAAGTCCACTTTTAATAAAATTCAAGTTCGAAAACATCTGTTCAAAAATAAGTTGATGGAAAATTGACAGAAGTCCACATACAGGAAAATTTTTATTGAATATAAATTCATGAAAAACATTTTTACTCTGATAACATATCATTTTCTTTGGTTTTTGTGTTATTTCAGTGTGAATATATTTGTTTTAATTCGTGATGTTGGTGTTTTTTTATCTTTAAAGAAAAGACTTATAAAACTAGAATAGTAAGGTTTAAAAAATAATTCAGGAAACCTTTATAAGATTATTAACATGCCTACTGCCATGATTCAAGCCAGTGATTGCGACCATTTGCCTAGTTATATGACGAGTTAGAAAGCAGGTGTTCGTCACAGACGACTCACATAGCAGGTAAAAATAACTCAAAAAGTGCCACATAAAGAATTAAAGGGATAATTGCAGCTCGTTTAAACTCACAAAATCGCAGATTGCCGATTCCTGTATCAGACCATTGGTGGGAATGCATTTTTTACAGCCTCAAATAAGTTACATCACCAAATAAATGGTTAAATGCTGAATATTTGACTACATCATTATAATTTGGCAAGAGGAGAAATCATATTCTATCATTTCTGTATTTTTCAGATGAATTTTATTAGTGAGAACGAATTATTTGAAAAAAATCTAATATGAGGATTTTTACCGGATTTTCCGAACTTTTTGAGGTATTTATCTAGGTGGCTGTGACTCGAACTCGTCCGCGGCAAGGGTCGGATGAACGAGGCCGAAGGCGGAAGGACATTGCCATTAGGTTCCAGCAAGGATCGGATGTTGTCAACAGGTTCCACGCATGCTGTAGACAGGACATCGGAATGACTGGTGGTCACCCCGTTCACAATCATGGCCTCCAAGTTCTGGAAGAAAAAGAAAACGTATGAAGTTTGTAACTTACAAAATTCATCGTTCCTACAAATGAATTGATTCAGAATTTTCTACAGACACATTTTTTTTTTGTAATTTAGATGAATATAAATTGCATTTTACTTTATGGGAAGGTTTCAGCATTAAAAAATTATTTCATTTAAGAATTGGAAGATGAAAATCACAATAGAAAACATCAAAATATTTTGAAACCATCGGCAAATTTGTGATACAACATTATTTACACCGAATTTTTCTTTACAAAAAACAGATATCAAAATTTCATAATGATTACAAATTACAAACTATTATTATCATCAATTAAAGAATGGTTCTTTTCATTAGCTATTCGTTGATTATTACGAGAAAATCGAATATCAAGAATGTTAATTTGAGATCGCATTTCTCATCATCATTTTTTGTTGAAATTTTTCTGCCTGGTAAAAAAATGAAATTTTTCTGACATCTTCTACTGAAAGCATATTTTTTAACCAGACTGTTTAAGATTTGTCCTATCCCAAATAATTAAAACTCTGAATACATGGACTCCTGATTTGAGTTAGCCGCTGTTTTGCTGACATAACCCAGAATATCAACAATGCTCATCAATTAGATTTTGACACTATCCCTATCAACTAATGAATCTCTGGAATTTTTTTTTTGATAGTTCAACATTTGTAACTTTCTAGACGTCCCAGTACAAAATAAAATGTAGAAACGGTCATATTTTTATATAGTGCCTCATTTCAAAGTTCATGAAAATGTAACATATGTAGTTGTATAAATACTTTATCGCTCTTGAGATGCACTCTGTTAATAACATAAGAAAAGTAGAAAGCAAACTAAACCAAGACAAAAACAATTATAAAAATGACAAAAAAAAATATTTTAAACACTTCACATCCGGTAAGAAATATGATATACCATGCGAAAACGAAGACGACCTTGGGTTGTTGCGTTGTTCAAGTTTTTCTTGATAGTCTTCCTGGTTGATGGTAACACATTTAAAACATGTATATGTAAACATAATTTTGTAGATAAGTGGCCGAAAAGAAGAAAATTTCAAATTTTAACTTCAAATTATTTTATCCCCAGAAATATAATTTGTATAAGGAAAAAAATCGGCGACGAAAACTGACGACTTAAGCGATGATAAAGATTAAATAAAATTAAATAAAGTGAATTAATAAAATTATATAAAGTGATTAAATAAAGTGACAGAATTTTTCCCTTTTGTGGTTTTACTACGAGAATCCGATAGGGATTTCGTTGGTACGTGTAGACTTAGGAAAGGGAATCTTAGGTATCTTTGAAACAACTGCATAGGTGCCAGAGATTCTTATTCCCTTGCTAGCTGCGGGGACATAAAAAAGAAAAAGGATTTTTTAGAGCGCATGTTGACATAAATAAAAAAAAATGGGATTTAGATCAGGAAATAAGAGAAAATTCTAGAATAAAAAATAGAAAATTAATTAGGATTTAAATCAAGAGATGCCATTAGGTATATTTCTGAAAAGGATGTTGAATTTAAAAACGTTTTGAGGTGAAATTGATAGAGAATCGTTTCAAATCAATTATTTGTCGGCATCATGCGAATATACAAAAATAATCCAGAGTTAATTAAATAAATTGTTCAGTTAATTACGCAATCTGTCATTAACTTACAAGTCACTTAATCCATTTCCACTTAAATAAATAAAAAAGTACTTAGAATTTGTTACCAGATAATTAATATGGTAATTTAACTTCACGAGCTGGCGTTCTGCATTATTCCGATGACAGCTAGCTAGCAGCCAGAGTTAGTTCAGAGGGAGAGATATCAACCGAGAAGGGTTGGATTGGAGCTAGAAAATGAGAAGAACCTCTGAAAAGGCAGAAACTGGACTTCTTGCGTAGAAGAATTCCTCAACAAATGACTAATGTACTACGTATAGGCAAAAGAGAACATTCTAACCAGCATTGTATGTCCTTTCTTATGTACCTTCTCCATCATTGAATTCTCACTTGTAAAAATCATCATATTCACCTTTGTTAGTCAAGAAATAAAACGATTAAGCTGTCCAAGTGGACTGATGTATTAAAGCCCATCATATCCACATTAATGCAGGCATAATCCAAATATTAATTTGTTCAGTTTATGTTCAAAATGCAAGTATGTATGTAGTACTGATCTCCAAATTCCTTTCTTCGCTTGAAACACACCAAATACATGCATGCGAACAACACCACAATTCAACCGAAGAAAACAAGGGCATGATAAATATGCTTTCTTTTCTCACCAAAACACACAACCATTAGCAGGTCTGCCCTTGCGCAAATCTCTTTATCTCCACACTCTCAGTATACGTCATTCCGGCCCCAGCAAATTACGTGGAATATTTGTGGAGGGTATATTTCATCTTGAAAAATACACTCTCCACTTCCAAATGTGCTTAGGAGGAAAGCAATACGACTATGGTCTCAAACCTCATCTTGAGGTGGCAGTTCTTTTTCTCCAGAAGTATCCACAAGAGGATTCCAGGAGCATCTCCATATTTATAAACACGTGTTCCGGGGATTAGGCACGTGTCCTGGGGGTAGGCGATAGGGAGGGAGGTAGATAACATCCATTCATCATGCTTGATCTTCCCGTTATCCCCCAGCTTTTCTCGCCCTTCCCTCCCCCCATCACAGAATGGAATTAATTTTCCTCTTCCGCACCGGAATGTACCATTGACAGTGAAGGGGGAAGGTCTAAACAGGATTCGAACCCACTTCAAGGCATCAAGGACGAGCAAGTGATGTTATCCTGGACTATCAGTAATGCGCATTATTTAAAGGGGGAGAGGCCCTTGATTAGAAGAATGAAGGGTATGAAGTAGTGACACGTTCAGTGATGAATCGGAGATTGGAATGGGGGTGATGCAGTTTTAAATGTTCTGTGACGGCAACCAGGAAAAATATTTTCAAAGAAAAAAGTAAGCAATGCAGCATGAATGATTAAATATTATAAGAACATCAACTTGAAAAATGAAATCAATTCCTAATCATTTGATGTACATGATTGAACAAACTAAAGAGAAAATACAAATAAAAATATAATCACAAAAATTGGAATAAAGAAAATATAATAAAAAAGAAAACAAAAAGTACAAGAAAATATTTAAAGCACACGCGAACACCATAAATATGCAGTATTTCATCCGCAAAAAGAAAAGGTTATATCCATCAGACTGTTTGTTCTTTGTTTTTAATGATAAACATTTTCTTTAATTTTTTTTATTTATCTTTAATATGTTTTCCATATTTGGTTTAGCTTAGCTTATTATAAATTTTTCTTTTAAATTATTTATATTGTTTCTTCGCTTTTTCTACCTTTCCAAAAACATTGACCACTTAGCTTTCCACGGTAGTCTACTACAGCATTTAGGGTGAAGAAAGTATCTCTTCAATTAATCGTTTGTAGGAAAATCATAATAGCCATTAATTTCCTCCCTTGATGAACAATTATTGGGTCGATCGCCTTGACTCTCATTTTGCTTTACATTTTATTTTCACCTTTACTGTTGATTTACAATATTATATACTATGTAATAATTTTCGATGAGTTTAGGAGCAATTTTTGATTTCATGGTTTTCTGATGAATAGTTTTTGTTGAAGATTTCTTTGAATTATAGAACATCGATAGTGAATGAATGATCGATGAAACCACTAAATATTGAATATTAATCATTTAATAATCATTCGACATTACATTTTTAACTACTTTTTTAATATATAACTACCTCACAATCGGCTCTATTATTAGCTAATGTGTAGAAAAACAGGTCCACAGCGTTGCTGGATTGCCAAATGACGTTGCTTGTAAATACGAGTGACATTGACAGTTTTGGGTCAACCATTGTATTATGAAACAATGTGATAAAAGAAAGCATATTTATTAATTTATGTTAACAATGGGAATAACTCTATAGCGATAAACTAAATCGAAAATACAGTTAATTCTCTATAAAATTAGTTGGAATTGCCAAGAATAATTTCAGATTTTTTTACCATATTTATTATCGCTAAAATTTTAAAATCTATTATATGAAAGTAATCTAAGTTGACTCTCCGTATGATTATATGTATACAATAAACTAAACATTTAAATAAAAATATTAATACTAAGTGGTAAAATTAAGAAGTAAATTGACTATTCGTGAAAGATAAACGGAAGAAACAGATTTCATTTGCCTCTATACAATGGAGAATCCATATTAGTTTAGCTATCAGTTGAAAGTAATGATATCTGAGAATTACAATAATCAGTATAAGAATTTAAAAAAAAATTATAAAATAATTTGGGAAATTTAGGGTGATTGAGATGAGTGAGGATAGAACCTGGGACCTTGTGGTTAGCAGTCCAGTAACATAACCAGTATACAAAAGCATATGCTCGTGTAACGTAGTTAACTGGCTTATACGCTATTCATCACAGACTCTCCCTCCAATGAGTCAGAGGTGAGACGAACGATATGACTGTTGAATGGTGATGTATTTTGACTGTTGAATGGTGATGCTAAGCGTTATGGCGAGCGTTTGTGGTTGCTAATGCTCCAAGTGAGTCTGACGGCTTTGGTTTGCTATGGGTAGATGGCGTCACAACAGCTGTACGAAGGTTGAAGGTTCATCGTCCGAGGTCACCAATTTAGGCGGTATGTGATGAGCGAGGATAGAACCTGGGAACTTGTGGTTCGCAGTCCAGTAACATAACCATTATGCAAAAGCAATTGACCGTGTAGCGTAGTTGTTAACTGCTTTATATGATATTCACCACAGAAATATTGGCTTTTTGATATTACTCCATTTCCAATTTTTGATAAACTTACACCAAATTTTGAACAAAAAAAAAGTTGATTCTCCGTATGATTATATATATTCGTTAAACTAAACATTTAAATAAAAATGCCCATGTTTAAAGATAAAATTAAGAAGAAAATCGACTATTTGTGAAAAAAAACCCCGGATGAAACGGACTTTATTTGCGTCTATACTATGGAAAATCCACATTTGTTTAACTATCAGCTAAACGCAATGATATTGCAATAATCAACACAAGAATTTTTTTTTAAAAATAAAAAAATAGTTTGATTTGTATAATAAAATAATCTTTTTCTCTTTGTTATGACTACATTTCTCTTTTTTAAATAAACCTATATCAAGTTTTGAATACACAGGCAGACAGACATAGACAGAGACAGACAGACAGAGAGAGAGAGAGAGTCTCCAATCAGTAATGTACGAAGGGGAGGGGGGAGTTTTCCGGCAGTTTGAGAAGAATCCCTTATCTTTTTCAATCCACTTAACGGGGGCGGCAAGCATTGATCATTTTTCGAGCAGAGATAGTCCTTTGTGTCATGTATACCGCCATAACGGAACGATTTCTCTTTTATATACACGCGGACTCGATCCCAATATTTATCATTACCGGATTCCATCCACTGCTGCAAACGATCGAATTCGCCTCCCTGGAGATTCATTATGTCCACCATCTTGGCAATCATCTGCACACCTTCGACTCGAAGCGATAACTTGAGAGGGTGGTTGTAAATGCAACGTCGCAATTCCGTTGACACCTCGAGATTGATAACACTACAAAAGTGTGCAGGGTGGATTGGAACGTTATTGAAGTTGGAACTTACACTCAGAGGTATGGAATGTGGAAGAAGATCGCCAAGACGTTCTGGTCTATAATGGAAGATTGTTCGGGCATTTTTAGTATCGGAAATGCTTCTTGTGGAAATATTTTAAAGAATTTAGGAATTATCTTCACATCTTGACTGGAATATAAAAGAGGAGAGCCCAGACATTCTGCTTTATAGAGAAAGAATTTTTTCCCATCAACTTAAGGTTCTTTTTCCGGAAGCTGGACACAAACAAAAAATTTCTTGATAAAAAATTAATATATTTTCTAAATATTTTTTTTAATTTAAATAATTTAGAAATTATCGTCAACCATGAGTGTAACTTGAATGAAGATCATTCGGACTTTCTGGCCTATAATGGATAGGCATTTAAGTTTTCTCAGAATAGGAAATTTAATTTTTCGAAATATTTTAAAGAAATAATCTTCACAGTGAAATCTAGATGAGAATATCCAGATTATCTAGTTTATAATGCAAAATTATTCTGGATTCTCAGGATCATTGGATATTTTTTCTAACAGACATATTTAGAAAAAAAAATCGAATTATTTTTACATCTTGACTATTATTTGGAAAAAAAAAACAAAAAAAAAACATGCAAACTTTCTAGTCTGTAAATTAAGATCATCTTGCCTTTCTCAAAATTGGGAAATATTCTTACAGAAGTATTTTAAAGAAGCTACGAATTATTTGACAAAGTGATAATTGAAAACAATGACTTAATATTAAAGTTCTATTTATAATCAGCAATGAAATACGATTATCGTTTACATAGTAAATTTTAACCATACCAGAAATAGAAATGATACAAAAAAAGACTATATATTTTAATGGTCTTTGATAAGACGAGAAACATTCAGTATGATTACATCGATTTATGTAAAAATAATTTCAAATAGATTTCATGTACTTAAATTCTTTCAGCACAGATGCTTATAGCTTTTAAACTCGCAGCACATAGCTGAATTTTAACAAAAGTAAATTGGTTTACCTATTCTAATTATTATTTTAATTACCTTTTCTGCAATTCTAAAAATACTTAAATTGATGATAAATAAATATTGGTATAAAAGTTATTTAAAAAAAACATACTACAGACATGACTACTCTATTTACAGATTGCACGATTCAAAACACATAAAGAATACAAGTCCCAAAGCACGCGTAAAAAAGTAACATCACAGAATACATAATTACAAAGTTCAAAATCAAATGTAAATAAAATGCAAATACCTAGCATGTGTCAAAAACAAAATACACATAAGCACACTACCAGGACAGAAGCATGAGCACATATAAACATCTGAATATGCATAGTTAAAAATAATGAGTAGTCGCTTAAAAAAGTAGGAGTCATATAATGAACGCCAGTACCCCAGAGATCCTATTAAGTCTTATAAAATCTATACAAATTGGACCTGTTAATATAATTAAATTTAGAACAAATATTTGGAAGAATACTCTGGGTCCTTAAAGATCTTGCAGGTAAAGCCAAATCTACAGAAATTTTATCAGTGCAATCGATCGAATTATTGATAACTTTAACAAGAGAACACTTTAGAGATAACTTTAACAAGAAAACAAGAAACATCTCATCTTCAAATATATGAGCATAATGATGCGCTTCTTTCAATAATCGATAAAGCTTTTTGAAATATTATTCCAATGCCATGTTTTGATTCTTAGTATGGATATCAAATGTCATTTAATTCCACCAAGGATATTAAGGGCATGTGCGCTCTCTTTTTCTTGGAATTAAAATCATTTCATAGTCAAATTGCCAAATAAAAGAAATTAAATTATTCTTGGAACTTAACATAATTGAATAATCTATAAATTATTACAAATAATACATTTTTTCTGAATGGCATGTTGACATCTCATTGTTTTTATGATAAATTGCTGAAAGAGTTTCAAAATTAAATTTGTGAATCATTTGCATATTTCAATCCGGTTCTAAGACATTATGTATTAAAATTCTATTTAAAAATTCTAAACAAGTCATATAATTTTTATTTAATGCATTGCTATCTGTGGAAACGATAAATACGATGAAGAAGAAGAAAAAAGAATAATTTATTTATTTTAAAAATAATAATTGAGGGCATATTTGAATACTATCCCCTTCAGTATGAAAAATTCGTTTCAAAAATTCAGGGTATTCGTTGTTATCCATTTCTTTCGATAAAGATGAGAAAGATATCCCTGGTATTTCATCCGGAAATACGAACACGCTGTTTCGATTGACCCACTACTCTAAGGGGACCATCCCGGGTAAAAATGATGATGGCTTGCAGAGAATTCCATCTATTTCTTATCATACAGGGAACATCAGGAGTTGGGTAGTTCAAATCACCTACTCTAATGCTTTTTTTCGAAGGAAAAAATAAACGTAGGGAAAGATACTAGAGGAATTCAAAAGCATTTTTTTGGAAAAAGGTTTCTGAGACGAAATACTCTTCTTGAAGGAATGTTCCAATTCTTTATGAAATCTAGCGTATCCGTCTGAAATATCTATTTTCCAAATTTAAAAGCATTCGTGGTTTGGTTCTCTTTTTGAATCCATTCAAATCACGCAATGGTATTTGTATTGACAAATCGGGCGAGGCAGGACCATTTATATTGGGGACGTAGATACAGTATTATCTCAGATAATTTTAATTGCATTGAGGGAGGGAGCAGGTACAGCATTATATCAGGTAATAGCAATTGTATAGAGGGAACAGGTACAGTATTTTATCAGGTAATAGCTCTTGAATTGAGGAAAAAGGTATAGTATTATATCAGGTAATAATACTTGAATGGTGAAAGCAGATACAGTATTAGATCAGAAAATAGTATTGCATTGTTATTGAAATCAAATTCATAAAACATTATCTTAAAAATATCTTAATTTGAATATTATTTTAATTTGAATCCTAACGTTTACTGCCCGTCGCCATTACCTATGCAATAAAAAAATATTAATTAGGTACCTGATCACAAGATATAACAAATAAATTAGCAACATTAATCAGATATATGGATTTTAAAGTCAGAGCCATATATAAACAAAATTTAAAAACTTATAAAAAAAATCAATTATTATCTTATAATTTTAAACGTGCAATTCTTATATAATATAAATTTATTTATTTCGTGTATCTTGGAAACGACTAACAATTTGGAACACATTTTATATTTAAATAATGTTTTGCTTTTTAAGTTTACTATTTAGGTGTATTTCCTGAAAAAAGACGATTTTACATACACACAAATATTTTTTATAACTAATTATTAGAGTAAGTATATTCAATTTCCGCTTCGAAGTGTGGGCAGTGCAGTACAGTGATGAGAATAACATGAATGACGCGTGTGTTGCGTGCCCTCGGTTTGAGAAGCTCTTTTTGCTTTATTTTTTACATATATATTTATATTTAATATTTTTGCTTTTTAAGGTTATCTGTATAGGTGTATTTCTTGAAAAAACGCGATTTTGCGCACAAAATTAACCTTATTTATAACTAATTAATAGAGCCTTTTCTTATCTTTCATCTGACAATGTCATATAGCGCTATCCGAGACACGATTTCACTGTGGCAAAACTGACTGTAAAATATAAGTAATGATAGATAAACTGCAAAATGAATACTGTAATATAGCAGATCGTTTCGTATAACATGTTAAACTAAGCGCATTCGTGATTTTTTTTTTATTTATTTAAAGGACTAGTTCAAATCTAAGTAAGACTGCAAAATATTCGTATGCGATTTATATCGAAATATTTACTCCAAAAAAACACGATTTTACAAAAAAAAAAAAAAAAAAAAATCGAGCAAAGCTCAGTCTTCCAAATATTTTTTTTATATTAATGATAAGCTATGTTTATGTTGTTCATAATTAAAGCTCTTCTTTTCAGAATATATTGAATCATCAGTAGCATTTATCAGAAAAACCTGCAACTTTGCGAATGCCTTAATATAGAGATGGGGAAAAAAAGTTCAGCGAGAAATATTAATTTCAGATATGAACACGAGAGAACATATTGCAGTTAAAAGCTATAATCTAAAAGAATTTTTTTCTGCAACTATTGTTATTGAGCTATACATAATAAAATTAAGGAAAAAACAACTATGAAATGACAAATTCCAATAGTAATTTCATTTGGATAGCATCAATAACACATAAATATGAAAAGTGAAAAAAGGAGTAAAAATAAAATAAAATCAGAAATTTAAAAAATATATATAACACGTGACATTATATAATAAAACATTAAACAAAAAAAAAGTACTTTTTTAAAATAAGAATGTTTGAATACATTACCTCATTGTCTTGGCCGAACTCTGGGATTATTTCTTCCTTTGAAATGGCTGTAAAAATAAAGAAAGAAATATTCAAGTTAGCGGTGTTTATTAGCATTCAGAAATTATCAATAAAGATAGAAAATAATACACATAACACAATTCAACAAAAGAAAATACGGGCATGAGAGATAAATGAATCTATGAAAATAATCATATATTAAGATTTTGTTACGTCGATCTTTTTCATTCTGCAACAATTTAATTATTTTTGAATCTTTATTTCAATTGATCTTGAGATTACAATTGTAATTCTACATCAAATCATTCAATCGATAAAAAAAACCCCGATTTATTCGATTTTCCGTCATCTATGTCAATGATTAATCGCCAATAATTGTATGTTAGATTCAGTAAAAAAACTAGATTGCTGCCAACGATCGACTTTTCATAATTAATGTTAGCTAGCGGTATGCAGTTAATAACAAGTGTAAGTTTTCTTTATTACGAAGCACGCAAGTCTCATCTGCGAAAATAAAAATCTGAGCTGTCGTTGACGACCTTTTTCAAAATACAAATTTTATATAGAATTGTAAACGCCTTTATTAAAGAGTATGCGAGAAAGTTTCTGGGAGAGCCTTCTCCCTAATTTTAAACTGTCAGTTTCACTATTCATATTCAAACAAGAAATAAGGCATATTTGTCTTCATAAACAATATAATTAAATGCTATGAAAAAGTTATGTTTATCTTACGTATAAACCGAAAATTTCCATCATGTAGTATGAGATCTCGTCACAATTTTTTTCATTTTGATATGGGAATTCAAGTTATGCGAAAACACCTTTATGTAAAATTCCACTGTATCAAAAATCATAAAAACTATATGAAGGTAAAATAATGCTGTCTATAATAATTGTTTCAAAATAAAAAAAAATGAAATTCCAATACAATATTATATTGTCAATAATTTTGATAGGATGAAAATTGTAAAATAGCGATGAGATACATCGCGATACTGCAATGCACCATGCAGAAATTAAGATACTGCCCTGCAACATGTAGAAATTAAGATACTGCCCTGCAACATGTAGAAATTATCAGAAATTTTGCAATTCCAATTTTTTGTTGTTTGGTAAAATCAAATAAGAAATTCCGAATTTCTTTGCTTTATTGAATTTTAATTTTCATTAAAATTGATTTTGCTCTTTACAATAAGTTAATGAGAAAAATATTTATATGAATAGTTTTTTTGATCAAGAAAAATCTTTATCAACTCACTGTGAGAACAAATAATACAAAAAAACTTCATCTATTTTCGAAGTATCTAGACATTTTTCATTCAACTACTACAGAAACTACTTTAAAAGTGGAGAGAACTTTCCACCCGTGAGAAACGAAAAACTTTCCCAATTATTATCTTCAAACCACGAGAAGTTTAAGCGATATCCTACAGAGAGCAGCATATAAATTGCCTTTAACTTTGCTACTCTACAGAGTTCAAGTCCTTGTTTGTTTTGTGCTTAAAACCATTTTCCAAGGATGACTGAAAGGCTAGGTTATAATAATATTCTTTGTATTAGCTTTAATTCTAAAGTATTCCTTTTAAATTTGTTTTCTCTTTTAAAATTACTTTCATTAAGAATTAAATTTATATATAGATTTTCGGAGCAACAAGAAAGCCTAGAATTCAAACTTTGACTTCGGTTCATTTTTCAATGCACACATATATTATTTCAATGCACACATATAAATTTTTTTTCAATGCACACATATAAATTTTTTTTCAATGCACACATATAAATATTTTTTCAATGCACAGAAATATATATCATTTTTTAATGAACATATTTAATAGAAATAGTATAAAATCCTTTGTTAAGAAAAATTTTATATCTTAATGTATTTCAGTTTTGATTTTAGCATCAGTTTTTGAACTACATATGCTTCATTTAAATTATTTCAAAAGTTGAGACACATTTTCCAAATTGAAAAACTTTCTGAATTGTCTTCATTATTATACGATTATAAGATATCCTTCAGAAAATAGAATCTAAATCGTTTTTTATTTTGTTATTTAATCGAATTTCTTTTCATGATCAAAAAGATTATAATCAATAAAACGCTTGTATGAAATCATTTGCTAAGAGACATTTAATCCTATTTTGAGATTAAATATTACCACAATTTGATTTATCGTAACATTAAAGCGTTACAACATTCTGAATTAATTCTACTGAGAAAGCAAATGCTAATCTTAACTGAAAAGTGATTTGGAATTTAACAGAAGAATTAATTGGTTTAATATAAATCAGTGCATAAGTAGACGAATTAAAGTATTTGAGGTTTTTTAAAGAAATAAGATAAAATAAAGTTCATACTCTATTTTCTTTACTAAATCAGGAAGTACAACAGCTCGTGCGTGGGACTCAAACTAAAAATCTGAACACTTGTGGCGTTCACGACTTTACTTAAAGTCTACAAGTCTTATGTGGGAGATAGCACCTTTATTATAAACTTTCAGAGAGACTACTCACGCTGGTTAAGGAAATATTCAAATGTATGAATAATTTGTTTTCTAATTATACAATCATGAATAAGATTAACCACTTAAATATACAGAGCTGCAGATTCTGAGAGTAAAACATGAACAGGTGCATTTGACATTAAAATTCAGATAACACGGTCGAGGCAACATTATTTCAAGAGCGAGTTGTCTTTCACTTGAAGATTAGTAATCTGTTAACACGCAATATGTGCAGCCTGCTGTAATGTCTATAAGCTTTAGCTACTGCAATTTCCTTTAAACATATTAAAAAAGAAATCGTCACAGTTTTATTTGAATATTTCATAGAATATTCTCTAAAGAGCCACACATTATAAAACCAGCGGCTACATCATATTAGGCTAAAAATATTCACATTACAACAGAATTTAATAAACCATTATATCCGCAAATATTCCAAGGATGTCTGGTAAATTGTGATTAGATTACAGAGAAAATTCACGTTTCTATTTTTAAAAAAATTAAAATGCTAATTTCAGATTTTCCAGATTGTTGAGTTTTGCAGAAATATGAGCTATATTTATAAAGATTCTTTTAGAGATTCCATAATATGAAAGACATCCAGAAATAAAATAAAACTATAAATTGTACTAAAATTAAAATATTTTCTGCTAATTTCGAAAACATATATTCTTATTATCTTCATTTATTTTAAATATGCTATTTTTAAAACTTGAACATATGGAATTATTTTCAATATGTTGAAGAGTTTAAAAATAACCCTTCCTTTATACAAATTTTTCTTCGAGACAGATAAACATGCTATAATTAAGAAAATTTTACTCTAGGCATATTCACTGATTTTAATTATACTATTTTTAAACGAAGAAATGGAATAATTTTTCAAAGTTTTGAATATAAGCGTTTTTTATGAAAAATTTTCTTCGTGGCAAATGTCATTCGCTCATATATTTTATTATTTAAATATAGTTACGTATTTAAAAAAAATTAAAAGTGGGAAAATACAATTTAATAAAAAGTAGAAAGCAATTTTTAATGAAAAATCTCACAGACATTAGAATTTTGAAATTGTAAAATTACAATTAAAAAAACTCCAGGTAAATTAGAATGTTTAACACATTTATGATATTCTATACTTAATGAATATTTTCAGGAATTTACGTTTTCCTTGCAGTTTAATTAGCAAATAGTATTGTATCAAACTTCCACGGATTTATTTTTATTTCCCCATTTTTAGTGAAAAATTATTTATTACTTTTCAATAATAAAGTGTCATTAAAAATTCTTTCGTTATTGTTATATTCTACTTTTCAAATTCTTCTGAAAAGAAAAAAAAAAGAAGTTTTAGTCGATGTTGTCACTTTCAATGTTGTTCATACTTAGAGGTTTAATATCTTTACTACCGTTAACATCACTCATGGGTCAAACTTACTTTCTAACTGTACCAAACCATCTATCTAATTAGATGTTCCCTTCTATAATATAATCAACAGAGAGCAAAGAAGGACTCGTCTAATAAAATAAGTGGTTCAAATATTAGGCTTGATCCGTGACAGTGAACATGTTAACACAGATTTTACTGAAAAAACTTTGCATCGCATTTTCACATAATATATGTATTTCAAAATTCAATGGAGTAAACAGTATAAAATTTATAATCACTTTTTTTCCATATTTACATCCAGATGATATATTTTGAATCAAATAGTAAATAAAATATTAATAACAGCACATTAATAATAGTGTATGTTTAAAAACATTTTCATTATTGTTGTCTTTAACATTCAATTTTTTTTTGTCAAAATTAAACAAAATTTAGTTTTAATCAGACTCTTTCAAATATAGGGAGTACCTAGATATATAAAATAGTTTCTTTGAAAAAAGAAATATTTTGTATCACATTTTCATGGTATTTGTCTCAGAATTAAATATTGTAAATCTTATAATAATTTTTTTCTCGAATTTAAAACTAGATGGCGCTTTTCTTATTGAATCTTAATATAATTTAAATTAATCGATTTGATGACAATCAAATTCTAAAATACTAAAATATTGTATCTGCTCTGAAAACAAGCAACTCTGCAAAATTTCAAAACTTTATTGCAAAAGAAAATAAACGAAAAATATATTAAATAATTACCTTTATAATCTATTTACTAAATTCGAGAACAATTGGTTTCAAAATTTATAATATTTACAATATTTATTTATTATATTTAATTTACTGTTACAAACATTAATGAAACCATTTAAATATTTTTATATCGCATCTTCAGGTAGATAGAATTTTCAATTGAAATAGAAGCATACTAAAGCATTACATTACATACACTAAGGCACATTACAATACTGCACGCTTTTTCATTCAACTTTCCAAAAAGGAACGACCGAGTTTCAGAAAAATAATCGACCGAAGGGCTTTCCTTGGGATGAGTCACCCCCAGAAATCGAAACAGGTAAATCGCGTGGGCGCCAGTCAGACGATTTTCCTTGGCTGTAATAACTCGTACGGGACGGTCGAGTTGCAATCATCTAAAATGCTCTAAACCACTAGGCACTCTATAAATAACTGCTACGTCATAAGCGTCATTGATTTCTTTTTTACACTGGGAATTCATCATTACTTTCCTATTTTTGCCTGAGATTTTTCCTTGCATTCTTTTTTCCTTTTTCTATTAGTCGGTGCTCTTTCTACCATGTTGTTTGAGCAAGGTTGCCAACTGAAAATGGTACAGACTGAATAGATTTGGGAGTGAAACATTTAGTATGGAATGTAACCAATGGAGCATGAAAATACCAAATTGGAATTGTTTTTAATGAATATGAGACTGACATTTTTATCAAGTGCCGATTTTTAATCTGGTGTTTGTGATAATGTTTTAGGTCAGTTAATTAGATTAACGCTCCACTTTGCATTGTATTTATTTGAAAGAGGTTAACGGCATGAAAGTTCTTGAAACTTTCAGGTCATGCAATTACAAAACATGGTGCAGAAGCTAAGTTTTGTAATTCCAATTATTTTTTCTTTTTGTAGAATTTTATAAGCTTAAGTTTTCTTCTAACGTTCAAGAAATTATGAATATAATTTTAATGTAAAGATGTAAAAATAATTTATATATTTCAAAACAGTGAAAATTTTTAATAGTTGATCCCTTAGCATACAATGAAGGATGACACGCGTATCCAATTATTGAATTTTTAGTTAGAAATCTGCAATTAGGTGAAAGTATTAAGTTATTGAAAGTGAAAAAAAATCACATATAAACATTTCAATATGTCAAATGTATTATTATAAGAATTAATGTAATAATATCCTAAATATATTATGTAATCTGATTAGGAAATAAAGTAAATTCGTTTTCCAAGGGTTTAATATATTTTTTTTACCAGATTTTGCTAGATATTATTATTTTTAAACTTTAGCTTAAAAGAATAATTAATCTAATTTTAGATATTTGTAAGCAATATGATTAAAATATTTGTAAATATTTAAAAAAAAGTTTTAGAATTTTGTTATTTAATAAATAATAAAATTTTTGCATGAATTTGAATTCTAGAAATAAGTCTATAATTTTTCATAATGAAATATTATGGATACATTAATATGAAGAAAGAATATCAAGTGTAAAATGTGTGGAAACTGACAATCACATTTTGATTTCACAACTTGTTATCTTTATACAATTTTTTTTTCCAACCGTTGATCATTGACACAAACTTCCAATTACGAAAAAAACTTTCAAATGAAGTATGCATTCATTATACTGTATTTTTGAAAATAAAAAAAGTCAATTAACCAAAAATTGTGAATTCTGACGCTTTAAATGGTCTCTTATTCTTACAGTTATATTTCTTTAAAGTTCTGTTTACAGTTATTTTCGTGATTTATGATAAATAGAAACCGACTCAAATATTTACTCTTAAAAAATGAATTGTAGCAGTTTATGTGTGGCTGCTGTACTTATAAGTTGCGAAATTTGTGTCTGCAATAATATCAAATTTTTTATAAAGATTATTTACATATCCGTTATAAAACCACCGGTCGTTGTAATTTGTTGCCATTTATATGGGTTTCTCCGTGTAAATTTATTTTTTGTGTGACCAATTTACTAAATTGATGTATTCAATTGATATGATACTACCTAACATCGAAATTCTAATAAGCAGAGATATCAAAATTTAAAATGAAATATTGGTGCCAATTTTCGTCCTATAAAAGTCAAAATTATTATATTATATTCGTTAAATACGTGTACATTTCTAATGAAATTATAGAGAACGACGGGACGACATCAAAAGTTAAATTTCGTAATTTTTATAAAATTGATTCTTTTATTTCCAAAAATATCGTAAATTTGATTTAAAACCTGACATGAATCTAAATCTTAGATGCATATAGCCTATATTTTTATCTACCACTTTATGTTTTAAAGGTAACGAGTTCACTTGTGCCCGAATAGGTATTCGAACAGCTTTCTTTTAAATGTATTTCATTCAAAATTTAATAGAAATCAACAAAATTGAATTAAAGTCCATATACCAAATTTCATCTACCTATTTCAAAATATTTTTTAATTATCATGTTCGCAAACAAACAGACGGGTGCACAAGAAATGGACCAAATTCCAAAAATGCAATTTTCATTCTTAATATTTGAAACTTGGAGCTTCAACTTCTTCGAGATGATTTTTTTTTTTTTTTTATGATTTCAGTATTTTTTTCTATATTCCTTATACAAGAATATATAAACACATTGAAACTAGTTAAGACGTGAAAAAAATAGCAATTGTTAAATCTAATTTTAAAAATTTCTGAAATTAAAACAAATAATTTATTATTTTCATGAGAAGGGGTATTAAAATCATATCTTTAAAGAAGGACTATATTCGAAATTTCTCGCATTTTTAAGAAGAATAAATAAAATGCTTTATAAATGACAGCAGTGCTCATATTATTGTTCAAAAGTTTTAAGAAATCTGTGAATTAAATATTGAAAGTCCAAATATTGTAATAAACAATATATTCTGTTTATAAATTTTTGATTTATTAAATTAAATATATAGAATTTTTAAATATTTTTTCAAATCATATTCATTCGGAAACAATATCAGAATACTTAAATTGCGATGGTAAAGAAGAACTTAAATTTATAAAAGATAGATCTGAATTTTAAATAACGTTGTCATCACATATTTTTAACACCATTTAACCATAAAATTGTGTCAACAGTCATTTTCCCTGAGGCGCATCATTGGCTTTAAGGAGAAGTTAAACGAAATAGCAAGAATTTTTTTATGTGCATTTAGTTGCATGACCTAAAAAAACTCGCCTTGCCTAGGAAAATAAATTTGAATGCTATACATTTTCATCAACTATTATTCAAAAAATTGAAAAAAAAAATGAATGTTTTAAGTGCATCTAGATATTTAGGTCAATGCATATTATTCAGGTTAAGTCATATTCCAGTTACAACTCTTTTTTTATATTTTTTAGTAAATAAAAATTTATTTTTTAAAAATGCCTTTTCTGTCAGAATTATTTTCATATCGTTTGCTTTTTTTTATTTTTTTAGATTCCTTCATCTAAATAGTTTGGACGTGATAAAATTGATGGCAAATAAAAAAGCACAAGTCTTGCCTTCAGGAATTCAAACCCATGCCATCACCGATAAAAGCACACAAAAAAAAAAATTGATAATTATTTAAAGTGCTTATTTTTACAAAAGATATTTTGAGGAATAAATAGTGTTTTCTGTATTTTATTCTTGCTTTCCCAATGAATTTGCGTCACAGTTTTTAACTTTTTTCTTAACGATTTTCTTAATCAAAATATTCAAAATTTGTTTAAGAAAATCGACAATAATTTGAAAATGTATTTAAAAAAAATTAAAACGCTTTCAATTTGTGATTATATTTTATGGAATTTTTTTAGCTGCAAATTACTATAAAAATGTTCATACTTTAAATGTCTAAGGCATGATAAGTAATCCGTATATTTGTTATTAATTTAATATTTGGTAAAAATTTCACGACTGAATTGATTGAATGACTTTTAATTTTTTTTTTATTTACCCGGAGTTTATGTTTGCAAAGATGGGATTTTTATTAATTTTACACACATTTAATTATGTGGCAGAAGTTTGAAATTTAGCAGCCTTATATATTGTTGATGAGCAAGCATTATTTTAATATTTCCATAATTCAGTTATCAGTTAATCTATTTAAATTCAATTTTGATTCCACTCTAATGGCACTGTCTAGTATATTTAAGAAATAATAAATCTGTATATAAGCAGTAATTAAGATTAAAAAAAAACGTGAATCTTATCTTATTTACAAATAAGTAAATGAAAAAATGGTTTTGATGAGACTTTGACGAGAGTGTTTTTGTAAAAACTTCTTTTAATTAAATTTAATAGATTTTTATAAGTCAGTACGAGGGCATCAATGATCTTTTAAATATTTTATAATGACGACATTTCTCAGATGATATATGAAACTTTTATGAAAGTATTGCAGTTTAAAAGATGTTACATCCACTGTTTAATTGCAAAAATCATATTTAAATAGACACAACTTTGCTTTAAAATACAACGAAAGAAAAATATTTTGTAACAACTTATCTTTTGAAACGAAAGGAAAGAAATAATATTCCAGAATTTCTTTAGCTTGGTAATTTTTAACAATTCAGACATCATAAATTATTCACCAAAGTCAAAATGTTTTCGAAACTTGGAATTATTTTTACAATTTTACAGCGAAATTTCAGAGTGGGGAATTCACAGAATTTGTTCTTTAGAAATAGTTAAGAATTTATTTACATTTTATTTTGTTCTAATATATCACAAATGGGAGTTTTCTTTTTCAAGTAAGAAAGGACATAGAAATGATTAATGATACTGATGACATTGCGGGTCATGATATTTGAGGCTAAACACAACTGTCTATTTAATCTGACTGATTTGAGACTAATTATATTGCGATATATCTGAACATCCGATCTAACGTTCACACTAAAGAATGCCAGTTTTTTCTTCGCTTCATATGGGAGAAATTGAGTCATCTTCAAAGAATGGTGAACCTCTAGCATGTTTAATATTTTTTATGCCCTCAAGAAATTTGATTAGTTTTGCTACAACATAACCTATTACACTGAAAAAATGTCCAAATGTTGTAAATGATAATTATAAATATAGAATTTTTATTTGATTTCATTTAAGATTTTTTTTTTGTGCATGCATCTTTATATGTAGGGGGATTTAGTAACGACACAGGTTGTAACAAACCGTGAGTGCAATTTATGAAATGCAATCCCATTAAGTACTATTTTTCAAAATGAAATTTTATACTGACAAATAATCAATAGATTAAGCTGAAGCCTATAAATACATAGAAACATTCGTCGTCATGATTTATTTTCTATCATCGATTAATCGATTTTTGTTATAAATCGATTTTATTGTTATAAATATAGGGATAATTTTACAGATTTTTCGAAATAAAAGCAACTGAATGTAAAATCATCAATTTAAATGCATCTACATTTATAATAAATAATTTAATGTCTGAAAATTGAAATGGAAAAGAATTTCTGCAGCAAATCTAATTGTAAATTTTCATTTAATCGTTATGTCTATGCATCAAATGCGAACACAATTATTACTTTTCAAATTAAAAAGTTAAAATTAAATCATTCAAAAATGCAATTATTCGATACAAAAAATACACACAATCCACGCATACATTAACTATTCTATAGATTCTTGGTTGAATCAGTAGCGTAAACAAAATAAACAAAACACTTAAGGGGATAAAAAATACTTTATTATTGATATATTTTCTATTTATGTATTATTATTTGTTTTCTATTTATCTATGTTTATGCATTTTTTTTAATTATGTATTTATGTATGTATAACGCTAATCAATAATTATTTATTCCTTTGTTAGATTATTAGTTAGTGCATGCTCTAAAGCAACATCGAAAATACTTCATTTGAAGTTAAAAAAATAAATGAATATAATAACAAAGAGTTAATAATTCACTCTCCATATTTCATACCACTCAAATAGCGAGGCACATCATATATCAAATGTCAAACATTCTTCCGCGAAACATGTTTAACCAATCAATATTGACTGAAATTTGATCGATCTTACAGTTTAGGATTCAAAAGCCAAATTTAATCCAGTGATTCTTTTATAATTTGAATTAACACAAATTTTTAATTATAATTTTTATTTTATGCAAAAATAATTAATCAAAACCTTCCAAACCTCCAGTTGTAGAGTCCCTAGTATCAATGAAGTAAATAAATCCCCAAAGAAAAGAACTTCATTCAACCATTTCTACCTATCATTGATGTCTTTTACCTTTAACATGTAAACGACCTCAAATTACCTAAATTTTTACGGTAAATTTCAGCGAAATCATCGCCCCATGTCTAAGTAGGCACGTATACACGTGCGGTCAGCCAACAAACTAGGGTCAGTGGCCAGTGGACCGGGCAATCGTCCAATCGATTTGTGGGCAGTTGGTGAGTTCGCAGGCAATATAAAACAAGAAACCCCCTTCAAATCTCTTCTCTAGGAAGTATTATAGATCGAATGGACCGTTATTATTAAAGGAAATGAGAGGGTGAAAACCTTCCTCGCGTGCACTAGATTACATTTTCTCGGCCCTAATTGACGTCGGGGGTTGTATCCCGGTAGAGTAGATAGGCCTATTTCCTCCTAGATTGACCAATCCTCAAAGCAATCTTATCTTCGAATGCGATAGCAGTAATAAGCTGCTGTAATGTGGAATTCTGTACCTGTCTCCTGTTTATATTTTTGTTTGTTTGTTCAGAGGCAGAGAAATGGTATTTCAAACATTAATTATGATGTTTTGATCAAGGAAATTGGAATAAATGTATTTGAAATGAAAACATTGTTATTGATGATTTCGTTCTGTTATTATTACTGATCATTTCTGAAACTTTGTTACATTGTTCTGTTATTGCTACTGATCATTTCGGGAAGAAGGTAATATAGGGCCATTGGCTTATTTATGAATTTTATGACCATAGGTGGTACACATTGTAAGAACCTCTTTTAATATGTAGTGAATTTACTTTCACATTTCAGAACAATTTTAATATATGTTTATAATTTATTTCAAGTTAAATAAATTATAACTTTATCAATTTTTCAAAAATGTATTTGTTTTCATTTACCTCTTATGACCAGCAGCGGATTAAGGGACTCTGTAGCCTTATGCAGTGCCCATTGTGAGGCCCCTTCACATTTGATTTCACATTTCAGCACACTTTTAATATATGTTAGTGTTTTATTTCAAGATAATATATTTTTCTTTTACCAATTTGTAAAAATATATTTGTTTTTATTTATCTATTGTGGCCAATGTCGGATTTAGCCTTTTTGTGGCCCGTTGCAGTAGATATTAAAAAACTCCTCTTTTAATGAATTGTCATTTTAGGGACACATTTCTAAATATTTTTAACATGTTAATGATTTATTTAAGGTTAATAGTTTTTATTTTATTCATTGTGGGAGAATTAATTTTTATTAATCTATTATCACTCCAGACTACCCAACATTAACGTTTCTCGACAATATTTTTATAACAGAGGCATAAGCTTTAAAGAATATTCTAATTATTAAGCAAACATGATGTATGTCTCATACTGTATTACCTATTTTTTTAATTCATGGAATTATTTTTTTATAAGATATCATTTGGTAATTAAGAAAATAAGATTTTTAATAGATGTTGACCACCCTCTTTCAATCAAGCGAACCTCAGCAGCTGTCTAGTCTGCTTAATAGGAAATCTCGCATTGATTATGATTCCAGAATGTCCAGTATCCACGCTTGCATACATTCAACGAGTTTGTATTTTTTTAAAAAAAACTTATTTATGCTTGCAGCCCCTTCTAATGTCTAGCGACTCTAAACAGCTGCTTACTCTACCAAGTTCGACATCCGCCATCGTTTAATGCTATCGCATTGTAAACTTGTACAAGAAAAAGCGGACGTTGCTTTTTTATTTGAAGAGTTTTAAGTAAGGTATCGTGAATCTAAATCGTGATTTTTTGGAATAGAAATAAAAAATGAATAACTAAATCGTAAATCCGTAAGAAAAAATCGAGCAAGGTGCTAAACTTTTACTTAAATTATATTTTTGCGCAAACGAAAATGTATAAAATCCATTTATATTTTCACCTTTTATTTGTTAAAAGTTTGATTGAAAAACTTGATTAAAACTTTCAAATGGGTGTATACGCATGCTTTTTTAATTTGAATACATCAAAACAAAGTTCAAACAAAAAGTGCATTAAAACGATCATTTCGGGATGAAAGTTTAAAACTATTCTAAATAAAATACAGAGATCAAGCCCATATAGACCCAAGTAGTACTATTTGTGAGGCTTTTCTTTCAATAAATTGGCCTATTTGGTTTCGAATTTCAACTTTTTTTTGATTAATCAATATGAAAGTGATTTGTTTTAGGCAATGATTTTTATTAAATGATTTTATTTACCATTTATTTATTTAAATACACTTGATTAAAATTTTCGAATTGATTGATATGTACTCTTTTCCAACAATTTATTTCTTTAAGTTGTAGGCTTTAACAACAATTTATTTCTTTAAGTTATTAGAATGGCCATTCAAAAATGGAAGGTCGCTATATTTGCAGCCGGATATTGGATTAAGTAAGAGGTGAGAAATTTGAATCATCAATTTTTCGCGTTGAAATAAATGGCTATTAATCTGGAAGGGGAAGTTTAAATCAAAAGTAATAAGTCGTAAAACACTCCTATAAAGTGCGCGTCAAGCATTAGGATAGCTTAACAAAAGGTGAAGAAATTTTTAAAAATATTATTTTGAATTTTTTTTTTCTTAAAATATATGGGAAATTTTCTAAAAATACATGAACGGATATTCAGATCAATATCTGCATTGTTTCTTAGAAAAGTCAATTTTGAAAAAAACAAGAACAAAACAGCGTAATCAATACATTCATGTAAAATTCTTGTCTATCAATTCGAATTTTCGGCTGAAAAACAATCGCACTATAAAAGTATTGTTCTGTGATTTCAAGATATTATATTAGTCGATTAAAAAAAATCGAAGTTAATTAGTCATTGAATTATTAGGACTAAATTCATTTTCCAATGGGTCCAAAAGTCGCCAAGGAAAAGACTGCTTTCAAAGTTTTTTTTTTTTTTTTTTTTTTTTTAACGAAAATTATAAAACAGAGGAAAATGCAAAAAACCCTTTTCGAATTGGTATTATGTTTTCACACCGCAAATTTGCGTATATAGAAAAGTAAATACAGGCATTTGTCGACCATTCTGTTTTTTTTCTTCTTTCTTTCTATTAGGTTCAAATTCTATTGTTTGAAAAATAACGCAGATATCGATCTGAAATTTTTACCTGGAGTTCTGTCTTCAATATTAGAATGAAAAAAATTTCGAATTAAAAATATTTTTCCAGACTTCGCTTTTATTAAATTTAATTTCGACCAAATATTCTATTCTAATTTTCTTTAGCTCATTTTACAGGTATTTTTAACCCTAGCAAACGTCCTATTTAAACCTTTTTTGGTAAATTAATAGTTTTTATTTTAACGTGAAAAGAGCAAGGATGTGTTTTATCTTCCTCTTATCAAAGAAAAGTTACAGCAGCTCTTTTCAATGGCGAATCTAAAAACTTCAGACAATAAAATTGCTGTATTATTATTTTTCAAGCTAACAGTTCTGAAACTCCTGAAAGGGCATCATTAATCATTAATTTTGAATGAATTCCCCTTCGTCCTTTTTAATTATAATATTTAATGGTTATATATTTCTTTCTAACGTAAAAATATTTAATATAAATTTCATGTTTGTAGACGTCTTCAGACGATAAACATGTTCGCTCCCGTCATCTGCAAACATGCAGGGGGGGGGCATTTTTTGTCGAATTAGAATCTGAGGGAGCTTAATCCAGATGTTTAATCCTCAAACTGCTTTTGAAACTACGAAACATATATCAGAGACCTTGGAGTGCACCTTGATCATCTCTTTTTTTGTATGCAACGGAGTGGAAAGAGAGGAGAATTGTGAAGTAAATCGCGTTCTTAAAAATTAGAAAATAGTGCATTTTTTTTTTCCTATTATAACCTTACAATAGATATTTAAAACCTTCTCATATTAAAAAATTCCTCTTGGAAATTTGGAAGGCAAAAGTAGATTCCCTTACATTTAAGTTACTATCTGGGAACATAAATTTTTGATGTTATAAACAATCAGTATTAGGGCTTCAAAATCACTTTTCAATCCCTAACTTCTAAGATATTGCAGTTATCGAAAAAATTTTAATGCAAAAGTTGTTCGCCTTAATAAGGCGCAAATTTGGCTAATTGGATTTTTTTTTGTCTTCAATATTAAGAAAGTTATAGAGAAATGAATATTTCGACCCCCACCCCCATTATTTCCACCTTCTTTAAGCTAGATGTGCCATTTACGAACTCATCCGAGATTTTTACATTTCTAACAACATATTGCAAGCATTTAAAATCCAAACAAAATTACTCTAGTTATTCTGTTTGCAAGATAACATGGGCAAAGTGTTATACGCATATGTATATATAAACGTTTGAACGAAGGGTGGTTTTTGGTTCTATGGATCATGGTCGGTAAAGAACTGAAGAAATTTTCACGAAATCTTGTCATGAGAACCATTGCAATAGGTAGTCTTCTTTTAGAAATCTACCTAAAAACAGTTCCATCACATGTCAAGCAAACATAATCAGTTAAACCCTCATATTTGACACGAATGCTCTGGAACAATGTGTTTCCATTGACTTTTATGAAAGATTTACAACTTCAAATGTTTTACATGAATATTTTAAACATGTCTTAGTACAAAGATATCTGTTTAATAAAAACAATTAATTGAATTTCTAAGGCTTAATAATTTAATTAAATATTTTCAAACAATTTTTACATAAAATATTATGCATATAATGCTTACTTCGTGTATTCATCGTTTAAAAATTAAATAGCAAATAAAGGATTTTCAAATAAATTAATTTTAATTATTCTTTTCCACTTACTACTTCCTTTAAAAGTTTATTTGGTTCACTAAAATTAATTAGTAATCATTTATCATTCATAAATTCCAGGTCCTGTTTGATTCATTCGATTCCACGAAGTTCATTCATCATTAGTTGCATTTTAATTTAGAGATTTTTTTCTCAGAGTTCATTCTTTTATTAGCATTCATTCAGTTCCAAGAACTTCATTCATAGTCAATTATATATTAATTTAGAAAGTTTTCTTTTCACGGCGTATTTCTTTCCTCTGGATTCATTCAGTTCCAATAACTTCATTCATTCATTTTACTATCTATTGCATCTTAATTCAAAAAGATTTTTTTTTTTGCCTCGAGCTCTGCGATTAGTATTTTTGTATTTATGCGGAGTGGGATGGTTTCATAAAATGCTGAAACATTCTGAAAACATTGTAATTTAATAACATAATTTCTGCAGCAATTCATCTAATGGAATGCAAAATTTAATTTGGTTTGAAATTAAAAAAAAAACTGTTGGAAATCATTGGATAAGATGAAGTAGAGAGAATGATAGTAAAAAGAACGAATTTGCTTAAAGACGCAGTTCAATTTAGTTCATTTGTATTAACGTCCCATTTTAAAGCACCACTAGGACTATTTTGGAATGGACCTCGTAATTTTGACGAAATCATGAGGACGATAGTTGAGCTGACACCTCACACCTAACTTTTGCATCATACCAGCGGGAGGGCGCTTAAATGCGCAAGATTTATGTTACTGTTAAAGTGTATAATCCAGTTATTTCATCGAATTCGTACTTAATTTATGAAATAATTGAGCACGATTTATAAGTTATTTCATAGAATATCTAGTTATTTCATGAATAGCATCATATTTTATGAAATTACGGTACTTTAAGCTTTAATGATGCATGTCATAGTGATTACCTGTCTGGCAATGTTTAAACCTTATTTCGTGCTGGATTTAAACTTTCTATTTAGCGCTAGAATATTGATTTTGTTTATGTTTCTTTCCTGTGAGTGAATGGAGGTTTCGGTAGCACGACAAATCCTTTTCAGGACCTTTTTAATAAGTTTTGATGTTGCATTAATTGGCTAAATGAAACGGTGAATTAGGAGCAGCTGTAAAAGTATTCAAGAAAGTAGTGTAAAACGTTCGTACGATGTTTTTTTTTTTTTTTTGCACTTGACTGTTTTCATTGGATATTAAGTAATTAACCGATTTCTGTGAGCGTATTATGTATATATATATATATATATATATATATATATACAGAAATGTTTTTTTTTTCAAATCAATTTATCACAGCGAAAGTTTATCAAAACGAAAACGCGTTCCCAATTACTCCAAAGTTTATGAAATAATTGGGAACAAACTGGGGTAATTGAGACTGGTTAATTAATACATTAATTCAAAAGGAAAAAGCATTGTTTAATGAACCCTCTAGAATATGATTATGTACTCACATATATATTATAGGTCAATTTTCCATTTCATACGATCGTTTTCATGGAAGAAAAACCTAACTGATTACTAATTACCTCCTAAAGTATCTTAATAACAAGATCTGTTCAATTAAAATTCAAAAATATATTATATATGTTATGATAAACAGATATTGTACTGTAAAGTAATGAAAGAAATTTCTGTCTTCGATAAAAAACAACCATATCTCTATTCATTGGTACACTGCGTAAAAAAAGTAGAAGGACACTTGATTTTCTAACAATAACCAAAAAATATTTTATTTTTACTAAAATTTTTTATTAGAAACATTTAACAAATATTTCAAAAATACAATTTTAACATCAGAATTATGATGTTCAAACATAAAATATTAATGGCAACAAAAATAGTTTCTCTTTTTTGAAACTTTGTAAAAAAAGTAGAAGGACAGCGTTATAATGAATGAAAAAATAGTGACTTTAATAAGGAAGGGTCTTCCCATTGGCCTTTATAACTTCAAATATTCTGTTTGGAAGTGAATTGTATAGTGTTTGAATTTCAGTTTGACAAAAATTGTCCCACGAGTCATTCAATGCTTCTCGAAGCTGAGTTTATGAATCAAATTGTCTTCCATCAGCATAAACTCGACAAACTAGCATTGTTCAGATATTTTCCTCTATATTAAGGTCAGGACTTTTGGCTGGCCATGGTAAAACATCCACATTATTTGTTAGGAACCAATTTTTGACTCCAGTCGTGGTGTGAATGGAAGCTCCGTCTTGCTGAAACTTCCACTCTTCACCCCCCATGTCAGAGGCATAAGGAAGAAGCTCGGAATTCAGCACTTGAATGTAGTCTGTATGTTTTTGCCTACCATTTAAGAAAACCAGACTTGTCCTTCCTCAGTATCCAACAGCCAACCAAACCATTAAACTCCCTCCTCCCATTTGTCGTGTTGAATAGTATTCGCCTTCAGTCCCCAGACAATGCTAGTAGTGCTGATATCCGTCTGAACCGTCTAAGTTAAATTTCTTTTCATCGGAAAATATCACAGAAGTCCATTCTGTAGTCCAGGATATGTGCTCCTTAGCCCACGCTAAACGGTTATCAATGTGAGCTTGTTTCCACTTAGGATGATGTTTCCGTTTTTTGAAAATGAATTTTTTTAGATCTTTTAATATAGTTGTAAACTGTTTGTTTCGTCACATGATTAAGTCCTGCTTGATTTTTTGCCTTTGAAACACTTCCTTTGTTTTTCTTCAGCACACGAGCAAGTTTTCTTTCATCACGTGGTGTTAACTTCTTCGGTCTACCAGTCTTCTTTTTATTTCCATTTTTATAAGGATTTCTGATAAAGTTTGAAACTGTATTGGGGCTCACCTGCAACAATCGAGCAATCTCTTTGACACCTTTACTATAATTTTGATAGGCGGAAATTTGCCCTTTTTGCAAATCGTTCAAAGGTATTCCTTTAGGTATTTCTGAGAACGGAGAAACAACGTAACTTTTAAACAAATTAGATTTTTTTTGACAGAAAAGGATAAACGAAGTACAAAATCACTATTTAAATAAAGAACAACTCACTAAATTAAATATATTAGCAAGTGTCCTTCTACTTTTTTTACGCATCGGAAATTATATATACTAATTTTCTTAATAATATTAGTGGTAGATGTTTAATTTTTGCCTAAAATGAAAACAAGGGTCATTAAACCAAATCTGCATAAATATCTGGTAGTTAGGAGAAAATAAGAGATATTAATTGGCAAAAAGGCACTGTCCTTCTACTTTTTTTACGCAGTGTAAGTTGAGAGATTCAAGTCGAAACTTAAATGTAATTTCCGATATTTTTTGCCAACGAGTTCACCACTAAAAATATGAACCGAAAAGAGAACGAAAATGCAAGTTTCCAACGTTTTGATATTTCAAAAAGCGGACATCCTGTTTGAGGACAGATGCTGAAACCGAAATTAAAGAATTGTTAAGGCAAAATTTTAAGTTACCACTATTACATTCCTAGAAGCTTGGAAGTCCCTTAAAACTGAGAAGTTAAATTGTTTTTTAAGTTTGATTTGAAATGGGTAGAAAATTTTATGATGAGTCAAAAAGAAATTATTATATGTATATAGCAATAGTATTAAGAAGCAGTTGAACAGGTTAATATAATTATATGCATTATCTTATGCGTAGACATCGATCTGTAATACACATACTTAATTTTCTGAATTATTTGTATTTCTCTGTTAAAATTGATGATCTTAAAAGCAAATCAATGTTTTATTGATTCCTTAAAATTTTCATTTATATATGTTTTTATCCAATAAAATATACATACAAGTTCATAAATGCAGAACATCGTTACACAGCACTGGATAAAAAAACTCCCTTTGAACCAAAAATAGTCGTGTCTGACCTTTGATTTGAAAACATAATGACATACCTTATTAAGATACATCACATTCTCTTTTGTTTTTGCCATAAGCTTTAATTAACACATTTTGAAGGAACCTCCTAGCACAATTAAAAAACGGAATTCAACGTCATTATTTAAACCTTTTTGTTTTTCCAGTAAGGCATATTTTCCATAACAAAGACATCTTTTAATTAGTGGTTACAGCTAATATTTTTTTTCTACCGTCTTTTCATCTTACGCACCGACAATTACATTTCACGCGAGCGATTATTTATTCTTATAATTAAAATGACACTTCTGTGTATGTCTGAAGTTCAGAACTTTATTTAATATTTAAGAAAGATAACAGAAAATTTAAGAACCTAGGAGCTCATTATATGAGAGAAAAGTTAATACATATTGGGAATTATTTTGGAATTTAATTAAAAAAATTTAAAATTTTAAAAATTATTATTTTTATGTACAGCCGACAACCCCTCCGTCATTTAAAAAAGCAGTATTGACACAATAATTATTAATCTAAAGGGGAAATACTTGGCTGCAATTAAATTAAGTCAGACGTGAAAAATCGTTTGACGTAGCGATTTCGGTTTCCAATTAAAAAAAAAAGAAGAACAGGAAATCATTTGGCAACACAAGAGCTACGTTAAATTGCCAAAATCGTTAAAATCGTTTGCAGTAAATGCTTATTTTTTATAGTGTTGGAGTTAATCTTTGCAGTGCCACAACCAGATTACAAATATAACAAAGCATGTAATCTAATTAGAAAATTGTCATGTCATGTTCTTTTGCCGCTATTAAGATGCCACATGAACTCCCTAAAAAATTTTATTTTTATATATTTGATGTAGATTATTATGATAAAATTAAATATTACTCATGCAATTAAAGATTTACTACTTATTTCTTAAGATTAATGTATTATTTACAGGTACTACTCTGTTATAAAAAATTCTTCAAAAAACTGATAATTGCCTTAACAACCGGCAATAAATAGATATTGATATAAACTACTTGCACTATACATTTCTAATTTATAAAGACCAATTTCAAATTTTTATGAAAGGTTTGACTAAAATTGCTTGAAACAATATATACTAAATTAAAAAAAAATATTTCGTACGTTCATTCACCAGATTTCTTTATTTGTTATCAAGTCCTTTAAATATTTCATCATTTAATTCACGAAAAATTTAGTATCTCTGAATTTTTATAAGATTTTAAATCACATATTACCCTTGCATTTAAAAGCTATTTAATTTTGTACGATTGACGCCTAATTTTTGTGTTCATTTAGGGTTCCTTCTATGTTGCAAAAAAATTCCTCGAGCAGCTTCAATTGTCATTAGAAAAGTCCGTGAAGTAGATTGAGAAAACAATAATACATTTTTCAATTTAAGAAGAGGATTTATCAGCAAAAGTTTGCTCCATAAAGTTACCGAAACGATACAAAATTCTCTGAAAACATTTCTTGGATTCGCCAAATTTCTTTATCTGTCGCCAATTCCTTTATCTTTTTCTTCCTGTTGACACTTTCCCCATTGTTGCCTGTTAATGGTGTCTGCTAATGCCATCCATGAAGTTCTCATGACATTCTTAGTGAGTCGTGAATAGCATGGGAGTGTGCAACTGGACAAATAAGAAAGGGGGGAGACCTTAATTGGCCGGAAACTCGTCCCGATTAATAGCCGTTTCCTTAATCTTGGACACGGATTTTGCCTTTGTCCCCCCAACCCCTCAAGTCATTTTTCTTGTCGACCTCGCAACCACCTTCATCTAACTCCCCCTTCCCTTCTTATGCGGCAGACACGACATTGGCATGAGCATTTGTTTTGGTTGAGGTTGTGTAAGAGCTGTAACTATTCAGTTGACCTTAGAATTTTTATTTGATATTTTGTGGCTTTATTTGCATCCTTTTATATGCTATTGTTTATTTTGACTTTCTATGTTGATTAAAATACAATTTTGCTATCGAATTAATAATGACTTCTTGATGCACTGACTTTTTATACAGTAGTGTGTTTCCGATGAGAAAGCAATTTTTTTTCTTAGCTTTAGAATTTTATTATCAGTTATTTGATACATTTTAATAAAATACAAGACACATGCTCAATACATCTGGTGGTGAATTTGAGAAAAATTGATTAACTTATTCATTAAATATTCCTATTTAGTATCATATTCAATAAGTTTTTATTCATTAAATATATAATTAATTCTGAAATATACAAACTAAATTACAGACATATACAGACTGAAAAAATAAATCATTAAATATACACCTAAACGTACTTTTATTTTTCGATAAGAAAATAATTTTCTTATTGAAAATTTAAAAAACAAATTTGCAAAAGAATTGCTTAAAACAATACCGTAAGAAAACTAAGCAATAAAAGAAATGGTATACGAAGAAAAATCCTAAAACATTTTTTACTTCCGGAAAAAAATATAAAAGTGATTAAGACTTCAATTTACTTAGAATTTTATTTTCAGTGCTCAAGCCTTCACAGTTTCTTTTGACCTTCAAATTTTTATTTAAAAAATCTAGATATTTCAAAAGCTATGTGCTAGAGGTTTCCAAATATATTCCAAATCGTACATTTTAAAAATATTTTCGGATGTTAATTGATTATTTTAATTTCAGTTTTAATTCCGTATGAGTAACATCACTGAAATTCGGATTTTTTTTTGTCAAGATTCCACAGTATTTATAATAATTACAGAACAATTAAAGTAAGAAATCTACTTTTAATGCTTTTAATTTACTTTTTTAATAAAAAAAATGTTTTTAAGTCTTTTAAAAAATTGTTTGTAAGCTACTATTTATTGGCATATTGAACACAACTTAAGTGTGAATCGATTTCGATATAGCATTTTCGCCAACACATTAATTTTTTTTAATACACCCTTAACAATTTCTTTCAAACTTAACAATTTCTTTAAAATTACTATTTACATCGCGTTTAATTACTATTCATTTTAAGGAAAACCACTTAACTATCAAGGAAATATTTTCAATTAAAAAACTCAATCTCAATAATAAAATTTATATTTAGTTTTCCTTGACCTTATTTATCTGACGAACTAGATAGGATTCTTTTTCTTTTCAGGTAATCTAGAACTGCGTAATATGCAAGCCACATTTGTATTAATTATTTGTGAATGTCAGCACTTTTCTTAAATAATGATTTACAGAGTTCTGAAAATTTTATCCATAATGTCTGACAAAATTCGTCACATTTTAAATGAACGTCGTAAAGTAATTAAGAACACATTCCTTGTTTTCAGGTATATTCTAGTTATTTAAAGTAATGCTAAATTACAAACCCACAAAATTAAATAGATGAAAACAAAAATAGAAGCATACATTATAAAAAGCTTCATAAAATTATAATGCAGTAATTCTTGAAATATTACATTTGTGATTGATACTAGAAGTTTTAAATCAATTAATAAATTAAACAATTTTAATAAAATAAAAGTGAATGCAATAAAAGTTTATGGAAGATGAATCTATAAAAACATTGAAATAAAATAACTCTCAGAAAGTTTTTGGTTTTTACCGATATATTTTTAAAATCAACTGAATGATTCAACAATTAGATGCAATTCATTTGGCTACATTGCCAATTTCTATTCAGTATAAAGTTTAATTCCCGGAAGAAAAAGGAAGCAAAACTACAACAATAACAAGCTTAAACTTCATTTTTTCGGAAAAGAATGAAGTTTGTGATTATTCAGAAACATTAAATATAGAATCTCAAGGTCTACTTACAGAGGCGGCCAAAACCACAACTGAGGTGTTTTCTCAGCTTTTGTATTCTGGATGACTTTTTCTCCTTTGTCGTAACTTCTGAAAAACAGAATTCTTTTTTAATAAAAATAGACATAATAACTTAACTTAGAAAAATAAATAAAATACGAAAAATGAAATAAATCTGTCTTTTGTTGATTACAGATATTAATCGTCTGCGCCTTTGTTTCAGTTATTAAATAATTCTTAAAAAATCTTTTTTTAAATCTAAATTATTTTTACTTAATAAAAGGTATGGAAATATTAAATTTAAAAGTAAATATATTTTTACCAGAATTCAGAAATAATGTTCAATAATAAGTGGTTACTTTACGTTTTATATAATTAGAACTATGCATTACTAAAAATTTACGTATTAAATTTATTAACAAATATTAAATTTTCCAAATCAGAAATTATTTTTATTGTAATCGTAATTGAACATGGAGAACAATTTTAATACTTCTACTTTCTGAATTATTTTACATATTCAGAAAGCAGAAACATGGGCTATTGAAATAAAGATTTGACATTTTTATATTATAGAATACCATTTAGATTTAAAGTATGTTTCAAATTTACTAAGAAATGAAAGAATTTGAATAGAATAATTTTTAAAAAATGATATTGCAGAATAAATAAATATTAACTAGCATTAAGCCGTAAATTATACAATTATAAATCAATAAAATAATATAATTTATTCTTTCAGAATGAAATAAATTTGTTTTTATTCAAGATATACCTTACGACTAGAAAAAAATCACGTGAAACAAATTCTTAAAAAAATGCTCCATAATTATGAAGAAAATGATTAAGATTTTATATTTAAATGAATCAAAACTACATTGGCTAATTCTTTATAATGAGAATATCATTTAAAAATATTTTTTATTAAAATTACATTGCAAATTAAAAATGTTTAAAATTTTAGATTGACTGCTGCAAAATTATTGGCAAAATTGATAATAAGGCAAAGAATTTCTTAATAATAAATGCTAGTCCAAATTCTTTCAAATTACAAATTTTGAATTAATATTATATAAAAGACATATGTTAAAATGGTAATTTGAAATTCTATAAATGCATCATTCTTGTCATTCAAGGAACAATTATTGCGCATTTAAATGTGCTAACGTTTGTACATCAAAAAGAACTTATCCTCACAGCTTAACATGGTGCTTGTTGCAATGAAAAGTTCTATTTGCGTCATATTCAAACACATGCAAATGAAATGCCTCGAACCATGAAAACCAGTAGTCTTTAGTGCATAAACAATTTCGGTTTCAAACTCACCTGCTGAAATATTTTTGATTTTATGCGCAGCTGCATCAACTTACAGTTGTTTTGCATTGATACTTCCGTGTAAAGACGGTAGTGATTCGTGATACGTTGTATGGGATTTCCACCCACATAAAACTATCAAGATATAAACTGACGTGCAAAGCAATCCCGGTGTGTAGCAATAAAATTTACCATTAAAATAACCAACTCTTGGTTCGGATTTTCTGATTGAATGTTTTGATCTAGCATTTACTATGAGTTCATGCGAGGCAAGCTACATTGAAAATCTACAAGAACTGAATTAATATTTTGATGCAAAAACGTTATGAAAATTTGAATCAACATATAAGAAAAAAATTATTTATGATATGTATTAAATTTTCATTTCAAGCAAAACCTGTAACATAAATTAAGATTATAATCATTAAAGTTTGATGAAATTTAAACTAATATGTAATAATGTTCCATTTTTTTTAAATATCAGTATATTATTATTTGTTGATAATTTCTTTAATATTTTTATTAATTTACTTTTTTATTACTGTTGAAATAATTTTTCCTCTGTAAATGCAATTTTATTTGCAATGCTGAATTTCAAAATAAAACCTGCTTACGCAAAATATTACAGAAAAAAATCCAAACACGTTACTTTTTATGGAGTTAATTGTTATGTATCTGTTACATATAGCAATGTAATTAGTTAACAATTACGTATAGTAAAAGTGAATATGAAATTCATAAAATACTAATTCTTTACCGCTCTATATTATATTGTTATTTATTCGGTTAAATATGAAAATAATACACAATGAATTATGTTATTTGGATCTTGTTAAATTTAGTTTTAACGATCTTTTGTTCTAAAAATTATAATAAACTACAATAATAAAAAATTATAATAAATTATAATTAACAACAAATATTATTGAAATTTAATACATTTTATATAAACATGATATTTAGATTCTCGTAGAAAACTTGAGAATCTAAAATCAAATGAGGCCTTGAAAACAATATTACAAGAAGTTATGCCACAATAAATATTATAAAAAGGATATTTACTAAATATTCTTTAAAATAAAAATATATTAGTGCATTTCTAACCCACTTAAAATATTTAGATGTACGCCACACGCCTGTAAATTTTTGCTTCGATCTCCAGATTTGTGATGGGGGAAAATTCTATTTCTACATCTGCATCCATAAACAAAAGCGTGTTTCAGTTTAAAAAAAAAAATACAAGCACTGTTTTGTCACTTAATGATCAAGCGTTTGTAAACAAGGATAAATCTCACAAAACAACTCAACCGTCAACTTTTATTCCTATAATTAAAGCTTATTTTTAAAAAATAATATAAAGTTAGAAAAATCAATCCTAAAACATTATGTTATGCGAGCAAAATTTCCATTTTTACTTTCTCGTATAAATAGTATTGAGAAAGTACAGTAGTAGTCAAAAAATTCGAACTCAAGATTTTGACGAATTTTTAGACCACAATGAGCTCCAAAAACATATATTCGGAAAACGTCAATCTGTCTGTGATAAATATAACTAAAAAAACGCTTCAAATTTGACGGTTGAAATTTGGCATATGGTTTTTACACCAAATTTCCAGATTTCTGACAAATTTTGAGTAAATATGTTCAGAGGAAATCCGTCTGTTCGAATTTAAGTTTACACGATGATAACTAAGCGAAGACAGCTAACATTCGAAACACAGATTTAACATCTATAGTGTAGACATATATGAAATTTGGAACTGAATCCAAGAAGGGCTTAACCGTTTGTAAGTCTAATTTCAGAAACGTGTACACACAATAACTCAAAAATGCAAAGACTTAAATATATCAAATTTGATATGGGATTTCGTAACTACAAGTGCAGTTTTGCGTCAACTTTTTATTTCAATCGGTTGAGAAAAAACGTGCTTATAACACAAATAAGATCTTCGAATATTATTAACCGTATACCAGGAATTAATCGCCAAATGACTCGCCAAGCATTATACGATAAATTCAGTAAAAATGTTAAATTCTCGCCAAAAAACATTTCGTAACTATTGTACGCCAATGCCATATAAGGCGTTATCTGATATGACAAGTTTGTTAGAATGCATGTGAGAAATTTTGGGGAGACAATCCAACTGATTCTTTGAGTGCATCAACGACTAATCAGAGTTTTAAATCAAGAAAAATCCATCACATTTCCTGTTTCTTAAAAACGTATCAATTTCCGTGCTTAATAAAGAATATTGAAATCAACCATTAGTTTATACGCTTTAGTCCACTTTTTTTCATCAATTAGCATGAAAATTATTGAAAACACGCAAAACGATAAACCACAACTCAACCATCAATGCTGGCAATTTTTATTTTTATTATTCATTCATTACTTTGTACTTGATGAAATATAATAACTTTTAACTTTATAGTTTCGTAGCTTTTAGAAGCTTTCAGTTTTTTTAAGCTTTCTTAGCTTTCAGTTTTTTTTTAAATTTATACTTTCGTAGCTTTCAGTTTTTTTTAAAATTTATACTTTCGTAGCTTTCAGTTTTTTTTTTTAAATTTATACTTTCGTAGCTTTAGAAACAAGCGTCCAGAAGGATTAGAAGATCACAAGAACGATATCATATAAATGAACTTAGTTGAATTGAAGAACTTAAATTAACAAATAAAAGATTCTTGATATTATTCGAAATAATATTTATGTACTAATTTGAAACCGATAGAAGTTAGAGCAGAATTAATATCACCAAACAAGATATCAAATGCATAGTAAACGCGCCATCTTTAGCTGGAAAGATATACTCAATTTTCAGAGCTTCAAAAAATATGTTTCTCATCACTAAAATCCACTCATAAAAATTCAGCATATGAAAAGCGTTTTGATCCCATTTCTAGCGAAAAAAGAAGTCAGGGGTATTATGACACGATGACAAGGCCTGACAAATTATCGCCTGGAAACTAAACCCTCCTGGTAACTAAGGGGTAAACATTGCTGCTTTAAAAAAATTGTTCTTCCATCGTCTAGACTACAGATTAGATCCTGTACTTCGTGAAACCTTATAAGCTACGACTAAAGAGATAGAGAATGTCAGGGTGGTAGAAGCAAACTCCCAACGCCTTGTCATATTTCTCTATGGCAAAGACCAAAAAAGAATTCTATCCATACAAAGATTTCTTCTGTCTTTCGATAATCTGTTCATCTACTCCTACCCAAAAGACAGCAAAAAAAAAAAAAAAAAGACAGTCGATTCATTCATTCGAAGTGAAGGGTTGTGGGACGGTCGGCAATGGTTCCAGTTAACGATTTCCGATGACGGTGACCTCATTTCAACTGTGAATGGGGGAGTAGGAATGGATTTCTGGGTTGTCTTTAATCTGGAGCGCTAGGGGACTTTTTCGGTGGACTTATTGATAGGGGGATGCACGCGTTGTCGATATGAAGAAGTGAGTAGAAGTGGTCGAACTTTCTAGTGTCATTGGGAATTGGAACTTTCACTCTTTGATAAGAGCCGTTAGGATTTGGTAAAAAAAAAAAAAAAAAAAAAAAAAAAGATGCACGTAAATCACGAGGTTTTTAAGTCAGATATAATCATTTTCCCCCCTTCTGGTATGCGAAGTATAATAAGAGATATAATAATAATAATCAAAAAATTGGAATTTGAGATTTTGATAAATCATCAAGTCTTAGAACTTTCTAAAGTCGATTTTTTTGGGGGGAATTATGCCAATTTATCAGTCGGAGAGTGAACACTATAATTCAAAACTAGAGAAACCAATGAATTATGTTTTGTAGTCTTTGCAAAAAAATTGTAGATGTTTAAAAAAAAATTAGAAAAAAAAAAAAGAAACTGATAAAAAAAAACTATAAGTCCGTCTCTGCACATTTGCCTCAAAAACCTGTATCTCTAATTCAAACTGCTAGGTAGTTTGAATTAGGGATATAGTTTAATCACTTGGATTAAAGATGTGTAGCAAATTTTGGAACGATTATAAAAGGTGTCCCAAAATTAACTCAAGATTTGAATTTGCCACCAATCGTGCTGTAAAATGTTGTCAACCTTATTAAAAATTATTTGGCAGCTGATAGTTTAGGATAAATAAAAATGGAGCATTACACCATACAGCAACGTGTTAACGGAGGATTTGAATTAAATAAATAAATAAAAACATTTTTCCCTTTAAATTGTTATATTTTTATTAACTGCTAAAGTACATAGAATAGGGTTATGTATAGAATAACCCATAAGGCAAATGGCCTCCACGGCTTTGCTGGCACATATACATTCTTTTATCAAAATTGCCCATTTTGCGCAAATATGGCTGAATTTGCGCAAAATGGGCATAGTTGATGCAGCGTTGAATTTCCCTCTTTAATGCACGCGTGCTTGTGGGCTTGTTGGTATAGACTTTTGACTTCAAATAACCCCATAAAAAGAAATCCAATGGTGTTAAATCGCACAATCTAGGGGGCCAATTCTTAAAATTTTCTAACTGTGGCCACCAGACTTTCATTATTTTTTTAAATATTGTTCAACAATGAAAACACGTTCTGTCGTGTAACGCTCTATTTTTACTAATTCTAAACTATCAGCTGTCAAATGTTTTTAATAGGGTTGCCAAAACATGTGACAAATTCAAATCTTGGATTAATTTTCGGATACCCTATATATATTTGTGTCGGAGCACTTTACAATTTCAAGATGCAACTATCTAAATCCATACATTCTTATATGCCATATCAACCCCAAATTGTAAAACAATTCAAATTATGGGTTAAGCTGCTCGAAAGAAAAATATACTATTTGAGAATTAATAAATGATTATCAACATGAACTATATCATTCATGTTACAAAAGTATAAAACTGAAAAGAGAACATTCCTGTTAGTTTCATGATGTAAATTAATACTTTCGAGTAGGTTATCGATGGCAAAGGTAATGCTTTTTATTGCCTCAGATTTTAGCTCTAAAAATGAAATGAATACCTTACTATTTTGTCTCCATTTCACCAGCTTATGGCTATCAACATCCTTTATTTTCTCTCGTGCTACGCGCCTTTGCATATTTTAATATAAATCAGCGTGAATTGTCTCCCTGAAACTTTCTCGCAAGCTCTCCAATAAAGGTTTTTATTTCAATTCTTTCTTGTAAAATTCTTGACATTGTACAAGGCCGCGAATATCTTGCATGACACTGGTGACAGATAGTTACGAAATATAAATTTTTGTTATGGCTTTGACATTTTTATTTATCACGATAATATATCTTTCGGTCGCAATTTTGTACTGATTGACACCAAAATTTGACACAAAACTATAATTGTACTCATAAAATAATAAGAAGAAATTCATTGCGTTTAATTCAAAATATGAAAAGCGTCAATGCGTTTAGGATTTATTACGTTCACATGCATGTGAAAATTCAGACTGACAGACATTCAACCGTTTAACAGATTTAATTCAAAATATGACAAGTATTTACATTTTGGATGCTAAATATGTGTTCCAAATTTTATTTATATAGCTCTGAGACCCCCGGTGGGGGCACCTCGAAAAGAAGATGAGATGTTTCCGGTATGGTGGTTGGATCTCGCCACCCTGGAGGGTACACAAAAAGGTGGGGGATCTTGCTCTTCCCATCGATAACGGGACGTACTTCCTTCGGGAAAGGTTGTACCGTGGCCGGTGATGGCCTTTAGGACTCAACCACAGTTCCCACCAGTGTTGCAGTTGAGGCAATCCGGTCATTCAGTTTTCTTTATCCGTGTACATCCCGGAGGGGGGGGGGGTTGGAGAGTCAGTGATATGACTTAATTAGCTCTTTGCGTTTTGGAATTATCGAGTTCACTTACACTCGAGCAGCCAAATAGACTTCTCGTGAATCGATTTCGTTTAAAACTTAACAGAAACCTACAAATTTTGTCGTAATTCTATATATCTAATTTCAGGTGTCTAGCTCAAAGTATTTTTGAGTTATCGTATTCATAAATAGACAGAGAAGACAGAAGTAAATGTGTCTTTTGTACTCAGTGAGGTCTGAAACATGGAGGAACAATGGAATTTTTTGACGATTATAATACTTTCTCAATACTTCGCTTACGAGAATGTCATGAAAGTCATTGTGACTTTATATTATATATATATAAAGAGATAATACTGTTTAAAGCACAAAAACTAATTAAATATCAATTAATAAGAAAATAACTAAAATTCTTTTTTTACATTTAAAACATTATTGTATTTCTTTAATTTCCCTTTTATTTTAATACGTCTTTTGATAACACTTTTATTCGTCTAAAAGTAGACATTTAACCACGCCTAAAATTGAACATAAGTCAATCATTCAAACGAAGACAATATTATTTATTTTTAAAGAATCGTCTGATTCGAATGATATTCTAATTTTAATTATAAACAGATGATAATTATTTTAGACGATAAAAGGATTTTGTATCATAAAATTTTAAACAAAAATAGTTTTTACATTACAATTATACATAAGAAGATTTAAACGCCGGATACAGCAATTAGTTATATATATATATATTACAGACGCATCCCCCCCCTTTTTGATTTGAATTCTGGATATTCTGAACTAAGATGAAAGTAATAAATGCATTGATTCACTAATTATTTTCTGATAATTGATTACAAGATAAATATTTTTATTTAGTAATAGTTGATAATTAATTGAAATGTTGATCGATAGTACAAGAATTTTTTTATACTTTCATGCCACAACAGATAGTGAATATTTTCTTTACAAAGTGCGAAATGTATCGCATTAATAAAAAAGTGTAAGAAAAAATAATTTTTTTATTAAAATCATTAAAATGCTAAAACAAACATTTCGTTGCCAGAAGAAAAATATTGATATATTATTGAGCTTTGATACATTGAGATTTCGGTCGTTTTTATCAATAGTTAATAATTTAAAATATTCATTGCTCAACCTAATATCGAATGTTAATGGCTAAAAATGGGATCAATTAATTTATGTATATAAATTTTTAGAATTACTTATCACAATCCTATTAATCGTATGATTGTTAAGCAACGAAAAAACTATCTTCCTCAAATTCAATCCTTTTCAATTTCTATTAAATAAACTAGAAAATTCCTTCGATGTTCCATCTGCACAGTCACTTCTTTTAATAAAACAACTGATAACCGATTTCTAGAATGACATTGAACAGAAATAATTTGAAGGCAAAAGGAAATTTCTTATCATAAAAAATCAGTGCGGAGTTCCGTTAACAAGGAAACGCTGATTTAAAAATGAATTGATTTTAATGGATGACGTGAAAACAGATGGTTCGACGCAGTTTGGTCTTTAAAGAGCCAATTTCCTAGGACACATGTTGACATATAGCTGTTTCCGTTAAGGCATTATTGAAGAGATACTAATAGCAATAAAAATTTGTTACATACTATAAAATTAATTGAAATTTTCAGGCCAGACTACTTATAAAAAATTTTTAATATTGAATCAGAAATTCATAAAATACTGATTAGCTCTCAACTTCATAGCTGCGTCCAGTTTTGTGTTACATATTATTGAAGGCTTTACAAATTATCAATATATGTTTTTCGACTAGAACTGAATGAATTAATTACATACTATAAAATATTCGGTTCTATTTTCGGTTCTTTTCACACTACATTCGGTTCTACTTTCGATTCTAGAACCGAATGGATTAATTGCATACTATAAAATGAATTGTAGTTGAATTTTTCGACTATAATCGAAGGGATTAATTACATACGATAAAACGAATTGGAGTTCTTTAAATTTTTCGACTACAATTGAATGGATTAATTACATACTATAAAACGAATTGGAGTTCTTTAAATTTTTCGACTACAATTGAATGGATTAATTACATACTATAAAACGAATTGGAGTTCTTTAAATTTTTCGACTACAATTGAATGGATTAATTACATACTATAAAACGAATTGGAGTTCTTTAAATTTTTCGACTACAATTGAATGGATTAATTACATACTAATCAATTGGAGTTTATTACATTTTTCAACTAGAACCGAATGGATTAATTACATACTATAAAACGAATTGGAGTTCTTTAAATTTTTCGACTACAATTGAATGGATTAATTACATACTATAAAACGAATTGGAGTTAGTTGAATATTTCAGGTCAAACTACTTACTTTTTGATAAATTTTCAACAGTGAACCCAAAATTCATAAAATACTGATTCATAATACTACATAAATGCGTCCTGTTTTATGTTACATATTATTGAATGTTTTACAATTATCTATACATATATTTCGACTAGAACCAAATGAATTAATCTTCTATTATATAAAATCACCGGTTAGGCTTAAAATTATTGTATAATCGTGAAATTGGCGAAATATTCGTCAGTAGTTAAAACGCCTACCAAATTGGAGGTCAACTTGGATAGAGGAGAAAGAAAATTTTCCTTTGAGAAACATTCAATTTTTGCTTTATAGGGTTGCAAATAAAATTTTATGAATTCCTACTTTTGGCGAGTAATTGCTTAAAAACTCACAAACAGCCGTACTACGCTTCTATTAATATTGCAACTTACGGTTATGAGATCACGAAGCACATAAATTGAAGTCCATGAGCTCTATCATCTAGCGTGCTTTAACCAGCATTATTCGCAAACTGACAGATCTCAGTCAGTGTGTTTAGGGCCTGTCTAGTAGATTTACTTCAAAGTGAAACTCAAATATCAACAAAAATGGGAAATTACAACTTTTCACTTGACATTTAAATTAGATTTCTATATTAAATACTATCTAGATACTTAAAGAACATTATGACTAAGAAATTCCGTAATTGCCTTTTATCGTGATTCTCGTCTTGTGTAGATATTTTTGACTAAACAGGATTAAAACCAAATCTACAAGCACTGGAGTCTTACCGTATTTCAAATGAGAATGATATTTAAAATATCATAAGACTCCAGTGCGATCTGTTTGGAATCAGGTTCAAAATGAATTGGCTTGTTTACACAATTGTATTCTTGTAAAGCTATTTAAGATTCAATTTAGAATTCCGATGCCGATGCCGATGGTCCTCTCCAAATTTTCCCGCAGCGGCAATGTAAAATATATGATGTCCACGTTTTCAATATTCATCAAGCTTTCATATGGGAGAGACTTTAGGCGGAATCGAATTTTGCGAATTCTCGACCTCTAGCACTGTAATCGAGATTCTCCCACTACTGCAATCCGACGCAAAGGTAATTCGAAAAATAAATTCACATCATGTTATGTAATAAAGGCAACGAATAATTAGGTTTAAATCGAAAATGATTTGTACACTGATTTTTACGCATCTGAAAGAAAATAGTATATCAGTGCCTAAATCAAGGTACTTCTATATAAGCCATCTTGATTTGAATAAAGCATAGATAATTCAAAAAGTAAATGCACATAATGCGTTTTATATCTCTAAAAGCAAATAGTAAGTAAGTGCTTAAGTCAAGATGCTGTCATTAAACCACTTAGATCTGAAGAAAGGATAGATAATAAGAAGAGTAAATGGATATGATAACGCCATTTAGTCACCTCGAAACTATCCTTGAACAAGGATAAATAGTTCGAAAAATAAATGCCCAGGATGAGTTTTGATGTCTCTAAAATCAAATAGTAATTGAATATTTAAATCAAGATAAGTATCATTAAGACTGAACCTGAATAAAGCATAAATATTCCAAAAATAAATGCTCAAGATACCGCCTTTAAGAAATATCGAATTCGATGAATAAATGCCCATGATAATGGCATTCAGTCATCTCTATCTGAACAAGGATAAATAATTCGAAAACTAAATGCCTAGGCTGAGTTTCTATGTTTCTAAAAACAAATAGTAGCAAGTCAGTATTTAAGTCAAGATAGCTATCATTAATCCACATCGATCTGTATAAAGCATAGATATTTTGAAAGGTAAATGCACATGATAATGCAAATAAGTCATCTCGACCTGAACAAGGATAGATAGCTTGAATAGTAAATACCCAGGATTTGTTTTTAAATTTCTAAAAACAAACAGTAGTAGATGAGTATTTAAGTCAAGGTAATTATCATTAAGCCACATCGACCTGCCAAAAGCCCAAATATTTAAAAAAAAATGCCAATGTACTGCCATTAAGCCATCTTGGTTTTAACAAGGATTGATAATTCGAAGTGTAATTACCCATGATGCGTTGTAAAGTAAAATAATCGATGATAACAGTTTATTCTTAAATGTTTCCTCTAGCGAGTTTTGTGTCTTTTAACAAAAGAAAAAAAAATATACATCATAGCACGTGAAGAACAGTTTTGACCCGGATTTGAATATCAGTTCATTCTAAACTGAGTCAAACGTTCTACCTGATTAAATAACCAGAAACAACTTATTTGAACAAAATGATATATTTCTCACAAGTATCATTTAGAGTAATACAATCCAAGCTTTATTAATTATCTTATCAACAAGTTAAATTTTGTGATTGTTCCGGTTCCATATTATTTTTGTTGCTCGAATCTAAGTTCTGCTGCGCCACTACCAGAGATTACCGTCTTTGTAAGAAAACGTACGAAACTGGAATTAACTGGAGTAACACTATCAATTAAGTAGGTTAGTAAAACAAAACGCATCACTAAAATTAATTCAGCTGTAACAAGTTTATTTTCATACTCCATTTATCTTACTTATAAAACATTATTTATTTTTTTCTGTTTAAAAACAAAATAAAGCATTTAATAACTTACATTATAAGTTATTTTGGATTGAAATATATACATATTATTCAACTTAAGTTTAAGGGGCAAGAAAAATTATTAGGCTTGTTAAAAAATTAGTTAAAGAGTTAAAAACAATTATATCAATTGGCATTTATTTTTTAAATCAATTTTTAGCAATGATTTCGCTAACAATTTTTTATAATACATCATAAAATTTTCATAACATCCAAAAATATTAAAAACAATTTAAATTTTGCTAATGTATAGAGAGGTTTTAATTTAATGTATTAAATCAAAGTTTCTTAGCTTTCAAATATTATTTTAGCTCAAAAACAAGTGGCATTACACCTTTATTACTTCTACTAGAATAATTTCAATTAGATTTCAATCAGAGAGTAGTTATTTTGAAAATAGAACAGCTAGAAATATATCTTTAAAAACAACATAATAGTATCATTTTTATATGCTATATATATAATTTTATATAATGATCGTTTTCATAGATATTAATGACAATATATTATTGTTATTATTATTTGTGAATATAGTAATATTAAAATTGATACTTTTAACAGAAATGAATGTAAAAATAAAATTAAAAGGAGCCGTTATTTTATTATATTTCAGGGCTGTTCCTTTATTTCAAGAAAAAAGAAAAAAAAATCTCAAAAATATGAAATAATGTTCACTCAAGTCACCAGATTTATTTTAATACAAATACTTTAGAAATTATATAATGCCATTAATCTTTATGCAAATAAACGTGTGGCCCTGACATATTTTCTTTTTTATTTCAATCTTTTTTTTAATTTTTTATTATGCAATGAAAAGGGAACAAAAAACGTCCCCCTAGTTGGGTGCGCAAAAGCGCCAACAAAATAAATAAAAACTTGGAATAATTTTGAACTTGGCATTTTATCAAAGTTTCATTAACAGCTGTGTAGCTTCAGGCCATGATCTCAGTTGAGGATGATGTTTTTTTTTTTTTTCACACAAAAAACGTTTATTCTGTGAAAAATAACAAAAATGATAATACTTAAACTTGTTGTTAACTTAATGCACATAAATTGCCAACGCGATGAGGGTTCTGGGATCTTTTTTCGCCTCAAGCGTTTTTATTTAATTAAATTCTGATATCTTTTGTTGCGAAACGATTACGTTATGCTATTTTTAGAAAGTGAGATATAAACAAACGTCTCACACTTTGAAATAAAAAGGTTTCTCTGTGTTAAAATGTTTCAAAGTCAATGCGCCTGTTTGAAACTTCTGATTATAAACAAAGAACTTACTGTTTTAATTCATTAAATATTTTATTTATATATTTAAGCGCAATAGAGCTATAAAAAGCGATAGGGTTTCTGCAAAATAAGTTCTTATTTTATAGTACTAAATACATTTTTTATCCTGTAGCTGATCTATGTTCTTATTTGAAATTTCGTATAGATATTAAGTATATGCTATTTTATTATAAAATTATTAATAGTTTGTTAAACGTCCTGAAATAATTTAAATAATATATATTTGTTTTACAATGTTGGTTAGAGATTCAGCTAGTCGTTTTATTCGTTTGTTTATTTCGTTTTACAGTGTTGGTTAGAACTTCGAGACACAGAAGACTATTTCAAAATATTTTTCTAAAACTTAACTATCCGAACTTTTTTTCCTAATACAAATTTTATAAAGTTTTCATAAATACTCTAAATATCTCGATGATTTTACCACGTATTTTTTCAATGTTTTAAGATTAAATGTCTTCAGCTCTTTAGTTCGTGATTAATTAGTGTGTTATTTCATGATTTTATTATTCTGTGAAGTGTAAATATCTTTTCGTGTGTTTCTTTCCTGATTCGTGATTTTTTTTATTTTGGTTTTTTCTCCTTTTAGTATTGTTTATATTATTGCTTATTTGCATTTTCTTCCTCGTATGACACTGTAATTGAGTCTTTCTTTGCTATACATTCAAATTTAAATAAATAAAATTTTGATTGATCTTAAATTAATCTTTTAACAATCTTGCCAATTCAGAATTACGTTGAAAGAAAATGCAACCCTTTTAACTCCAGTAATGTCAATAATTAATTTATGTTAAATGAAGTTAAAAAAATTTTTTTTGAATGGTTTATACTTTTTAAAAATGTTTTAAAACAAAATTCATAATAAATTCAACTTCCAGTTGTAATTATTAGACAGAAAATTCATTTCACTTTCCAAAACAGTCATTTTTAATATTTATGCACTTGAAATTTAGACCTCTTGTATCAGTTTGGATAATCCTAAATTACAGACGTCTAGAATTATAAATACTTAATAGAATTTTGCCACAGATTGGAAGAATATTAAAGATTAGTCTTGAATTTTAATTAAATTTTCTAGAATGTTTTGAATTTTATTTGTAAGTAAATAGCCCAAATAACAAATAATTCGTTTAAATTTTTAAAAATGTTAGCTAGAGGTGTTAATTCTAATTTTTCTCAACTTTTACTACACTTATAAATGATAGCTCAGTACATCTAGCCAGGATTAGACTGATTTTCAAGTTCTTGTCCTGACTGAAAAAGGATATCGGATTTAATTGAATATCCTGGATTGTTTTGTTAATTACGTTTCAAGAAAGTAGTTCAAATAAAAAAAACAATTGGTTCAAATTCTTTTAAAAATTCCATTTCCCCCTCTTTTATAATGTAAAGAATACAGCCATTTAAATATGACTCAAGTGAATGAATCAGTTTGAACGAGAAATAATAAAAGTGTGAATAAAATATATTATTTATGTACATTTTTCTATCGTTCTATTTAAAATTTTCTTTAGCGGTTTCACTGTTTTAGATTTATTTTATTATGTAATTTAAATTGAATATTTTTTTCGATTTTGCAGACATTTCTGTTTCCTACCCTCCAATAAGCATAAGCGGCCGTTTTGCTTTTACTGGCATCTTTATAGCGAGCTAAGCCATTGTTGGTCCAGTCACTATGTATTATGAGGCTCTTTTAATAACAAGCCAACATATTGTCAACATTTTTTTTAAAACTTTTTTTGCAATATTATGAAAAAAGAAATAATAAATTTTAAGCATATATAACTCTAAATATTGTTGTTTTATACAGCAAGTGAAATAAAATATAATATTAATAGTTTATGAATAATCTATATTACAATAAGTTAAAAGAAAATAATATTTATAGTCTTATTTTTTATAAAATTAAGTATGTTCATACATAGCTAATTCTAATATTTTATAATTTAAAAAATATATATTTCTTAAAAAAATCCTTTTTTTTGAAAATTAAAATAATAGCATTTTCTGTCTATCTGTATGTTATTCCCCCATCAATCAAGCTGTCCTAGGCAGCTGCCTAGCCGATAATCCGTCAATGTTACCCCTTAAATAAGTTCTATTGTGCTTCTTTGATTTTTTTTTTACGTAAATTATGTCAAAGTGTTTTTCGAGCAAGTAATATACATTTATCTGTTTTTAAATTTAATGTTTGTACTTTATATAACAAAATATAGCTTAGTTTGGTTTTAAGAATTAATTTCTGAAATATTTTGACTTTTTTATGTTTCTGTGCCACTTTTTGAAATCACCGTTTTAAAATTATGTATGCAAAAAACATTGGCGTCAGTGTTTGGCATTTTTTTTTTGTGTGCATTGATTTTTGTGTAGCAATAAAAACCCAGCGGAGCCACAAATATCGGAATATCAATAATCCGCACTGCAGGAAAACGAATAGCTGTTACAGAATCGATACACTTTGACGCCACATTAATTTCAGACATTTCTAAGAAACAGTGTATTTCTGTTATTAATTAAACTTATATAAGTTGTTACTTATAAGAAGATTAGATTTTTAATATCAGTTCAACTGACTGAAAATTCTATAATATTCATCACTTAATGAAATAGATTTTAAAAATATCTGATTAGATTTAAATTGAAATAAACTTTTTTTCCATCCAGGATTCCTCACTAAAAATGCGGAAATTATTGCAAAAATAAAAAAAAAACCGCATTTACAACGTCTATTTACCATATAATACATTTATAATGTCTTATTATCTAAGTAATGCAACTGCAGAAGATCAAAGATAAACATATAAGATAAAAAATCGTATTATGTAATGTCACACGTGCAGCGTTCCCATGTTTTGTTGTTTATGTTTCATATGAACATGCTAGCAAAAGATGACTGATTGTTTAGAAACAGCTGTTAAGAAATATACTCATAAATTAGGGTAAAATATTACATGATATTTTTATTAAGCTTAAATCATTATAAACTGAAGAACAATGCGTAATTTGTGCAACGGAATTTTGATAGTTTGTCATCATGATTTTTATATTATAATATGCTAACTTCACATACAAAGCTGAGTATTATAATATGCCAAATAATTTTCAGCTTAATACTTCATAATGGTATGAGTGAATAAAATGACTATCAAAATTTGAAGCTTAAAAATAATTTAATGAAGAAGCTATTAAAATACAAGTTACATAAAATATTTAATTGAAATTTAAGGAGCATTAAGATTGGTGAACCAGTTGGTCGCCAAAAGCGGCTAGTTATTTATAAAGCTAACTCCTAACTATAGCGGGAGTTAGCAGCATGCCAAACACGGATAAGGAAATTAACGGATAATAAAAAGTGGGCTAAAAGGAGCACAAATCAACATAAAGATGTCCTTGAATAAGTTTTATTTACAATAGGTGTTTTTGCATACAATTATAATTTAAGAAACAATAGATTTTTTTGTGCTTACGAATTAATTTTCTTTCTTTTACTAAAAAAAAGAATTATTTTGTTTTAATGTTAAAACATCTCTTTTTTTATTAATGATTAGACTTTATCACGAAAGAATGCAGATAATAGGAATTTTATTGCACTTCAACTTAAAATCGATTAAAAATATAACAATTTATAATACTTAAATTTTACCATTTGCTAAAAGAATTTAAAAAAAACATTTGAAATATGTATTATATAATTCCTTAAATTTGAAATTTCTATTAATGGAATTCTTCTTCTAAAATGAAGTTATTATGTGCGATGAATATAATCTAAATTTCATCCTTTACGACAAAAAAAAAAAAAAAAAAAAAAAACTCAATATGAGAAAACAATTTCACAAAGAAATTCAATTTATCGAAATTAGAATTTTTAAAAAATCATTTGAAATATGTATTATATAATTCCTTAAATTTGAAATTTCTATGAATGGAATTCTTCTTCTAAAATGAAGTTATTATGTACAATCAATATTATCTAAATTGCATCCCCTACGACAAAAAAAAAAAAAAAAAAAAAAAAAAAAAACTCAATATGAGAAAACAATTTCGCAAAGAAATTTAATTTATCGAAATTATATTTATCATACACCAAAGATTCTATCAAGACAATCAATTATGCAAACAAGCACGGCTGAATTTTCCGAAACTTCAATCCTCCTTCCCCCTAAAAGTAATATAAAATTAAACAAAATATCGAAAAAAAATTACAAATAATTTCTTTAAAAAATGACGCAATCTTTAAAAACATTAAGCAAAAATTGTCTGGGCTTGCTTTAACAAATTGATTTCAAAGCAATTACTCCAACAATTTGTATCCATGAGCTTTTTTCGCCTATTGAAAACAATTTGTCTTAGAAGATGACGGGTAAACTCAAACGAGAACTTGCTGTAACAGGTGTGCTTAATAAATGGAACCTCGTCTCTCTCTCCCTTCCGCCGACCACCCTTTATAACGATCGTTTCATGCTTGCCTTAATTACGAGAGAAGTCGAAGCCTCCCCACTTTTAAATTTGCATTACTTGAAGACGGCCGAGCTATGTATAACTAAGTAGCCCCGAACTTAGCCTTGAAGAAATAAACTATTTCATGTGTCAGCGGATGAATCAGTCTAGACGTTAAACGTCTCGTACGTTTGAATGAATGTGGTTTCATGTTTGGAGTGACAGTTAACATTTTAATGATGTCTAGTCGGAACCTTTAAAGACTTTCGATGAATTTAAATACTACGTTTCTAATACTGAAATTAAGAAATTACATATTTGCGTTTTTTATTTTTCGGAGGAATATCCAATTTGATAATGAATCGTAATTCTTATTTTATGGGCAATTTATAAGTGGAAAAAAGCTTTTAAAAAATAACAGAAAACTAAAATTTTAATAAATAACCAAGTAATGACAATAATAATAATAATGTAATTACAATAATTTAATTAAGTTAAAAGTTATTGAATTAAATGACATTAATAATTAAGTAATGAAAATAAATTAAATGACAAATAATTTAATGACAATTAATTAAATCTTTCAAGTTCGATCATTTGGGTGGTATTTAAAAAATATATATGATAATGTATGTATGTTTGCCCTTTTTCATATTATAAAATAGTATGGTTTAAAAACAAAATGAAATAATAATATTAACGTGTGAATTAAATAATATAAAATACATTTTTATATTATTCAATTAAATGATAATTTAATAACTTTTAAATAAAATTTAATAACCTATGAAATGGTACTTAAAAATGAAATATGGTATTTTTTATTAATTCAAAGATATATTACACTTAATAATAATTTGATGTGACATTTTTTATTTATTAAATTAATGGGCAATAAAACAAACAGATTTAATTTCATAATCCGACCACGTGACCATAATCTGATAGTAATAAATAATATACTACGAAAAATATTGATATATTAACATTTAATTTTTTTTTAAAAGTCATGTTGGCAACAGTATGATAAAATTTCGATTTTTAAATACCTTGTTGTTTATTTAAATTAAGTCTATTATGTAAAGAACATTGATAAAACTACTTCATTGTCTCTTTTGGTAATTATCATATTTGCAGTTAATAATGAAGTAAAATTTTCACGCTTTTTTTTTTTGTTGTTGTTGTAACGTAAGGAAAAACAAAACTATTTTATTCTCGAATTATTATAACGTTAGGTACAAATGTAATTGAACATATTCTTAAATACTTTGTATTTTGTATTGCATGAAAAAAAATCAAAAAGTAGTTGAATAAATTCTATGGAATGCCTTCCCAACAATATAATATTGTAATTGAAGTTTTAATGAATGGCAGCATTGATACAGCTATGCACGACAGATATCGCTATAATGATACTACTACATATCGGAATTTGCTTCCGAAATGCAGGTGACAATTGTTTATCTAGAGAATAAATATAAAAAAAATACTACATAAAACGCCAGAAAATTTCTCCATAAACTGTAATTGAAGCAGTAATGATCTGCAATCAGTATGTTAAGTACCATTCGACGCAATATTGTCAAACAAACGCTTCATGATCAGGTCATCAGGGACGCATGATTTAGGTAAAGGCAGACCTCTAAACGCCTACCATAACACTTCTTGATGCTAACGATGTCTCTTGGCACATTAGCTAACCTAGCATGCAGGTCATCATCGTTTCAGATACAGTCCCGAGTAGATAGCTTTGGACTCACCCCATAACTATTTTCAGAACATTTTAATACGCTTACGTGCATAAGAAACTATTATGTTTATTTTTTATAAGTTAGAAATGCTAAAATAGGATTGCACTTGGAATGACAACGACCTGCAATCTACAGAAGGCACATCGCCAAAGGAATTTTTATTGTGGGAGCTTTACGATTACATTTGTTATTAGAGTCTGCGTTAAAGTATATATATATATATATATATATATATATATATATATATATATATATATATATATATATATATATATATATATATATATATATATATATATATATATATATATATATATATATATAAGGTAGAACAAGCTATATAGAATGCGAATATAAAAATTATTTGTATATATTTATAGGATACCGATTATGTTTTAATTAGTACAAAAATAACTGTATATATTTATATATAGAATAGAAACCGATGTATTAAAGAAATGGTAAACTTTCAAATTAGCAAAAAGCGAAAAAAAAAATGAAATTGTGACTTTATCTCCAAAATTGTTGTTTACTTCTGAATAAAATATCATCAAAATGAGTATCTTTGTAACACAAATAATTAATGAGTTGATAAATGTTCTCAATTAGATGATTTCTTCTCAAAACCTATAGTCTTTCGCAGAATTATACATCTTTGAAATGCTTAATGTATTCTAATTATTAAAAGAATGGCATAAAATTTGAATAAAGATTTCTGCTTTATGCTAAAATAAATGTTTTTTACCAAATTTATTTCGGCTTCATTCTGTTACTAGAAAAAACATTTTGAGCCAGGAAACTCAAAATTTTACTGAAGGCTCAGTGTGTATGTGTTACGGAAGATGAGATTAATCAGTTATTATTAATTATTATTATTATACAGTATGATGAATCGATTCATCACCTTAGCCAATAATCTATACATATAATAAAGCTCAATGTGTGTGTGTGTTGGCGCTCTACAGGCCAGACCATTCAACCTACAGCTACCAAATTTGGCACGTGTATACCTTGGAGGCCGGGAATGTGCACCTCGGGGTTATTTTTTCGAATTTTTAATTAGAATTTTATTTATTAAAAATTAAGCGAAATTTTGGCGTTTTTCTGCTATAACGTCCGAAAATATTACCGCACAAAAAAGATTTTTACATGAAGTGAAAGATCAAAAATTTATCTTTTAAATGATACCAATGTTTTAACCTTAAAATTAAATTTCTATTTTTAAGGAATTTTTAAATAAATATTTTAACTATATTTTTCAACAATTTTTTTCGTACAAAATAAAAATAAAATTTAAGCTGCACGAGCACGTTTCGCATTCATGGGAAAAAATTAGCTTTTTTTCAAAGTGTTACCATCACATTGATTAAAGCTCCAATTAAAAACAAATTAAATCTTTTTGGAAATGAAATCTGCAAAAATATAATTTTCGGCACATGTCTGTAGGAAAGGAAACAAATATGAAATATTATTTTTTCTAAAAAATAATTCAATAAAAATTATTTTATGATCTTTTACACTCTCTATATTATTAATCCAATAAATCAGTTTTATTTTAAGGCAAGTTTTGTTTAATATGAACAGGATATCCATTCAAATCAGGGACACACAGCTAATTTGTAAACCTTTAGTAAGACACAGATCTGCTAAAATAGTCTAAATGGAAAATGATTATATTTTATGTAACTTGATTCAATAAATGCTCTAATAAATAACGAATTTTTGATTTTACATAAAGCTTCTGCTGTGGAAATCACGAATAACAAAATGTTCTTGAAACACTAATATTTTAAATAAAAAGAATTAATTTCCAATCAACTAAACCAATCACTTAAACTGACTGATTTATGAAAATTTGAATATCACTATTCAATAAAAAAAGGATAATTTTAGATTTTCCATCTATCGTTTCAAAGAAAATACGCCAATCAGCGCGAGGTTTCTCAAGATTAATTGGCCTAAGATTATGAAATTTTTGAGTTTTTCTAAATTTTTAACATTGAAAACTTCATAAATAAGTCTTAGTTAATCGTGGAAAATAGAAAAATTCATTCATTTATCTAAAATTTGATGTGTCCAGAATATTTATCAGAATATGATACCTTTCTGCATTAAATTTAGACTTATATTTTTTGAAATATATTTATAGGCCAAAACAAAATATTATTATTGATTTCATTTCATTCCTTTTGAAAGCAAAACTAAAAACTGAGTTTTATGCTGAATCTGAGAAATTTTTGTTGAATTATTGTTTGAGATATTACATAAATTATGAAAAATATTTTGTAGTTCACATAAGACTTAAATACCGAGTGATTCTGTTTGCAATACTCATATTCAATAATAATAATAATAATAATAAATGAATAACAATAAAGATGATAAATAAAATAAAACGCTTGGTTTTATTAAAAAATATCTTTATATTAATTGCAATTTCATCATTTCCACTTTAAATTAAAATTGAAGTTTTACCGGAAATGACAACAAATTAGCAAAATACATATAGTAAATTGAACGAAACGATCTAAACAACAGTACAAGTTTGGTATGACTATCAAAATTTGAAGATTAAAAATGTTTTGTTTGAGAATCTATTAAGAGACCAGTTACTTAAAATATTTAATTGAAAATTGTAGCGAGCGGTAATACTGGCGAACCGGCTGGTCGCCAAAGGCGGCTAGTTATTAATAAAATCTGATTAATCACATTAATTGGAAAATAAATAAAAATGTTTCCTAGATATAAATTTTTAAATGAAATAAAAAAATTATTTGAAAATATAATTTTAATTAATAATGATAAAAAAATAAGAGAAAAAAAGAATAACACACCAAGCATTATTTTTTATTGATTATTTATTTTAAAGAAATCGTACTTAATTATAAATATTTTTAGAGACATTTAATTCTGATTCACACTAAGAATAATTCAAAAGTACAGAAATTGTTATAATTGCAAAACAATAATTAACGAAAGAATTTTAATAGAATGCTCCATCCGCTTAACATTTGAAGAGTATAACAGCATTTTTAAACACTTTAATATATGAAATAACTTTTAATTATAATACTTATTATTTCTCAAAAGGGATTAACATTTTTACCCTTAAAATATTAAGTCAGATGAACCAATCCGAGGATTCCTATTATAAATTATAGTTATATATATATCTACTCCAAAATTGCTAAATAAATAAAGCAACATGGTTCTTGTTCTGTAAGCTTTGCAAGAAATTTAAGACTTATATTCCGTTTTTAATGAAGAAAAGTTCAATGTATTTTGATTTTTATCAGTATTTTTTTCACAGTAACACGTGACTAAACGATCGACATCTGCTCTTGACATACATATATAGAATAAATGAATTTAAAAAAAAACTGAATATCATGAAGATAAACGAATTACAAAAATAAATGTATTCAAATTGCATTTATTTTTAGCTGGAATGCCGAAAGTTTATTTTTAGACTCATAAAAAAATCATTCACGCTTTTCGAAGAAATGAAACCTTGAGAAGAATACAAATTACCATGAAATTTTACCAAGGTGAGGCAGCAAAATAAAAGTCAAGGATATCCAAAATTTTGATTATATAATCTTGGAATTAGTTAGGAAATAAATAAAAATCAGCATACTATAATAATATCTCAAGTTCGAAAAATCATAGAACGTTAGTAGTTTTAGTTTTGATTTTCTAGCTTCACTTTCGCTCAGACAACTAATATTTTTAAGTGCATTTAAAGAATTATAATTGAATTCAGGATTTTTTTTCATATCAGATGTCATTTGCATTGTCATAAAAAATGCCTATCGCATTGTAGAAAAATGAAAAAATTCCAGAGCTACATAGTCATAATTTTTATTTAGATAAAAAATTGCTGAATAAAATTATTCTGTCAAAAGTTATGGCGCTTTGACAATGAGCTAAAATAAAGAAGAGAATTCATATATTTAAAAAAATTTTGTGCACACATAAAAAAAAAAAAAAAAAAAAGAATTGTGACATTGTGTTTTGAAAAACATATTTATGAATTCGAGGTACTTTTACCAAAGAACAATTCAAAACTTTTTGAGATCTTTACATGTAGAAAATCTTTATGTGCAGTATGCCCCTTTAATAAACAAATTGTGAATTAAAAATATATTTAAGAAAAACGGTTAATATAAACACTTTTATTAGAGTGACTGAAAATTTATTTTTCTGTTTTAATTTGTCTCTAACTCAGGATTGTAAATATTATGGGATCTTTAAATCATTTTTTCTAATTCACTGTCAGATGGCGCCATTCGTTTCGAATAAAAATATACTTAAATGAATGAATAAATTAATAGTTAAGATTTTAAAATAACTAATTAATGTGTTTTCATCTAAAATACATAAGTACTTCATTTGAAAATTCTAATACAGCAGGAAGTGAATGAAAAATGATTACAAAATTCTATTCTCACAAATATAAAACAAGTCAAGTTAAAAAAAAATGTAAAACCCGTCGATAAATTCTTATAGAATAAATACTATCACAAAACATAACTTTAGTGAGCATAAAATAATTTGAAATTACACGAGAAAATATGAATATTAAAAGTAATTAAATATAAAAATAATATCACGTTTTCATAGGGGAAAGTTTCGGTATCAATATCCATTTAACAAAACGAAAAGAAATGAATCCATTTTAATTTAATTTATTTAGGACGATAAAAATAATTAATTATATATGATTAAATACACACAAAAATATAAAATTACATTATAAAAAATAACAACTGAGAGTGAATTTTTGAGGTGTACTCTTAAATAGTATATTGGGTTTATATAAATTACCTAATAAAAGGACAATATTGTTTAGCAAATTATTTATACTTTTGATTCCTTTTCCAGCCTAAAATGATTTTATGGAACCATAGGATAATATGCATGTATGAAAGTAATATAAACGAATGAAGTATTAGTCATAAATTTAAGAAATTTAATTTAATGCATTCTTTCTTGAATTTTAAAGAAAATTTTTAAATTGCGATTGCTTTGCATTATAATTTTTGTAGTAAAGAGCATGTTGTAATATTCAGAATAGATGAAGTCTACAATCCAGTTTTAGGCTAGTTATTATTATGTCCTACATGTATATATACATTTTTTGATTTCATATTTCATATGAGAATGTATTAAAGGCGGAAAGAAAACTGGTTGAAATTCGACCTTTCAGTTCCAAGCATTGCAACAGTGATTATATTTCAGGCTTAATTCGTCTGTCTTGCTTACATCAGCCATTGCATTCTGTGCATAATGATTTCTTACATCACATAATTTATAAAAAGAACCGCAACCTAAAATTAAAAACGTTAAAAAAGAGAAAGTAAAAATTCTATGTTGTAGATATTGTCCAATGAAAATATTTTTCCCCATCATAACTTAAACATTGCAAAAGAAAAAGAAGAAAAAAATTGCGAGTGAAAAATTTGATGGAAAAAAAGATTCGAATTTTATTAATACGTAATAAAACGCGTTGTTACAAACTGTACTTAAAATGATAGTGAAAAAATTATTAAAATTAAAGAAAGGAATAGCAGGAAAATATAATTAATACCAATGAAAACCTAATCTTTTTGATTAAAAAAGATGAAGAAAAAAAAACTTTTGCATCGTGATATATTTCGGAATTATTTAGGAACTTAAATTCAATTTTAATTCATTAAATTTATTATTAAAATTTTCAAAAATCTTTTCTTAATCAGCAACTACAACCCAAGAAGTAAATATGCACCAAATATGTATATCCAACAGCCTACCTTGTAGAACGTTCTATCTTAATTTTATATCTTACAGTTAACAGAAAGAATGTCAGCGTAAACATGTTGCATACAAAAAATAAAAATATAGATAAGATAATGAATCTAAACATGTACCGATACACATGATTTTGCTTAAATGTAAATATTACTGAAGTGCAAAACGGCGACAAGCGTATCATTTTATATTTTTAAAAAATTGTTTTACCAGTTTTGTTCAAAATTTTTAAAATTTTATTTAACAATGGCAAAAATTTTATCACATCTAAGAGTTAAATGGTAGTTCTCTGTTGTTTTAAAAAATTATTTCATTTGTCTCCGGTTTTCGTTTGCGTCCCGTTTAATAATATCTCCATTTAATATGAAATTCTGTTTTATCTGTAAATATATATTATGCAAATAAAACATTTATTAAACTATTTTTAAAACCATTTTGATTAAAAATATTCAATTATAATGATTTTTATGCAATTTAAGCACTAAATTTGCATTAAAAACTGACAAAATTTATTATAAACATGTTGCACCAGGATTTTGTAAATTTCAGATATATTTCCAAAGATATTTAGGAAAAAATATCTTTTTAAAACTACAAAAACTTTGCTAAACAATTTATTGCTTGTTTTTATTTCCAAAAGTCAACCAATAAAGATAAGAACGCTTGGATAAAATTAAATAATATATTATTTCAAAAGATATCCGACATTCGTATGTGCTTCAATTGCATTTGACAAAAAATCTATATTTCCAGAATTCTCTACCTCCATCTGAACTAATAAGAAAAAAATTATAAAAAGAATATAAATAAAAAAATAAAATAAAAAATAAACATCGTTTGCTGCAAAACATCTACCACTCAGTTTTCATTCACATTCTTTTCATCATTTTAATCTCACCGAATATCGCCTCATATCCAATTCCATTTTATTGTTTCTTTCTCTTCCTAAAAAACAAAATTGTTCTTTCTCCAGCGGATTCTTTTAATATAGGGAAAAGGGCGCCTTAAAACTCGTTTCGACGCTTTACGCGCAAAAATTATTCTGATGTGGAACAATGCTCGCCATCCCGCATAGTGGCTTCTCTCCCTTTAGCTTTGGGATGAGGCAGAAGCGGTTGCTATGGCAACTGGGACTCCCCCTCCCCCTTTCGGCACCGGCGGCCGACAATAAAGTATAGGATCATTCGGTTCTGTTTTCCGGAATGCTTGTCGTGTACACATTGAGATGTGAATTCGGGAATTCACAATGCCGTGAAGAATTGAGTGCGCATACGAATGCTGCGGAGTGTGCATTGTTTCTGGAGCGATGAAAACACGCAGTGGGAAAAATGAAGCGAATGAGGAAATAAGTGTAAAATATTTTATGGAAACAGGGAATTTAATTCTAATTTAAAAAAAAAACAATTATTCCAATGAAACGCGGAATTTTGTCGTAATTTATTCAAACATGATACTGGTTAATCGTTTATGAATTCACCATGTTCTTTTATGGGAATTCATTTACTTTATCCAAGGTAAAAACAGGAAATTAATAAAATGTTACACATTTGTATCGATTTATTTGCATATAATAACAATAATACTTATACATTGTATAGTTTCTTTATTGAGAAATATATTTTACATTCTATCTTTTTTGGGTTCGCAATTAATGTTAATCTTAAATTAAAATGCTTACAAAATTTGCAGAGCATAAAGCAATTAAGCGGCCTAAAAACTGTTTATATGTCCAATTTTCAATTGGCTTAGTCTTTATGTCTTAATTTTAATCGTGTTTTCAGCATCCCGCCTTTATGTGTTCGCCTGAAGAGATTGTTGTAGCTTCTAACACCTTTCTGGTATCTAATGTTCGCTTGATAATTTTCATTACAACGACACCAACAAATGCGAATAACAAGTAATTCTACAAATATTAAAAATTTTCTTCCACTTTTTTACACAATCTTTGTTCTAGTATAAATTTTCAAGAAAGCGATGGTGTCAGATTTGCTCACATTTTAAACTGCTAGAAAAACACCCACCAGCACAAAATTCATCAAGATATAGAGCTCTTATACTATTCATATTTGGAAGCGGTTGCATTGTAAAGATGCGCATTCCTATAAAATATTGAATATAATTTTTTACGGAAGATATGTCAAATTTAAAGCAGATACAACATATTAAGAAGCAGATAAAAGCTTCAACATAGAGATCAATCGTATAAAGGAATTTCTATATGGTTTTTTTTTTAAATCCAATTCTACAATTGAACTTGAATAAACATCCATCTGTTTCTAAAAATCTTAAGACTCACTTTTATGACGTGTATTGAACAGGATAGACTCGTATTGGCAAATTTCCGGTTAATCGAATATTCTATTGCCTAACAATCATATCGGCTCTAGCAGATGAGTGGATATAATGATTAGATAAGAAACGGCAGCTCTCCGGAAAAGCAACAGAAATACATTGAACTTCCACTTTACGCAATTCGACTACTTTTTAGGTAACTAATCCATCTCTCCAAACCTGTTTGTTTTATTAATAGTCTGCTATTGGCGAACAATAGTTACAAAAGAGCCTAGTGGGCGATGTCCAAAAAATCGTCGAAAATGGCAAATCAAGTACAAGTAATAATTTTGGATGACTTTTTTCGCACAGATTCAAACCAGGCAAGTCAAAGTCACAAGATTCTATATCAAATTTCATATATTTTGTTACTGCGTTTTTGTGCTATCGCGTTTCATATGCAAAAGTAAATACCAACAGATGCCAACTCTCTGGCAAATTTGGGTACCTTTCCGTTAGCGGGCAATCGAAAAATCGCCAAATAATGTACAATTCCGCCAAATTCATGTTTGGTTCACAATTGGCGACATTTGCGTCTGGCTAAAGGAAAAGTACACAAATTTGATTCAAAATTCGAGGAGAATAAACAATTTAGGTGCTGAAACTATGAACCAAATTTCATTTGTTTAGTTGTTTGAAATATCGCTTTTATATGATTACATATTATATGAAAGTACAGATCAGTAAACCGTGAACTTCTTGCAAATTTGTTTCCAAAACTGATACAAATCTATACTTTATACGATGAATCTGTGCACAAAATTTGATCTATCTAGCTCTTTTTGTTTTGAAATTGTCATACTAAATTTTATTGGGATAACAAAGATTTGGACTTATTCTGAATGAATTTCGCTCAAGATTTGATAGAAATATGAAAATTTGATGAAAAACCATATGCCAAATATTATCCTTCTATCTCAAAGAGATTTTGAGTTATTCTATTCACAGATAGATAGACGCAATTTCAAATATGCGTTTTTAGGATTCAAGGATGTCTATCTCAAAGAGATTTTGAGTTATTCTGTTCATAGATAGACAGAAGCAATTTTAAATATGTGTTTTTAGGATTCAAGGATGTCTATCTCAAAGAGATTTTGAGTTATTCTATTTACAGATAGATAGACGCAATTTCAAATATGTGTTTTTAGGATTCAAGGATGTCTATCTCAAAAAGATTTTGAGTTATTCTGTTCACAGATATATATAGACGTAATTTCAAATATGTGTTTTTAAAATTCAAGGATGTAAATGTGAAGATTTGTCAAAATATCGAATTCGGTTGCAAAAATTTCTCATTCTATACTTCGTAAACGAGAAAAAAAGAAGCACTTAATTTCTATACATTACATGGGTTTCAGACATATATTACCAAAAAATTTTGTATATATCATTTGGAAAACCAATATAAATAAACTTCCAATAAATTTGATGCTCTTGAAATCATTTCTTTCATTTCATTTTAAAATTCAGAAGTAGTAAGCATTCAATACTCACTTGAAATATTCTTAATTTTTTTAAAACGACTTGCTTCAGAAGTTAAAATACAAATGTAGAAAAAAAAAATTCTGAATTAATTTATGTAAGATCCAGCAGAAGTAAAAACGTAAAAAATTAATATATATATAACCCTTTTTATGTTTGCCATGCATCATCAATCAAAATTTTGTGACAAAAAATACATTCTGCAAGAAGAACATCGAGCTCTATGAGTAAGGACCATGCTACACGAGAAATCTCGTTGTTTGAAGGGTTTTCGCAATTTTCATACTGCGTTAGCACAATACCAGGATGTAGTAGGATTGATTTTATTACTGTTAATTTGTGAAAACTTGAATTTTAATTGAGATATTGTCCAGATTTTCGCATATTTCAGGTTCTTCATATTTGTCGTTAAAGTCAACAAATTCATCTTAAAGTTTGTTGCCAAGGCCGGAAATGATTGATCTGGCATCTGTTAAGCATCTATAACAGTTGTGAATACTAATGGTGATGTATTTTGTGATAAATTCAACAATGATATGCCAAATACAACAATTTGAAAGAAGACATATTTAATATATAAGAAGTTTATCAGATCAATAAAATACTTTGGGAAACGACGTGGGATATTAAAATGCCAATTTAAATACAAATTTATAAAATCATATAAATTCATAGATTGAAAGTTCGAAATTTAGCTTTTACAAAACATTAAAGCGATTTAAATAAAAACGTCATTTGATGAAAAGAATTATTTTTTAGAAATTATCGATTTTCTTCAAAAGAAAGGAGAAATTTTGAGTTTTAATGGTTCATATAATAGGATTAGAAATTGAAATGCAATGTTTACTAGTTTTCACACCGATATTTGATTTGAATATGTATGAAAGATTAGCTGAATCACTGTGTAAAACAAACATTGCAAAATGTTTGCTATTTCAAAATGGAAAATTAAGGCAATTCTCTCAGCAATGGCCTTCAGACTGTTTTAGTAATATTTTTTCCGAATGTAATGCAAAAATGAATTATTTTGAATCCTATATCCTTTTTTTAATAAGTTAAATTAAAATTCTTTTTTTTTCTGTTTTCTGATTAATTTTCATAGGCTATCTTTCGAAATATAAATAATAATCATCTGTAATAATATATAATGCTGTAAGGGTATTGTACCATACTAACATGCAGGAGATATTTTTCTTGTTTTAAAGAGTTTAATTAAATTTATTTGATATTTAAAACAAAAAAAATTTAAATATTGCTGAAAGAAATTTATATTTCCTCTTTTGAAAACAGGAAATACATTATAAATCTCAAAATATTTGAAATAACAGAAAAAAATTTGCTGTTTTTTTATTTATTGAAAATTATTAATTTTTATTGAATTTTTTTTAATGAAATTAATATAAACTACTTTGAAAGAGAAGATAACCATTTCGAAAAACAAAGCAATCAATATATAGAATATTTATTAATTATTGTATTTATATTTTGCTTATTTATTAAGAAAAATAGGTCATTTACGGTATCACAGCATCAATTAAGAATATATAAGATAAATAATCTATTTTCATAATATATGAAATGCCATGCATCAATAAATGATTGATTTTTAATGAAAACGATTAACGATAAAAAAGCTATATATTTTTAAACCTCAAATTGATGTTGAATTACAAAAAATTTCAGTTACATTGGAGGAAAATCATTAACATTGTTCCTTAAACACAGTTCACTGTCAGTCTGAAGAGTGATTTTTTCTCATATTTAAAATAAATTTCTAAACTAAAATTATTAATCTCTAGAATTCTAACTTAGGAGCATTCGGATTAATGAGCTCTTTATCAATTTCAGTTCCGATTAGCAACTAAAGTTACAATTTGACCATTTTAATGGCAACGATTTTAGATTAAAAATTATCTCTATCAAATAAAAGGTATAGACTATATCAAAGTCTAAAAGTCAAACCAAAAGTTCGTACTATCAATTTTGAAAGTTAATTCCTAAACTTAAATGATCAACCTCCATATTTCCAGCTTAGTGGCATTCGGATGAACGAGTTCTTCATTACATTTCAGTTCAGATTAGTAACTAAAGTTACAATTTGACCATTTTAATGGCAACGATTTTAGATCAAAAAAGTCTGCACGGCAGCGAACGTATAATCTCACTCTCAACAATCAATAAAATCGAACTCATTAAAACACAAAACATTCCCTTTAAATACAAAGCGAGCCAACCAGCCACACAACTCCACTTGCCACAAAAATCGTTTTGGAATATAATTGTTCCAAAAATCATAATGATCGTCTGCACCTAATCAATTAAAAACAACGGAGACGAAAATGAAAACCGATAAATGTAAGTCAGGACAAGGAGTAGAGAGGTGGGAGGAGGGTGACATCAAGCAAGTCATTTCGTCATGGCAACGGGAAGAGTGGAATATTTCTTCTCCTGTTTTTCAAAAGGCTATCTGGAGTAAAAGTGGAGCAAGCAGAGGGGGAAAGAAGTGGGGGAGATTATTTTTTTCTAGATAAAATAAGTATTGGTCGGACGGAATGGAATGTTGATCGGTTCGATTGATGAAGAAAACTGCTGTTTAGAATTTCGATGAATAGTTTTTTTTTCTTCTTGAAATTATTAGTTTTTGCTTCGTTATTAGTGTTTTTGCAGAAAACAAATAAATAGATTTAATTTTAAAAAGAAAAGTAAATTCGTTCATGAAAGGCATTCAAAATTGTATTTAATATCATTTCGAAGATTTTATTAATGCTTTGATTATGAATTCTTAATGTTTGCCTATGATTATGAGAATGGTCTAATTATTGCCTATGATTATAAGAAAGTTCTAATGATTGCTTATAATTATAAGAATGTTCTAATTATTGCCTATGAATATAAGAATGGTCTAATTATTGTCTATGATTATACGAATGGTTTAAAGTGCATTTTATAATAGATAAAAGCATGCAAGTTACTTTGGATGCATTAAAATCTTTAATATTGTAAAGAACTTATAGGTATTTTGGTTAAGGTATAAAGTAAGGTATTTGTTGAGGTGTAAAGACAACGTTAAAAAAATGCTTTTATTTTACAATTTTGATTTGCAGAATCATAATTTTTGATAAAACTCAGATTATTTATCTATCATATAATGCTTGAATTAAAATTAGACAAAGCATGGTATATGCTTTTGGCGTTTTTGTGTTGATAAATGTTTTTCACTAAAAGACATCCAATTAATATCGTGTTTTAGTGAACTCAAGAAATCAAGAGCAGAAATTTCAAGACAACTAAGATAAAAAGAAATTTAAAGATTCAATACAAATTTAATGATATTTTTTATTTGGAACCTTTTATATTTTTTCATAGACACTGTAAAAGTAATAATTAAATGTAGATTGTTGCAGTATATTAATATCTGGATTCTGTTAAATGAACTTGTTAATAGACTTTTTAATTTGTTTCGGAAAGTTCAGTATAAACTTTTTTGTTACTATGTTATTTACTTTCTATCATATTTCTTAGGTTTAAATCGCTCACGTAAGTTTAATAAGTTTTTAAATATATAATACTTTTGAGTATTCAATTCCTATAAAAATAAATGTATTCATTCATTATTCCTCGTATCATTCGCAATATGTTCTATTGAAATTATACAATAAAAAACTTTTCAAAACAAATCAACTCTTCTCTAAATCAATTTATTTGCATCATGTTGTTTTGAGATTTGCAATAGGATGATTTCAAAAATAAATAAAAATTTCAACAAAATGTTTCATTTGTTCAGCGCAATATTGAAACCATGCAATAACAGAGATGCCACAATAATATTTTACCAGAATGCATTAGCTATTTCTTTATCGCTTTAATCTATGCTATTAAAGAATTGGCTGAATTCTTTATCTTTATTTAAGCATTTATGGATGATTTGGAACTAAAGAATTTTTATTTGTTTATCTTTTCATCTGTCTGGAATTTTCATTTTGCTATCACCGAATTATTCCACCCAAGTTTATTCAAACAGATGGTAGCAGATGAAAACGGCTTTGAATCGATTTTGAAAGCTCTTTTCACAGTTGGAATACTCCATTTGTTAAGCGAAGGACAAGGGCTGGGCGTTATTTTGGCAGCCTTCAAGCTCCTTTGATTCGAAAACAAAAAGGAATTCAAAGCTTTTTTTTTTAATTCTTGAAACGTTAAGTTATGAAGGCGTTTTAAAAAGGAATGTTTACCTTTTGTTTTCAAAATCAATGAAGATTCGAATGAACCTTTCGATGTTTTGTTGTAAAGTATTAACAAAGAAATGAAGAATTGATAGTAAAAGGGAAAGTGAAAAATGCTTGATGGAAAATTAATTTAAAAAATATAAAATATCCTTGAGTTGGGAATCTTTATTCCCAAATATCACAATATAATAGAGGTTTAGGTTCTCGAAAAATAATGATTTCTACGTCACACAGTTTATAAAAAATTATGCGAACTTAAAAGCATTGTTAATTTAATTAAAAATTGAAAATTTGCTTAGAATTCAATATAGAAGCAATTTTTTTATTATAATTAGTATAATTTATTATTATTATAACGTTAATATTAATGAAAAAGGGTAAGTGAAAATTATGATGAAATAATAAAACTAGTTTAAATTTAATTATAACAAAAAATGCACTGTAAAAAATTTTGTTTAAATTAATTTTGAAAAATTAATGAAATTAAAGAAAAAATTCTGCGTAAATAAAATTATCGGAAAGCTAGTTTTTTTTTAAATTTTAAATTTTTTTAAATTTTAAATTTTTTTTAATAATAAATTGTGAAATCATTGATGAAAAATATCTCGAATTCCAATTCATTTTTACTCAGGTAAATATAATTAAAATTTTGAAAAAACCTTTTCTTTGTCAGTATCCACTACCCAAGAAGTAATTACATGTCAAATCTCTAGCTTTTGATTCAACGAAATATTTTACAATCGCATTATTCAATATATAAAATATAATGCCAACCAAAAAATATTATCCTGTTAAAATTCAATGCCAATTCACATTTTCTGATGTGAATATACTGACACAAAAACACAACGATTTTAATTAAATAATTTATATATAATAATGGTTGGCGATGTTAAGAGGAAATAAAAAGAATTAAAAATAATAAAAGCGCAAGAAAATTATTTAGCATCACGTTTTCAACAGCAAAAAAAAAAAAAAACTTAGATTCAATATCTTTTATTAAAAATTTGATTTCCCATCTCATATTTATTTTAGTTCCCAAATTAATAACAACTGAGACAATCCAATACAGTTACAGTTACTATTAACAATTGTTCTACTGTTGGAAAGCCTATACATAAAAAAATATATTTAACATAGTTTACCTCTATTTATAAACTATTTAGTAGTTATGACAAGTAGAATTTTGAAAAGCTCTAAATATTACTTTTTCCATATTTTAGATGTAGATGTCTAGTCATTTTATTCACCAGTATAAAGAATAAGAAAAAGTATAATTTTCTGCTTAGTTTTCATTTAATATTAACTGTTTTGACAAGGATAATTAAAATTAAATCTAATGTTAATTATCACTTTTTAGTAAAATTTTGAAAAATCAGATATATTTAATTATATATGAATCAGATAAGGCAAATCAGAGAGCTTCTACCTGTTACTAATTTGGGTCATTTTAACAAAATACGATACAAATTAGTCATATTTGAATAAAATTAAAAAAAATCGGAGGTATTCATTAAATTACAAGATAAATCTCAAACATTTTTACCATCTGGGACAAACAGTTAAAATTTGGAATTTTCCTGTCTAATTCAGACGAAAAATCATCATTCGAGACTGTTTCGACTAATTCGGAAAACTAGCTACTTTAGTCGTATATATAAAAAAGTGAAAAGTTGAATTTTCTTTTACATAAAGTGAAATACTTAAATATTTTTTTAAAATTTATATCCAGTTAATCAATTTTTAATGCAAGTTATCTAGTATTTTTAAAACTCGAAATAATTCTAGATATTTAATTAAAAACAGGAGACAAATCTGAGTCCCATCTACAGTCTGGAGCAAGTTGTCGAAATTCCGGATTGCTTGACTTATCCGGAACAAACTATCGATATTCGGGACTACCCCATCTAATCCGGAGCATATGGTCACATTAAAATCCAGATACATTACACATTAAACTGAAAGCATTTGAACTCCATCATGCGGTTTTCATCCAAGTAATCCAGCACGAGTGCATAATACATCTTCTAATAATAACCACAGTGCGACAGTACTTATTCCAATAGCAGCATGCTTTAATATCGGCGACTGTAGTCGGTGATCAAAGACGATGCTTGTTGATTCAGATAACCGCATGCAAGCGTCTGTTACTGAGACAGCTGACTAAACATTCGATCCATCAAAAGAGCGTGTAAAACAAATCCATCTTCATTCATGTTATGCACTTAATCTTCCGTTAGAAGGCAAATATGAGTAGGATCATAGAGTGAAATTATGAGTTTGGGATTACAGGCTCTCGCTTGAGTTAATTGTTAAAAGTTTCGGAATTAATTTTATAATTCAAGGTTAACTATGTTAAGACAACATTAGCTGCATAATTCGTGAGTTTAAAGCACAAGTGGGAGAATATTTTAACTTGCAACACGAATTTTGGAAATAGTTTTTAAAAACATTCATATATTTTTTGAATTTATATTATAAAGAGCATCATTATAATTGATAGGTAAAGATATACCACTGGCAAAGAGATTCCAATACAATCGTCAAAAATTAAGATTACGATTTAAGATTAAGATTCGATAAAGCTGAAATTTTTTCTATCTTACCGAAACCGAGAGAACTTTTTTTTTGGAATTATACTTGTTTGTATATGAGTAGAATAGTGTAAGAGTCTAAGTGGTTTAGGTTGTTGAAATTTAGTCCATACGTCAAAATTTTAAATACCAATCTATTCTGATATATATCGAAATTTCTGAAGACATGTTAAAAAATTGTAACCGATACTACAAAATATTGTACTATAAAATTCAAAATTCAAAATAAACTTATCGGTAGGTTCGCCATATTCATTTCTATCTTGCTTAAAGGTATATATATTTTTATGTATTTATGCTTGTTCGTATGTGAGTAAAATAGTTTAGAAATCTAAGCGATTAAGATTGATGAAATTTAATTCATCAATTCATCAGTTTTAGATTTTCAAAATTTTAAATCTCAGTTTGTTCTGACGTGCATCCAGATTTAGGAACAGGTATTTAAAAAAATGTATTTGATCTTTTTCACTGTACTATAAAAATTCTAACACAAAAATAAACTTATTGGGAAGTTCGTCACAATAATTTCTGTCTTGAAAATGTGCCCTAAATAATTATTTTTAAAACGAATTTAGCTAAAATGCAGCAATATTTATAAATTCCCCTCCTAAATGAAAATAACCTATAGTGTTAAAAGAAAATAATGTAGGGTATGCGAATATATGTTACATTATAATCATATGTTAAGTATCTATTTATATGCAAACAACTATTTAAATGTTATTGATTTACTGCTCTTTTTTGAAATGCTAGTTACAATAAAGGCTCATTAAAATCAAATAATAAAAATCGGGATTCATTCTGTATTAATTTCTGTTGAATGAATATAATATATGCAGTTGTAATCATTATGTTTATTTACACGTTTAATGCAATGCACGTCTACTGCTATACTATATCTATGTATATTCTCATAATTCATATTAAATTATATGCCAGTAATAGTTAGTGTATATTATTTTATTTTTACGAAATAAGTACCTCTCCAAAAAAGTTTATATATTATTTATTTAAAGGTCTTCTTTAAAATAATGGTGATAATAAAGTTTTTTTCAAAAACGATTAGTAACACTCGGGAAGAATTTTAACCTAATTTATATTAAATGTTAATAACATATCATTTTTTATAATTTTATTTATTTATATAGTTTTCACCACATCGAGTTGTATGCAAACAATAGAGTAAATTTCTATGTAAATAATTGGGAAAAGCATACCATTTGAATTATTTTTTTGTTTCCTAAAATGTTTATATGTTATTTATTTAATATTCTTTTAGGTTTTAGTGACACAAAGAATTCTTTGAAAACAACTAGTAAAAAGTAAGGCATCATTCTAGCCAACTTTCTAAATAAAAAGAAACTCATCGTTTCTTAAAAATCAAATTCCAATTCACCCACCATTTCAAATAAACTGATTCTAAAGAAAGAAAGATAGTCAACACATACTCTTAAGAAACAAACCCAACTCATTCTCTTTCTCTTTTGCAAACTACTCTTTTCACTTCTTTAACTGCTTTTGGAAGCTTTGTCTACAAACTAGGCCATACTTTGTTGATAAGAAAGCTAGGAATTGGTATAAAAATAGAAAAAAAAGCCTAGGTCTGTGCTGTTACTTGCAGAAGTGCGGGGGAGAGGGGTGAGGGAAAAAAAGATCTGGAATATTTTTCCTCTCCCGGATCTCTCCCCGGCTCGTTAGTTTCCGGAAGTGAACGGGTGATGACTTCCGGCGAGTTTCGATATGTTTATGAAGCACCTTCAGGTTTTTAAAGTGAACTTCTGCTTTTTTTAAAGCACGCAACTGCAGATAAATTCTGCTTTCCAACGGGACAGATAAGGAGCTAAGGGAAAAAATAAATTCGAATTTCCCTTTAAAAATCTTTTCAAACATATGTGTTACTTTAACAAGCACATGGGGAGGAGGGATAAGAAATGCTACGCAGGGGACAATTGTCATACGGTGTTAGGGATTTGATGAATTGTCTAAATTGACGTGCATTTTTTTCCTGAAAGAATAACATGATTTAAAAGGAAATAATGCACGGTGTCACAAAATGATGAATCATACACGAAACTTCTCTAGCATTTTTAACGCATTTTTCAATAGATAGAGAGAGGCATAAAAGAGATCTTATTATTCTATATTTAAATCTTGAAATTTTTTAAACTGATTATATGAATGCGAAGAAGATGAAACCAAGAAGTAATGAAAGCTTTACAAAAATAGGCTATTTTTATCAATAGTTTGGATATTTGGATAAAAAAATTGAACTTTTCCCACCATAATGCAAAATGTATCGTATAAAATTATAAATAATGTGTAAAAATGATAAATGATATATAAAAGCTCTTCAATTTCATTAGTTTGCAACACAACGGAAACCGGCATTAATTGTTTTTAATATCCTATAACGAAATCTTAGGTAGGACAGGCTATTTCAAACTAAATGTATACCTGTAGGAACTAGAAGTGATAAAAAAGTAACAAACAAAAACATTTATTTTTATTAACTATTTGGATACATTTGTCAGTTAAAACTCTTCATATAATCGTTTTGCCTAAGTTAAGAATGGCGAAATTAATTCGTTAACTCCTTGACTTTTGAATTTATTTAACTTACTAATTAGATGACACATCCTATTTAAGACATTTATTCTTATTTTAATTTCTAAAATAATATAAGGAGATTTGAAAAAATTGGAGCGTTTTCATGTGATTTTTACATTACAAATTACTTAATATTTTACCTCAACTGCAAATTTAAAATTCAGTTAATCTATGTGCTAGTCAGACTTGTCACTGTATGTGAAGGGGTTAATAAAACTTTTATTTAGCTTTATTCGTCTTTATAGGAATAAATTTAATAAAATTTCATTCTTCAATAAGATTTTTGTATACTATTCTCTGTCAACAATTAAATCTATATCAAATGCCAAAATTTCTTTAAAAAGTCAGTTCCCCTAGGGGTTAATAGTATGGATACTTGAAAACATACTATGATCTTGTGCCAACATCAAATAAAAAATAGTAATGTTCGATTAAAATAAAATGAAGTATTCTATATCAAAATAATGAATGATATATGAAAATTCTTCACTTTCATCGCCTTGTTGCATGGTATATATAAGCATCAAATGGATTTTAATATCTTATATAGGGTCCTCGGGGCAGTCCAGCAATTTTAAACTAGTATGAGCGTTAAGGCCAAGAATTAATAAAATGTATCTTCCTAAAAAAATGGCTTTTTCTGCATAACCTATATTCTAAGAGATGCAAAATTTAATTGACATTTTTGAGAGGAATTTATCAAATAAGAGATCATTTTGTATTCGTAATTTACAATTCTGTAAATTTATGTAAGAAAGGGTTAAAAATAATATGACTACAAAGATAATATTTTAATTTACGGTGCCATTGTGATATGGTTTTGAGGAGAATATGGATAATGCCAATACAAAAATAAATTAAATGGTCAATAAAATAGAAACACGACAAAAATAACCATATGACAAACTTCATTTGTCTAGCTCATTGCCAGTTTTGAATAATTGCTTTCACAGTCACAGATAGACACAATTATTTTTGAAGCAAAATTTTGTAGAAATCTACAATTTTGGCGAAAAATAAAGTGTATTCATTCATTTAATTTATTGCGAGGTTGAGTTGTATCTTCCCTAGACCAATAAACATAATTTCAAAATTACTTTTTATCAGACTCACTGGGAAGTCTGAAATACAAAGATTCAAGAAAATCCTTTTTAAAAAAATAATTACAGTATTTTTTATTTATATACTTCAAATAAGAGAAAAATATATGCCAGAAAGTGGAAAGCAATTATGAAAGTTATTTTTTTTGTTCACAGCAATGTTTAATAACAGCAAATTAAATAAAGGAAAAGAACTGACGAGTTAAAAATTATAATAATAATATGCAGATCACTTCTGGCTTTGCATATTAATATTATAATTATTATGCATATTATTATTATAAGACTAGCTGACCCGCCAAACGTTGTTCTGCCTTATAAATTATTTCTGTTTCATATTTTGGTTGTTAACGAATGTATTGTAGGTGTGTCGGGATTTGATCTATGACAGAAAGAGGAATGGAGCACTGTAGACGATGATCGCCGATAAAAACTAAAAAACACCAACTATTCATTTTCTCAATACAAAGTATTTCATTAACGAAATGAACATATACATTGTTTGATCTCTTAAAAGTTAAACGCAAAGTGAAAAAAGTAATATATTTTTTGTCCTAAAGTATAAAAATTAAATAAAGAAAATCAATATTCATTTCGAAGATCAAATGAGTGTACGATATTTTTTCTCAGTCCGTCTTTAGCCAATACAAATAAGCTCGATAGTTTGCCCACACGAGAACATGCCACGTGTGAAAAACATGGTGTGCCCAAATCTCAGCCGCAAACAGACATCGTTTGGCCTTGCCACTTATTAATTTTCACTGCGAATGCGCATCTAATAGGAAATTGAACGCGTTTGAATTCGATTGGCACGTCTGTGAGAATCATTGGAATTCGTGGCAGCAAAACATTTTCGGCTCGGAATTTACCATTCAAAACGGTGGCTTCGATAACGTTTTTCATCAATTTTTAATGACCTGTGTCATTGCACAGCCATGGTGGGTTCAAATTCTGAAGTAAAATAACCGGAGATCCAACTTTCAGGCGTAGAAGGTGTGGTGACATGCCTGGCAAATCCAGTGAGTTCAAAAACTCTGTTGGATAATTTACAGCTTTCTTAGCATCGCAAACTTTATCGATCCATTTGTATGATATCAAGTCGCCCCGGAAATGACTGCTGTATCTTGAAGTTTAAATCGTCGACGTCCACATTTTTTTGCTGCCAAAATGACTCTTTCTGCCAGCCATACATGATTTATGTATTATATGCGTACATCGGGAAATATGCGGCATTTCGCGAATCAACGATAGTGCAGAAATTAATGGGCAATTTTATGCATCCAGTATTTTCATAGACAGCAACTTTTCCATGACTGATATCTAACAATTGGTCCAAGAATGTGTCAGCAGATGGATCTCTTAGCATTTGGACGCACGTGTTTATTTTTAGCTGGACTTTTTCAACATTACGCCACAATGGCGATAATTTCAAGCAAGCGTTGATCTCCTCAGTGTACCGTGAACGTGGATAGGAACACCCTAATTACCTAGCGCTGTGAAATATACTTTACGACCTATTCTCATACCTACTAAATACACATAAAAAATTTCATGAAAATCGGTCGAGCTGTTTCGGTGAAGTTCGAACACAAACACCGTGACAGGAGATTTTTATATATTAAGTAAGTCATAATCTCCGATTTGCCTTTTTTTCCAGACTTGTAAGGGGGTCTAAAATTTGGAAATTCAGAAAAATCTGTTGACGAACTTTTCAAATAACTACAGTAATTTTTATTGCTACACTTCTTATTCGGGAGAACGTATGTTAGAAACTAGAAAGCAATCATGAAAGTTACTTTTTGATTCTCAGTAATATTAAATGTCGCAAATTAAATAAAGGAGAAAAACTGACGATTTTAAAGATTATCTTTAGTTAGGAAATTAACAAAACATTTACATTTCATTCGTAAACATACTTGCATTTTCATCCAAAAAATTCTGTAAGAGGCCTAATTACTGAGTTCTATTATTTCTAATCCTCATCAGTTGGTCTTATAGTATTTCATCGTTCATCCCGTCACACTATTTGCAAACACTCATCCATTCATGAATTAAATTCATCAAGGATAGTAATAGCAATGACGTGGAAGAATGACAATGCTTCATCTCATATAACTTCCATTCATTAAAGATATCTGAGGTCATCAGTTATACAGTGGAACCTCTTGTGGAAAATTCTTAGCCAAATTTTATTCTCAGTTTAACGAGAAAACGAAATACTTCGTTAAGCGAAGGAACTTTTTCCCTAGAAATACAAGTAAAATGGGACATTGCATTTAATTCCGAAAAAAAAAATCAAACAAATTTATGATAATGTAATTTATTATTTATGCTTTTTTACAAAAGAATTGTCTAATTATATTTGTTTTTGGCAACTCTTCAAAATTTGCGAACGAATGAGACATAGCATTTGTGATTAAATGAGTTTATAGCACACCTAGCAGGGTGATGGTTTTCAACATATGATGCAATAATTTTTCATACTTTCTACATCTTTTTATTTCACTGGATGGTTATAACACTGCTGAGATTGCTTTCTCCTCTTTCTTTGGCCAAATCTCCTTCTGCTTTTAGCTATGTTCGTCCATCAGCTAATCAATATCGTTACAATAAAGTTCTAGCCAAAAATCTTTGCCAGAGACGAAATCTCGCCAATTAAGTCTCCACAGGCATTTGCTCAAAATCCTCGGAGTCGCGTTTGACTACGCTGACCGGCTAAAACTTCTTCTATATAGATATAAGAGTTCTTTTCAAACAAGCTCTGAACACGAACTAATAGAAACCAGTCTGGTGAATGACTTCAAGATGTCTCCGAGCCACTTATTTTGCGAAACATCGCTCGGTAAGCGACTGAATTTTTCGCATTTTATTTTGTTCGTTATACGAATCACCTTTTATGCGAGGTGCGCATTAACAGGGCCCGACTTAAGCCTAATTGGGTCCCGGGTAAAAATTTCTTTGGGGTGGGGCCTCTGCTTTACAATTTCAGTAATGAAGAACCGAGCTTTATGGAGGTATTTAAATTTTTCACCTCATTATAGATATATAACAAGAAAATTGACTAGAACCTAAAGTCGCTATAAAATAAACTGCCTATTTGATTTGGACTTCCCCTCTGATGTGGGGGGCGGGGGAAACTACCCCGTATGCCCCTGCCTTAGTCAGACTCTGCGCATTAAGTGAGGTTTGATTGTACTATTTTCCAATCAGGCATAATTAGGGTTATAGTTTTTTATTAATTCAGAATCAATATCTGTTAAAAAGAATGCCGGATAAATAAGACTCAAGTGTAGACCTTCACCACAGTTTTCGCTCTAGTTCAATTGAGTAAGATAGTGACATCTGAGTCGTATTTAATAGTTGAGTTCGTTATAAATTGATGTAGAGTCTTAAATTAAAGAAGAAAGAAATTTTTGAAATAAAAGTATTTGGATTTTAAATAACATTCAGTGCAAAAATAAATAAATAATTAAAAAACAGGCAATGAGACAAAATTTTAAAATCAAATTAATTTATTTTAAATATTTTCGACGATTTTTTATAGAAAATTTAAATATTTTATTGAGGTATGATCTCTTAAACGTAGTGCTCTTGTGTTCATGCACATATTTAATCACCATTTTTTAAAAGAACTTAAATCATTCAAAGATACTATAACTGGCGACACAAAAATTATAGATAACCCAAAAAGCACTTAAAATATTTTATGGATAGTGTGTTGAATTAGTGAAACAGTAATTCTCGAAATGGGAGTTGTCATCTACTTACTATATGCTTCATTACGTCATTAAAAAATGAACAGATACAAGGTAATTAATTAACATTATTTCGTAACAGTTACTTCAAAAGAAAATTTTTTTCTCAGATCAATTTAATGTGTGCTATCTCAAATGAATTTCCACATTTCCGTTTTCCTTTTTAGTTGTCACATATCCTATATTTCATATGATGTAATTTCATCACGAGGAAGCCACCATGAATCAACGACATAAATACATTTTTAAAGGAATTTAAATAAAAAAAATATTAAAATTTGCAACTCCTAAAATATAATAGAATAATAATAAAAAAATAAATATTACATGTCGCATCAATATGACCAATGCATTATTTTTGTATTAGACATTCCAATAGTTTCAGCTAGATAAAATTTGAGAAAGACGATTTTGTACTTTGTTGAATATTATTTTATTATGAATCTATTGTCTAAAAGGAATAGATTATAATTTAATAGAAACAGCTTAAAATGTATTACATAAATAAGTAAAAAAAAGTAAATAAAATTCATCTTTTTGCATATTTTGTTTATAATATAAAATATCCAGTAATGAAAAAATAATCTTTTCCTACTTTCTCAAAATACATTATTATTATATAAAATATCACAAAATAAATAAGGAAAAAGGAAAAAGTAATATATAACTACATAAAATACTTTATTATCAAAAACATTAAAGTATATAATTAGAATATTTAATGAAATAAAACATATTTTAGGGTAATGGTTAAATATTTTCGCCTCTGAATTTGCATAAATTAATAATCCTAAACATTTATTGATTATTATTCCAAGTTGTGCGATAAAACATATTTATTAAAAGATAAGCATATAAATTTTTAAATATAATTTCATATTTAAAAAGATTAATATCTCAGTAAATAATATGATTAAAACTAATCAAAAACAAATATTAATTTAAATCATTAAAAAAATGTACAATTACATTCTATAAAATCGTTTGCAAGTTCTCGCATGGCATAATTTTTTCTAAAATAATTCAAAACGTTTTTTTAATTTTTTTTTATATAAATGAATGAAAATCCGAAATTAATTTGCTTATACACTTCCTTGTTTACCGTTTCTTATTCTATCGCTTACGAAATGCGGAGGGAAATTATTATTTTATCCTCTAATTATGTTAAACAATTGAAATGAAATCCTGATAGTAATGGTTGTTATTCAAAACATTAGAGTTAATTTTATAACAATATATAAGTGCCATCAAATGAAAAATACTAATTTTGGGATATTTAAATAGAACACTATAACATTTCAAATATTTTTAAAAGAATTTTAATTTACACTATTATAAAACAAAGTTTCCAAATCAGGATATCCTATCTATTATGGACACATTATTTATTTCATTATTCTAACTAAAGCGGAAATGGTAAAAGAAATAATTTTAAATTAAACAGAATTAAAAATTTAAATTATGGAAAAGTAAGTCTAAAAATGAGCATATCAAGAAAAAACAACAATTTTTAAATAAAATTAAAAAAAAACGACTATAAAGATTTTTAAAAAATTATATCTGATTGCATTAATAAATAAGACATAATTAAAAAAATAAGTGAATTTAATAAAAAAGATGATAAAAATTATTATTCCTTTTAATAATTCTTAAAGTAAATAAATAATAAGATTTAATTAAGTTTTCGATAAATAAGTAATTTTGATAAATAAATAGTTTACAGCCCTTTGAAATATACAATAAAATTTCAACATAAACTGTATCGTCCAACTATGAATCTAACATATTCAAACATATTGAAATTTTTTATTGCTTTTTCAATTCGTTATTTAGAATAAAGGCAGCAAATAAATAATGAGGCTTAAGAAGTCAATAACATACGATTACTGATAAAGACATTCCAGAAATGAAAACCAATTTTGTAGCTGTTAATTTTTGACTCCAAATTAAACATAATTATAATTATAATGGATATTTTAATTTTATTATTATACGAAATTCATTGAAACAGAAATGAAATTCAAATATCTTGTGGATTCAAATTTAAAATTTTTAATTAGCAATATAATATTGTATATTTTTTCACGATAATAATCCAGGGAAAAGCAGAAAAAAAATTAAATTAAACTGCCATGTTTTTATCAATTGCAAATAAACATTTGCAGTGCTGTTAAGTGAAAAAAAAAATTGTTTTTGCAAGAGGCAATCAATTGAATATCATAAAAGGAATGCTATGCCCAGCACTAACAGTGATTCACTGGTTTCCACTAGAAATGACATATGCCATGTGATCACACCGCAAGCTTCGCTATTTCCGTGTAAATAAAGCTAAACTAGCGCGATGCAGCCGGCTGATTCCTGCACATCGCTCATCTTCTCTCGATCAGCAAAAGATACTGGGAGATGGTGATGACCTTTACCCAAAGGCGAGGTCAATACCGTCCGGTCGGAAGACGTCCGATTGTGTCCCGACTGAGGGAGGGTGGCCAACCCCTTCAACACTCACAACAGGTGACAGAGGGGGCAGGAAGCGAGGGGTTGTCCAATATCAAAAATACGCAATGCAGTGGTTTCCACTGCCAAATAAATAGACCAGGGGTCACCACGTGGCTGGAACCATTAACAGAATGTACTACATAGAAGATGGAGATCAGAGATGTTCTGGAGTAAATTGTAAAAATATGGTACTCACCTTCCTTGGCATATCTGTTGGCGTCAACGGCCATGGTGTTTTCTTCCGTAGCCTCTCCCTACATCGTTTGGTCGAAGCGCTGCCGGAGTACGAGGGGAGGTGGGTGCGATAGTGGCGCCATCTTGTGGGGCCTGCGCTCTGCGGCTATTCCTGGATGAAGGGCAGCTAAATAACATCACTCAGCGGCAGGCCAGAAACAAGTCGTTAAATAAAGATAATAAAATTGGATTTCCATGATTGATTAATAAGGGTTCACACTGGTTTTTCATGTCGGGGTTGTCGCGTTTGTGTTAGTAAATAAGGATGAGTGCGTTCGTAAAAGACCGAGCTAAACAGGTGTTTTTTTGAAGAGAATAATTGCTATCATGATGAAACGGTCACTGGAATTTCAGAGTTTTGAAACTCAAAATTGAAATGTTTCGAATTAGGCAATGCTAGGTATTTTGCAAATCGTGTAAATTGATGCAATGTGGATTTTAAGTTTTTGATGCATTATAAGCAATTGTTCTAGTATACATGTTTCTAGAAAAGCGTTTTAAGAAATTAACTGTAGTTAAATGATATATCGTCCATGAAATCTGAAATTTTGATAAATCATCATTGTGTCTTCATGAAATGCGTTTTTCGAAATTGCGAAATTTTATGCATAAGGAGAAAATAATTAATCAAATAAAAGGAGAAAAATTATGTTTAATTAAATTATTGAAAAATTTCTGAAAGTAATAAATAATGATGTTTGAAATTCAATATGAAGTCATTTTATAACAAATATTAAAAAATCACTGACTTTCTTTGAGAAAAATTATTTTTAATTTTAAATAATGAATGTACTTTAGTGTTTTATTAAAACATAAATGCTATCTTTTTAATCTGATAGTCTATATAGGTATACTTAGGACACGCATGAAAAAGTCTTGTACAAATGACTCCTCAGAACATAGAACTAATTTATTTGCCTCTTAATGGCTTCTTGTGTAGTAGGTATTTACTTGAAAAGGGGCTTAAAAAATTTAATTAGATTTTTAATCAAAAATTAATTTAAACGTTTTCCCAATATCTTTGGTTATTGTTATTAAACAAAAACTATTCGTTACTTTATAATTCAAAACAATAAATAAAGTAGTGAATAAATATACTTTCAGCGCTGCTGCTTTAATTTTTCTACAATTTCTTCTTTTATTTTGGAATATTTTACAACGGTACTTTTAATCATTTTATTAACTGTATTTATAGACACGCGCATTGGAGAGATATTAAATGTATTTGCATATATATGAGCGTGTGTGTGCGTATGCATTCTTGTTATTATAATTAAGAGAAAATTATTAAAAATAGAATCAACGAATCAATTCTAATTTATTTATTTATTGCATATACTAAAGCTAAGTGCTTTAGTATATGCAAGTGCACTTTCTGAAGCTAAGTGCTTTTAATCAATTCATATGGCCATGAACGATGCACAATTATAGTAAAACGAAGAAAAAAAAAAATCCAGAATTCATTAGTAGAGATAATGTAATTTTCTGGAACAGTACGCAATTCTTTATTGCAATTTCTTTTTGGAAGAGAAAGAGTGCTTCAAATACTTTGGTATATTTTTGTTCCTTACATTATGGCAAACATAATTTCCATGGGATAAAATAATGTCAGTAGCAAAAAGAGAGTTTATATATATATATATATATATATATATATATATATATATATATATATATATATATATATATATATATATATATATATATATATATAATATTATTTGTTGTGAAGCAGAATGCAGTTGTGACCAGCAGTGAAGAGACTTTTTATCTTTTTAAATTCTTTTTAATCCATCGGGAAAGCATAATTATTTACAAGCAAAGACGCGGACAATGCGCGTCCGCCACTGCGCGGCCAAAAGCGGAAGTGGGGAAAAAGCGACGAAATAAATTATCCCTCGCCTTATATAACCTTAGATTTTGATAGGGAAAATATTTCTCCACAGTGCTAATATATTATTAAGATTCTGATAGGGATTTCTGACGCATGTCAGTCACATGTAAGGGAAACACAGGGACCTTTTAAGAAAGAATGTGCTTACTGGACATTTTTACCCCTTCATGCCGAGCGTGTGAAAGAATCGACATTTAGCTGATTCAACAATTTTATAAAGCTTCTCTTGAATTAATTGCGAAAATGGAATTGGATCACGAAATAAGAGAATGACCTTACTGTGGGTTAAATTAAGAAAAAAGATTGTAAATTAATCAAATTGAAACTAAGAGTTAAAAATATCATTACATTTATATATATATATATATATATATAAGCAATTTTTCTTAAGGGTTATGGAATATAAAGTATAGTAATAGTTTTTTCAAATGCATAATCTTTGTTTTTATAAATAAAATATTTATAATAAATCAAAGTAGGAAAGAAATTATTATTACTTTAATCAAAATTTAATAATATATCTTCATATTTATAAAAGTCAGTGACAACGTTCGGGGTAAATTGAAAAAAAAAACCATTTTTAAAAAAAACATTTTATAAAATAAAAAGTTTGGTTAAAAAGAAGTATAAAGCAAACACCATCAAGCTGAAATGTTTATCAAATGGTTTGCTCAAAATCTTGCAGATAGCTTAATAAATAAATTTATAATTTCGGAACTAAAAATGAAGCTTTCTTTCTATATAATTATTAAACTAAGACTGATAAATAACATGAAATTTACAATTTTTTTCGCATGAAAACAAATATAGAATATTTTTAAATGAATATATTGATTATTCTCCAGATAAGGAATTGCTGGACATATTGAAAAATTATTTGATAAATTTGAACAAAAAATATGCATTAAATTTTAATTTGCAATATTTTTTCGCAAGAAATTTCTGCCAAAATTAGAATTTGAGAAAATAGCATTTAAGGATTTAAAAATATTGTTAAAATAAGCATATATTATGGAAACAAAAAAATCAATATTAGTTCCCAAAGAATCAACTTAAGAAGATTTTATAAAGGATACTGCGCAGAAATTAATAATATTTGTAAAAGAAATACAGGGTTAGCAAGAAATAAGTTACCCACCTCAGAAGGCTCTAAAAAGCTTTCTATCGGTCCAAATAAGATAACATTTGAACTACAGATTATTCAGATGATGCGCTTTACATTTATTAATTAAAAAATTTAGTACAAAAATTCACCAATAGATGGCGCAATAACACAAATGGCATTTATTTGCATATATAGAAAATATGAAACATAATTTGTGTTACAGCGTATGTCTATTACAATTTTTCTTTGAATAGAAAGAAGGCGAATTCTACACGAACATTAGTTTCCTCTTTGTTCGTCATGCCTACGTTGCAAGAAAAAGCGCTACTGGTGAAATTGTTCTGTCATAACCAAATAAACTCCGTTGCAGCTCTAAAGGAATTTCGTCGTATGAAGCAGATAGGAAGAAGTCCAATGTCTTTGGTTCCTTATGCATGATGATGAAGAAATTTGAAAAAACTGGGCAACTTGGCATTCTTCCAGGCAGTAAATGTGTGCAAAAATTTCAAATACAGGGTTAGCAAGAAATAAGTTACCCACTTCAGAGGGTTCTAAAAAGCGTTCTATTGGTCCAAATAAGATAACATTTGAACTACAGATTATTCAGATGATGCGCTTTACATTTATTAATTAAAAAATTTAGTACAAAAACTCACCAATAGATGGCGCAATAACACAAATGGCATTTATTTGCATATATAGAAAATATGAAACATAATTTGTGTTACAGCGTATGTCTATTACAATTTTTCTTTGAATAGAAAGAAGGCGAATTCTACACGAACATTAGTTTCCTCTTTGTTCGTCATGCCTACGTTGCAAGAAAAAGCGCTACTGGTGAAATTGTTCTGTCATAACCAAATAAACTCCGTTGCAGCTCTAAAGGAATTTCATCGTATGAAGCAGATAGGAAGAAGTCCAATGTCTTTGGTTCCTTATGCATGATGATGAAGAAATTTGAAAAAACTGGGCAACTTGGCATTCTTCCAGGCAGTAAATGTGTGCAAAAATTTCAAATACAGGGTTAGCAAGAAATAAGTTACCCACTTCAGAGGGTTCTAAAAAGCGTTCTATTGGTCCAAATAAGATAACATTTGAACTACAGATTATTCAGATGATGCGCTTTACATTTATTAATTAAAAAATTTAGTACAAAAATTCACCAATAGATGGCGCAATAACACAAATGGCATTTATTTGCATATATAGAAAATATGAAACATAATTTGTGTTACAACGTATGTCTATTACAATTTTTCTTTGAATAGAAAGAAGGCGAATTCTACACGAACATTAGTTTCCTCTTTGTTCGTCATGCCTACGTTGCAAGAAAAAGCGCTACTGGTGAAATTGTTCTGTCATAACCAAATAAACTCCGTTGCAGCTCTAAAGGAATTTCGTCGTATGAAGCAGATAGGAAGAAGTCCAATGTCTTTGGTTCCTTATGCATGATGATGAAGAAATTTGAAAAAACTGGGCAACTTGGCATTCTTCCAGGCAGTAAATGTGTGCAAAAATTTCAAATACAGGGTTAGCAAGAAATAAGTTACCCACTTCAGAGGGTTCTAAAATGCGTTCTATTGGTCCATATGAGATAAAATTTGAACTACAGATTATTGAGATGATGTGCTTTACATTCATTAAATAAAATAAATTAGTACAAAAATTCACCGTTTGGTGGTATTGTAATACACATAAAACCATTTAATATGGTTTATAATTGTTAAATAAAGTAAAAGTTAAATTACTCGATATGTCCTCTTTCATTTTCAACAATGTGCTCTAATAGGAGAACCATATTTTCTATAGATGGACGGAGTGAGTTTGTCGGAATATTAAGAATATAGCGCCGAATGCGGTGCTTCAGATCTGGTAGAGATGATGGCCATTGTAGGTAGATATTGTCCTTCAAATAACCCCACGACCGAAAGTCGCAAGAGGTGATTTTCGTCGTGCGAGGAGGCCATGCTATTCGGAAATGACGCTGATAACTCATGCTTCTGTGAAATGTTATATTAACAATGTCTTTACACGACGATCAATTTGAGGTGGTGCACCATCCTGCATGAAAATGATGTCTTGAAGGCATCCACGCTGTAGAAGAGTTGGAATTACAAAATCCTTCAGCATATCATGGTACCGTAATCCCGTGACGGAACAGGTTTAGATTCTATTTGAAATTATCTCTTCAAAGAAATACGGTCCAATGATAAGGTAGCTGTAAAACCACACCATACTCTCACTTTTTCAGGATGCAAGGGTTGATCCTGGATAACGTGAGGATTTTCCTCTGCCCAAATTCGACAGTTGTGCGTGCTAACATGCCCATTGAGACAAAAGTGAGCCTCATCACTCCACATAATGTTCCATGGCAACCGCCATTCGATCAAGTAACTGAAGTGCAAAAGTTTTACAAACCTCTAAGCCCCCGTGCTGCAATAGGTGCACAGATTTGATTTTGTATGGCTAAAAATGCAAAATATGCCGTACGATTTTTCGTACAGTTGAATACGGCATATCCATATTTTAAAAGGATGTATATATATAAAAGAAATATTTTAAAGGAATTCTCTAAATAATAATTTATGTTCGTTTTTATTTATATCAATTCTAATAAAAGATGGCTTTAATAAATAAATTAATTTTAAAATTTAATCTTTAAAAAACTCAAATTTTTATTTTTTTTATTTTTTATCCAAATTTATAAATGACTTATTAACATGTATAAGACATTTGATGGTCTAAACTTTATTATTCTACAGAATTTGTCGATTCAATAAAAAAAAATAGTGCGCTAAAACGTGATAAACAGACTAATTACCTTTTTTTATAAAAAAATGTAATTTTTTATTAATAATTATTTAATTTAATTTATAATTATTAATTTAACTAATAATTAATTATTTAATTAATATAATATTAATAATTTAATAATTAGTCTGTTTAAAAAAATTTAAAAAAAAAAGCTCGCGAAATGAATTAAACAATTCTAGCATTGTCTCAAATTTTCTTTTTTGCTTTGTTGCAACAGTGTTAAGATTTATTCGTAAGCTCTGTATGCGAATAAAAAACAAACTGAAATTACTTTAATAAATTTTAATGCATTATTTAATAATAAATAATTTACATAATTTATTTAATATATATATAATACTTAGCATTTAATAAAGATATAATTCGAGGTTTGAGGTTTAATAATAAATTCATAACTCTTTTTAGATTTTTGAACTATTATTTTTGCCATTATATATTTGATATATTCACAGTTTATTTCCTTCTTTATTTTAAAGTAGGTGTCGTAATACCTAGACACGATTATACAATAAAAAGAAAACCAATGAGATAATTAAGAATTTTCCTGGTAGAAAATGGTATTCATTTCATTCTGAGTAGAATTTTTAATGTTTTGATTTAAAGCTTCACAAAAATACATTAATCCTTTTATGTTTTATAAGTGAATTGCATTTGATGAACTAATATACTTATAATTTTAAACAAATGCCTCAATTATATTTTCAAACTAATACATCAATCATTTTTTATTTAACGTTTTTAGTTCGCATGGAATTTCTTTAATTAAATTAGATCTTTTATTATTGAAAGCTGTTTTTTATAATACATATACTAATTGGAATGAATAATATATCTCTTAAGGTGTTGGTAATCTTTTTAAAAAAATTCTATAAATTTCTGAAGCTATTATTAAAATTTTAATGAAATTAAGCTTATGTTATGCAGTTAAATAAAAATAGGAGGTTCGGTAGAGGAATTAATTTATGCGACTGTCACGTCGTAAACATAAGTACGATTTCACACCGACCATAATGAAATCACTTATTTTCTTTCTGTTCTAGTCTTTCCCAATTTCTCTACTGTTCTGGACGGAATAGTTCTTTCTTTTTTGCAGTTGATGATCATGGTATGATTCTCTTGAGATCCATTGAATACTGAAAAATTCCATTAATCGCAGTGAGATTCGTTATCTATTAAAATGCCTCTTTCTTTACATTTTTAAAGACGGCACGGACGTTAGGCAGAAACCTATACAGTGTCACTATCTTATTATCTCAACTAAGGCTTACTTTTGGGGAAAAGGCTATATTATTTATCAGTTAAAAGTTATTTAAAAAAAGCCGAACTTTCCATTTTTGATTTTAAAAACAGAAGGCATATTTCATGTTATCATGTTCCTCAGTTATCTTGTTAATACTCATTCAAATGGATGTATAGATGAAGTAATTTTAATCTGTCTGCATTCGAAAATTAATTATTTTATACACCTCAATCTTGATTTTAATTTTAGCTTTCGAGTTGTGCGAATTTTTATTTGCTCGTATTGTCTCTATCATTTGCCGAACCCAAAATGTTGCTTCAGTAAATTCTCTTCTTAAATAAAATTTCTTCTAATTTAAAAAAGTCAATTCTTCCTTTAAGTTAAAAATTCTTTCACGTGGGCTCTTTACCCTGCTTTCTGTCTTCCTCTTCGAATTATGTCTCCTGCTGATCATGGCTCGTACAAAGAAATCTTAATAATGAATAAAAATCATTTTCATAGAGAATAAAATATATTGTTAGAAAACACTCTTCGCGTGATTCTCCTGAAATCAAAAAATATTTTGCATGAATGTAATTCTATAAAAATTTAAAGATATTTAAAATGTTTGAATTCTCTATATTAATCCAATTCTAGAGGTTAAAATTTTCAAGGATAATGTTTTTACTGCATTCTTTTTTTACAAGTACAGTACACTTCCGAATATCCGACTTAATGTGGCGAAAGGGCAGGCCGGATAATAAAAAAGCCGGATAGGCCGGAGTTCTATGAACTCATATCTTTGGCCACCAGTATCAGAAAACAAAGTTTTTATACTAAAATACACTGTTGTAAAATGTATTTTCGCACTTCTTATTGAGTATTAAGATCTCCATTTGTCTTAAGCTACGTGGAACATGAATGTGGCAGCGACCTGGTGAACCATAGAAGCTATCGTCGAGTTAAAATGAAAGGCTCTGTACTGATAGTTTATATATGTTTATATACAGCACTGGACGTTTCAAGATTTTATTAGAGAAAAAATAAGTTAAAGCATATAAACTGTTCACATTTTAATATAAATTCTGTAATGCCTAACTTAAATGCAGGAAACATAAACAAAACTTTAACTTTAGGCCTAATTCGTAAGAAAATTGACTCAAACAGATTTCATTTTTCACGATACATAGCTGGCGTCTTATCCTAGGGGTAGCGCGTCTTTCCTGTGATATGGGTGTCCTGGGTTCGAGCCCCGGTTCGGACATGATTGTTCTTTACTCTATGTTTTATTTGTGAGATGTGTGAATACGCCCTCCTGTAAAAAGGGGTTGTGTAAGCGAGTGTGTGAGTGTCACCTTCATATGAGCTAGAAGTCAAACATCTGTCCTCGAGTGTTCAGGGATCTTTACCCTCAGAAGCTACTGCACCTCTTTTTCCTCTGAAACGCGGACACGACATCATCATCAAATGATACACAGATATGAAAAGGTAACCCTAACATGCCAAAATTTACAATTTTTCTGTTTTTGAAAAATAGGCCGGAACCGGATACTCGGGAGGGATCTGTAATAAATTAAAATCAATAAAAATCATTAATTCATTAAAAAATTGTTTCACTCCAGTTAGCTTTGCTTATATTTCTACGCTATAATATGACAGAGCAAGAATTAAACAAATCTCAAAGATGAAACAGAGATTCATTAGCATAACAAAAAAAAAAAAAAAAAAAAAAAGCACTATCTTTGTGATTTTAACGATCCGTTGATTCCTCGCAGCTTTCAATTCCAATTCTTAATAAATCACGAGCTTTATTTTCTCAAAGAAATCCCCCTGAAAACAGCCTTCTTGTATTTTCAAGCAAAATGGCAAGAACTTCGTATTATTTACTGATCGTTCATCACGCCGGGTGTGCTTAAAATGGATTACTTCCCAATTTAGCAAATTCGATAAGCGCAATTTATGCGCCAAGGCTAGAAGTGGGGGGTGCTTCTGCTAAAACTATGTTCTATGGAAGCCCCCTTACCCGCATTGTCCATGAAATAAGATGAATTGACGGTGGTATCCCTTGCCTATTCATCAGGATCATTTTACAGATCATTATTCATCTGGTGGACTAAGAAAGATGCAATTAATAATAATAATTTTTCGTTGGGAATGTGGCTGTTTATGAGCGGTGTTGCTTTTGTTAATGTAATGCTTAAAAAATAAAGGATTTCTTAATAGACCGAGGTGCTGAAAAACGGTGTTTCCGGTTTTTGATCCATTGCCAAAACTTCTTACATTCTGTGAGTGAAAGAGAAACATTCTTACCAATCCATCGCTTGTGTTATAAAAATCGTTAGCTCAGTAGAAGTAGAAGTGTTTCCATTGTAGTCTTTCTTTTTTCGGTTTTCAAAACTAAATGCTACGCATTTGGCCTTTATTTTTAGGTTTAATATCTAATCGGTGAAATTTTATTCTTTAAATTATTATTAAAAGTTTTATATTTTATTTATTTTTATCCAGTTCAGGTTTATTATTTTTAATACAAATGATTGATTTATACTAATACAATGGAAATTTTTATTTTATTGCAACCGATTTATTTATTTGCTATGTAAATTTAACGTTCGATTGCAGATGATTTTTTTTAAAGTAAATTTATTTTTAGGAGCGAACGATTTTTTTATTTTTAAAACTATTAAAATTTAACATTTTATTACAGTCGATTTATTTATTTATTTATTTCTGACAGAGTAAATTTATTATTTCATAGCAAACGATTTATTTGTTATTCTATGCAAAATTGACATTTTATATTGCAAACGCTTGTTTTATTATCTAAATTCAATACTCTATTGAACAATTTACACAATATCAACTTAAATATTTTATAACATTTTATTTTTTTGCTACTCCGAGATTTAATACTCCTGCAGTGAAATCGATATTCTCTTTAAATTAAAAATCATGTTGCAGACGATAAGAGGTCTTTGTGTTTTATATTATTTTACGAAAAAATATTTGTTTAGATAAAAAGCATTGTCAGTATTTTTGAAATTGCATTGATTCATCTGTTCATTTTAATAAATCCTCTACATCAATCGATATTTTCAGTTTAAATAAAAACTTCTCAGACGATAAAAAGATTTCATGTATTGTAATATATTTTACAAAAATTTTACATTAAAAATATTAGATATGAAATTATTTTAAACCTGAGAAACATCTGGAATATTTGCTAGCATATGCATGAAAAAAATCCAAACTAGCTATTTTCCTTTTTATCTTTGAAGAAGTTGTACTTCCGTGTTTTTTACAACATTTGTGTCTTCGAACTAACAAATGCAGGAAAAGAATTAGCGAAGTTTTAAAAAGTCTGCTGAAATCAGGTAACGGTTTACTAGCAAGAAACTTTCTTTTCCGCTGGATGTACATAAAAAATTAAATTGGAAAGCTTTCAAGTCGTAATGCCATGGATGTATATCATTAACAGAAGATTAGTGAAAAGTTTTTCAAATTACACAATCTGCCTCTGCAACGGGTAATTCAAGGTTGTATCGAGTCAGCCTTTTTTTCGGCGTGTTCATTTTTATGCTATTTTATTTTCTTTTTTCTTATTTCTTTGGTGGAAAGTAGCCATTATTTGGAATGACATTTTTCGTTTCTTTCATTTCTTTTTTTAAACAATGTACTTGTATTTTGAAATCCCATTTTGAGATTCAAGAATAATTTGTCATAAAAAAAAAACCCATAACAAGCCGAGATTATCCTAGATACAAAGCTATTCGGGATTTCTTGTTTTATTTATCATCAATTAAAATGGAAACAGAAGCAAAAAAATTCCTGGAAATTCGCTTTTCCTTTGTCTTTTTTTTATATATTTTTATCTTTATCCATATTAATTTTTCTTACACTTCATTGTTTGATTTTTATGTCATTGTTTTTTAAAAAAGACTTCACGGATTTTAGCGCTGTATTTTATCAGTTGGCATCTGAAATTTTTTGTTAGTTCGTTTCTTAATTCTTGATCTGTTAATTGATTTATAAATTCTAAATTCTAATTAATTCTATTATTATTTTTTTTTTCTTCTTTAATCCCACTTTTTAATTCTTCGAAAACTTGCACCAAAAAAAATCCTCCTTCTTATTAACCTAGGTTATATTTTGGATGGTCTTTTGTGCTTTTTTTTTTAAATAAAATAATTTCTTTAGGAAGTCTTCGTTTAAAAAAATGATTTAATTTTCTCGGAAAAAAGTGAATAAAAAAAACGATTTTTATTTTCAGGATGTTTAAATGCAAGTTATTTTTAAATACGAATATAAAGTTTTTGCTATTTATATCGTATGTTTTTTCTTTGTACTTTGTACCTTAATTCCTGTTTAATAAAAGAAAGATTAACTTCATTTTAAATGAATTTTTTATAATAAGTGAATTAAGTAACAGAAACCGTTTTTAAAAACTGACATTTTATGCTTGCATTCAACCGTAAATCTGTATTAAGAACTTAATTCTTTAAGTTTTTGTTCGTTGAAATTGTTTGTAATTGTTGAAATTTCGTATTTTTTTTTATTCTTAATTCTTTTTAATTTGAATAAAAACAGAATTACAGAGTTTATACTTATGTATCAAAATTAATTTTTCTGATTTTCTGGAAGGTTATAAATTCATAATTAGAAGTAATTCGTTATATTAAACGATTCGTCATTTAAAGAGATATATATCCAGCACTGAGATATAATATTTTCTAATTGACTATTGATTAAGTATTATGATAAAATAATATTTAAAATATAATTTCCCCATAAAAATATCTCATTTCATCATATTTCAAATTTATTTTTCACATTTATCTTTTCATATTTGATCAAGTTAAAAAAAATAATCAGTTACAAAATATATTTCTTTCTTTATTTGTTTTGCACCATCTTTTCTTTTTTCAAATAATGGGGATATGGAAAAATGGAAGATTGTATTAGGTTTTCCAATCTGTTTTTGTATGGAAAATTTAAAAGCATTAAAAGCACTTTTTTTTATCAATGATCTAGTATATGCAATAAAATGAAATACTTTCATAAAAATCTACAGATTCTATTTTTTTATATATTTATTCATTAAAAATCTTAGAAAGAAAATTTTAATTTACCGTTATTTAAAATATGACCAAATATATTCCAATTGAATTCAAAATATTTGCAAATAAAAAAAAAGAATGATAAAAATTTGCAATTACTTTTTGCTAATTGACTTGCAATCAATAGTCAAACTGTGACAAATATTTTTTGAAAATGATATTCAAATGATGCATTCTTTTTAGAATGAAATTCAATATTCAAACAAACATTACTCTATTACTAAAATAAATTTAAAAAAAATCTTCTTAGATATCAGAGAAATATACAAAAAAATCCTTTTATGATTATTCTAAACCCTGTTAGAAATCTATCATCCAAAATACAATTAACTTTAATCGGAATTCTTTTACTAAAATGCTAATTCTCTTTTAAATATATCAGTGGCATGCTATTTATTGGGGGTCCGGTAATTTAGATAAACAGAGTGGAACTTTAATGAACAATTAAAATCCTTAAAAAATTGTCCACTATTAATTCTTTGTGTTACAGTTTAACTTAATTGGACATAAGTGTTTATTTTTATTCGCTCTGAGCTACCTGTCAGTCTAATCGGATTCCCATTTAGCACGGCGAATCCTTGCAGTAAAGCAATGCCAGGCACTTAGTACGAGCGCCCTTGCCGAATCGTTAAGCAAATGGACTCATTATTCAAACATTAGATGGAATCAGGCTCCATTCATTTGTGTTGATGAATTTATCAGCGAAAGAGCAGGAGAATGAATGGTTGCCTGGAGATATAACCGCCTAGCACCTTTAAAATTGCATACCGCTTTCTCTGTGTTGATTTGTGCGATACTGTGATGAAAATAGGCAGTAAAAATTTACTGAAACTGCATTTATTTATGGAGGATTTAGAGGTATAGAAATTAAGAATTAGTTTATTAAATTTTAAATAATCTTTTTAATAAAAAAAAATTCTAAAGCTGTTTAATTTAAGTGGACAGTGGACATCGAAATAAGTAAAAATGGACAGAAACATGACATTTTATTTTTATCTTTTCATCACAAAAATATGCGTTTATATTCAACTAACTTAGTGTTATAAAATGTATTGTTTGTAGTGTGAAGCATAGTGTATAAAATGTATGTATGCTAAGGAGTCAAGCATTTCGCACCTCAGAATCATCTCCAATTGATTACATTACCAACTCAGTCATTCATCAACCATTTTTGAAATCAATGCGACATTTTGATCCTGATTCCTCAAAACCACTATCATAGCTCATATGATTACCACACATGCTACATAAAACCGGATGATTCTCTAATCATCTTTGAAATCCATCCACCATTTTAGCAAGCATTTCGTCCCCCAGAATCATCTTCAATTGATTACATTACCAACTCAGTCATTCATCAACTCGACATTTTGATCCTGATTCCTCAAAACCACTATCATAGCACATGTGATTACCACACATGCTACATAAAACCGGATGATTTTCTAATCATCTTTGAAATCCATCCACCATTTTAGCAAGCATTTCGTCCCCCAGAATCATCTCCAATTGATTACATTATCAACTCAGTCATTCATCAACTCGACATTTTGATCCTGATTCCTCAAAACCACTATCATAGCTCATGTGATTACCACACATGCTACATAAAACCAGATGATTCTTCAATCATCTTTGAAATCCATCCACCATTTTAATTCCCACACTTTAAAACTGCATTAAGCAAAAATATCGAAATAAAAAAAATGAAAAAACGCATGGTGATAAATATAAAAAAAGGTATTTAGCCAGTCCATCAAAGATGCTTCTCAGTATAATGTTCACTGCCTATGACAGGCACTCTGGAATCCCCATTCAATTATTTTCAAAAAATTCAAATTATTTAAAATTCAATAAGAAAATGAAATATTTCCAAATAAAACAATGAATAGAGAATGATAATTTTATTCCTAAATCAATATCTGCTTAAACATTTCATGCCTCATAATAATCTGCAACTGATTCCCTTACCGACTCAATTATAATTCAGCCAGCCATCTTTGAGATCGATTCACTATCTTGATCCCGATCCCTCAATCCAACCTAAGGAGGAGCTCGTGTGATTTCCGCACGTAGTCCTCAAAACCATGCGATTTTGTCAAAACTGCCCATTTAGCCAGCCTATTACCTGAAACCATCTTTGAAATAATACATCGCATCTCGGATATCAGAGTTCTCTGCATATCCTTTGACTACTGGTCATCAATTCCATTGCTGCACGGTCGGGAATACCTTAAGCAAGGCATCCAGCCTAAGAGGGGTTTCCTGTTACCAGTCATTAGGGCGTCTCCGAGAAGATGGGCACCCTTTTAAAAGACACGGGGAATATCCTCGAAGAAACGTGACCACGAAACGGGGTAATTAAAAATGATAACCCTATTAAGTTAATCGCAGGAATCTCTAGGGGTTTGCCTTCTCTGGATGAATGAATATGCCTTGCTTCGCATAAAGACGATATCTGATCGTTAAATGGTAGGACTTCCCCAGCAGTTTTTCCTTCGTGAGTTGGTGGTTCAGTTAAATCAAAAGTGGTCTGAGTTTAGCATTTGCATTTATGGTTTAATCTTTAAAAGCGCTTGAAGTTCTTTGATTAAAATGCATCCGATGGTCTCTAATGCCATCTTAGTAATAAATTAGACGCCCGATGTAATATACTTTTTTTTACCATCCAAAGTTGGTAATTCGATTTACAAAAAAAGGTGCAAATCACATTTATTTAATTGGTTCAAAACATTCAAATTCGTAAATAGAAAGTTCGTAATAAGAATCTTGTATAATAAGTTTAATAATTAAATATACTTGTTGTATGTTGTGTCTTCGATACTAAATTCAAATCTCAAAATATTTTTGAGGGTAAATAATTGATCGATTCTTTCCAACAGGCCCTTTGTGGTATATTATTTTTTTGATATCAGATCTAGTTCTTCAAATCTTGTTGAAACGAATTAATGGATCGTTTCTTTCCAAAATATTCCTTTGAAACAAAATTCAAATCTCAAAATATTGTTGAGGGTAAACAGTTGATCGTTTCTTTCCAATATGCCCTTTGTGGTATGCTGTAGTTTTGATACCAGATCTAGTTCTTCAAATATTTTTGAAGGGATTGAATTGATAGTTTCTTTCCAAAAGGCTACTTTGCCATTTGTTTTTTCCAAATATGCCATTTGTGGTATGTTGCATTTTTGATACCAAATTCAAACCTCGAAATATTATTGAAGGGAGTTAATTGATATTTTTTACCAATATAACCTTTGCCGTAACTAGTAATTTTGATATTAAATCCAATTCTTCAAATATTGTTGAATGGAGAGTTAGTTGATCATTTCTTTCCGAAATGCTCCTTTGCAGCATGTTGTGACTTTGACACTAAATTGAATACATTTTTGAAGGGAGTTAAGTGATTATTTTTCCCAATATGTTCCTTGCGGCATGATGTGTCTTTGATACCAAATCCAACTCTCATAATATTGTTGAACAGAGTTAGTTTATTGTTTCTTTCAATAAATATGTTTTTCGCTAAATGAGTTAAATGGTCATGGTTATTTCCACCAATTTTCATCGTTTCAACCAGACATTGTTGGAGGTTTAAGAGTTTTGCTAAAATAATGTTTAAAGAAGTCTAGCATTACAAGCTTAAACGAACATTTGTAATTTAAAAATATTTTAACAAATCAAACACTCGTACTTATAAATGGACATGTTGGATTAGCGAGAAAACCATATCAATTATGTTGTATTAATTTACTATTTTTTAATAGGAGAAGAGGTATCTGCAAATGTAATAAAAAAGAATGTTCACCTATCTAATTCGAATTTTCTTAAAAATGTGTTTAGGTTGTTGTTTTTTTTTAATTATAAAAAAATGACAAATCGTATAACGGAAATCGAACACAGCTTTTGAAAACCAGAATGCTTTATGCTATATGCGATTCATATGCATTTTTTTAACTTGATGAATGAACATTTCTATTTTATGAATAATTCCATTTTTTTTGAAGAAATAATTTTAATACAGGATAAAAATTGTTTTTTTAATTCAAAATTCTTCGCTTCCCAATTTGAAAATTTATTATCAAGCATTTGTGGATCAATTTTAATATAAAGTAGTAGTTATATTTAAAGAAAAAGCTCATTCCCTTCATGTGACAAAAATAAAAATGAAATAAAATTGAATAATCACATATAAAGTTAAATCATTTTGGAAGTAAAATATTCATGCTTATTTTTAAAAGCTGTGCGTTAATTTTCTTCTTCCCCTCCTAAAATAAATTATAAAGTCTTTCGAAATTGAAAAGTTTTCCCAGAATAAGGAAAACAGAGAACTTATTTATCTGATCGAATATATAATACCTCATTATATATAATATTTCAATGTCAGAGTGCAGCTATCTTGAATTTTTGTTTGTCACTTACTTTAACTGAAACAAAAATACTGTAAGATTTAGCGATTCTTGAAAAGATTATATCAGGTTATCTGCACGTAAATATAGTATTTGGCAAATATAATCCTGCTTTTCGAAATATTTGATCTCAAAATTTATTGAGAGTAAGGACAAAAGTATTTTTTACTGGGAACTGCACCTTGACATTTGCAGATTTTTTAATTTTAATCTTAATTTTTAAAAATGTTTCAGAATAAATTCATGAAGTTATACAGAGAGTCGAAAAAAAATGTCCATCTAACGATACATTATTCACTGTTATATTAATTGACAAAAACAGTATGATGTCGACAGTAATGGTATACGGCGTTTTTAAACCAAATGCATCACAAATAATTATAATTTCCTTATAGACAACTACAGAAAGAAAATTTTTGACCTAGAAAGGAGTTTAATTCTACACTCGATCATTCCTTTATATAACTTGGTAATACAAAAATATCTATGTGATATTCTATTTCATGACAGGTACTGAAGAATTTATTTCTAGTCATTAATGAGCATTTGATAAAGGTAGGCGTTTTTCTGAGTGTGACTCTCTGATTCTTTTGAAATTACTTCTTGCATGTAACTCTCTGATTCTTCCGAATTCACTTCTTGCATGTAACTCTCTGAATCTTTCGAAATTACTTTTTTCGTGTGACTCTCGGAATCTTTCGAAATTACTTTTTTCGTGTGACTCTCGGAATCTTTCGAAATTACTTCTTGCCTGTGACTCTCCGATTCTTTCGAAATCATTTCTTGCATGTAACTTTCTGAATCTTTCGAAATTACTTTTTTCGTGTGACTCTCGGAATCTTTCGAAATTGTTTCTTGTATGCGACTCTCTGAATCTTTCGAAATTACATCTTACATATTTATATAATTCGAATATGTCATACACTCTGTCTCAATACTTTCCTTGAAGGAAGCAACAGAGAAGGAATTAAAAGAAATTTCTCAGAAAATCGTTTGGTGAGTGTATTATGCAAAAATATCAAGAATATCAACAACAGAAAGTGACGTTTTATTCATCAAGGAGACATGAGACAGTTAGTAAAACAAAGCCAAAGCATTTTTAAACTTTGGCACAAGGTATGGAATTTTCTAGAAGGATCTCTGGAGTTTGGTTACTAATAGATATATCTCCTTAATTGTTGCATTTTATTTAAATTTTTTATTGTCAGTCGTTTTCTTGTGTTTTCTAAATTCGCAATCACATCATCAAATGATCGCTGAGGGTAGAGGTTATTCTTTTCAGCATTCATCAAAAATATCTATAAACTTCTTTTCTTTATAATAAGGCTGAATGTTTAAGGAAATGATACTAGATTTGTGACAATACTATTCAAGAATACCTCACTTGGTGAAGAACGGTTTATTGCACAGATATTAATAATTTACCAAATTACCAATAATAATTATTACTCACGTAAGTCAACCATCTGACTCTCCGATCCGCCACAAAGGCACACGGATTTAAACCATAAAAACTGAATGACCGGACCGCCGCAACAGCAACATTGGCGGGAACTGTGGTTGAATCCTAAGGGCCGTCACCGGCCACGGTACACCCTCACCGAAGGAAGTATGTCCCGTCATCGATGGGAGGAGTCAGATCCCCCACCTATTAGTGTACCCTCCAGGGTGGCGAGATCCAACCACCATGCCGGAAACATCTCATCCTCATTTCGAGATACCCCCCGGGGGTCTTATTACTCACGTAAAGAAAATTTTAACCTTCTCCCCTTATTGCATTATTTTTTCCTTCATTTGTTCATTTACAAAGAAATTACAGCAATTTGTAACCATGAAATTGTTTTGAATAATCCTGCCCCACAATTTTTTAAAAATTTTCCTACTTCTGGATAAAAATTCTCGAATAATAAAAGGTTAATCGAAATAAAGTGTAAAAGCTTTTATCGCTACTAATAATATTTCTTCCTTATTATTTGAAATTTTAATGTAAAAGTGGCCATTAAAGTACAACAAAATGTTCTCATACTTAACTGAATCTACTCTAGCTGGTCTCAGTGAGGTTCTAGTTGTAACATTGTCAGCCAGTGCATATCATATTCTCTGACGTAAGCACGAGAAGATGCTTTTGTGATTCCATAATGCTTATAACTATATCACATTGCATCCTAGTTTGTGATAACAGATACATTTTGAGGCATCATTGGTCATATAGCCTGATAGTCAATAGTCTATAGTAATAATCTGCTGGTGATTTTGGAATAAATTGATCCTTTGCTTCATATGAAGATTCGTATTTGATTTTTTAGGTCAAGAATATCTTCATTATTTGTGGTTTATAATATTTATCCATGAAAAGAAGTCGCAAAAACTCCCTTACTGGTGTTTTATATTGTCAGCAATTTAACGTTTCAATTCATAGTTAATTCGAAAATTTTATGCTAGATCTAAAAGAGTCGTAATAATCGTTCCAAGAAGCGCATTTAGGGATTTTGCTGTCTCTAGGCGATTTACAATATGAAGTCCTTCTTTCAATAAGGTGGCCAATTAAGTTTCACTTTTTAACTAATTTTTACATATTAATGATATATTTTCGACTAATACTTTCTATTTTATTTACTCTCTGAAAATGTTTTTGTTTTCAGTTATCTGGGATGATTTCAGACTACCTGGCATCCAGAATGTGTACACATTATTATTTAAGAGGATGTTCAGTTTTATTGATATTCTAATTACTAACTGAGCTAAATGAAACTAATAAGGGCCTTTATTATATTTAATAAAATGTCAATATTCTAATATTTTATCTGCCATAGAAATGGTATTTTTTACAAAAGTATTTATATGTGAAATGGAAGATAAAGTTTTCTAAGCGACAGCCTTTCATTCTAATGGCTCAAGGTAGTTGTTTAATCTTAGTTGCAATTCCTTATTTGCCGCTAATCTCTCTGTTGTGGCATTACTGTAATTGGCTGATCCATCCAAGCAGATGAAACAAAACCCTTAGGAAGTGATATATCTATATCTATCCATCTATCTAGTATCTATCTATCACATTCACGAAATAGTGATATTTGGCGTAAATCTGTAAATTTGGCGTTTTAACTGAATGTATCATGCGGAAATGTATTTTGGATACCTTCTTATTTACCTTTTAGGCTAAAATTTGATACTGAACTATAATTGTAGTCACAAGATCGCATACCGTATTTCAGTGATTAATTTTCTGTGTTTAGAAGTTATTGCATTTACAACCACCCGAAAGTGCAGACAGATGGAAGGTCATATCTTTGACAGATTTAGTTCAAAATTTGATCAGAATCTATATTTTAGGTTGCTAAAACTGTGAACTAAATTTTATTTTTCTGGTTCTTTTCGGCTTATAATTATCGAATTGACTAGTACTGTAAGTCGGACTGACATACTTCCTCAGAATGATCTTCGTTCAAAATATAATAGAAATCTACAAATTTGGTCTAAAACCCATATGTGAAATGTTATCTTTCTTGCTCAAAGCGTTTTTTAATTATCATGTTGGCAAACAGATATTATAAAAAATGTTTTTCAGACTCGAGGTGGCCTGAAGCCTGGAAATTCGTCAAAAACCCTAATTCGGTTTTTTTTATAACCCTTATATTACTTTTTCTATACATTCTATATAAGAAAGCAAAAAAGCTGAATATTATCAATAATCTGGAGATAATAAAAAAAATGTGAAAGTTTGAGGCGCTGGTATATATGTTTCAAGTAGATTGAAACTTTAACCATATGCCTAATATATTTTAATATTTAATGAATTTTGAAGAATTCCCCATCTTATATTTATTGTGGCTTTATTTCCTTATAGTGTTGTTTCCAATATTTCATGATTTTTAGTTTTCACTCCCAGAATTTTGATTAAAAATTAATATTTCATTTCATACTATTCCGATAAAATGGTGTTTTTAAAAATGTTTCTAATTTCCATCGTTTTTTACCTTTTAATATTTAATTTATAATCCGTTATCATACATTTAAAATCTTCTTCCTTATTTTGTCTTAAATGCTCTATCAGATGTCAGAATCAAAATTGTTAATTAATTGATTTATTGATAATTAAATTCTAAAAGTATAAAAATATTTATTAAAATCACAGAAATCTTGTTCACATGAAAAAGAAAGGACAAAAGATCGATTATGAAGTTCCAAGTAATTTTTTTTTGGGGGGGGGATTTAAAGATTATTGATACTTTGACGATAATAAAATTTTACATGCGAAAAAGGAATTGTACTTTTGTTTTAAGCACGAAGAATAATAGGATTTCAATAAGAAGCATGCAAATCGAAATAGTGCTTCAGAAAGAAATATTTTCTTAGGCACAGTCTAGTTGTGTATTTCAATATCTTTTCTCTCGAAAAACTTTTGTAAAAGCAGGATTTAGTTCTCTCCGTTTCTAGGGACGAGCCTTCTTTATTGTATATACGGACAATAAAGTTATAGCATAAAACGTATGCGGTAGGATACACCTAATAGTCTTCCTTTTAGTATTTCTGCCTTTCCAGACAATCGTGGATGCAACATAAAAGCAAGTGATTCTGGCTTATCACTAGCCTACTTGTTATTTGTTCCATTGAACCCATATTAATTATGTAATATTCTTCCTTCCATTTATCACGTGACTTTTCGAAGATGGTGTGGACCATGTTTGCATGTTAGAGAAGAAAAAAATTACTAAGTGATACATATCGTTAATTATTTTTTAAGAGAGTAACTATGCGATATTAATATAGATTTGTATTTACAAAACTCGTGTAGATAATAGAGGGCTTATTATGCGCATTTCTTCTCTACCAGTAAACTCAGAACCACCAATATCACTAGAAATCAGTTTTTGAAATGGCGCTTGAAAAATTAACGTAATTAGTTTTGTTTAATATTGTTCATTTTTCTTTTATCTATACTTAGTCGATTTTAATGCTAACTTTGATCGCTTCGAAATTTGCATTTATAATGAGATGCATTAAAAATGAAATCGATGGAACTGAAGTAATTATAAAATTTTCTCAGATATATACATTAAAAAAATAAGGAATATCCAAACACTGTCGGATATATAGATATAAATTTCGAATTTCTCCAGAAATACTGGACGATTTTCTTATGATTAGTAGTGATATCTTAACTGGATTTTACTTGGAATTTTACATAATCTGTCCCATATATTTGGCTAAAATTATTAAATTTTGTTATGTTTTACATGCGCAATTATAAATTATTTTTTACGTATATCCATATTTCCTAATATGGATAAAGTAAAAAATATGGCAGAGTATTCGCTTTGAATTGTAATACAATGCTTCGCTGGCATATTTTAAAGTATTTTGTAAGGTTTATACAATTTAGTTGAAAGTTCTGTACTTTCTAAATAAAGAAAGCAGAGTTTCTTGTGGAATTTTGGGAAAACTGGGATTATTTTAAAGAAAACTTTTATATTTTCTTAAATAGGCGATATATTTTTCCGAAAATTTATATAAGTGTTACGCAAAACACACTAAATTATTTATATAACTTACAAATCATTATCAGAGTTCTTTAAAATAGGGATTGATCATTTAACTCTCCGTCAATTTCTGGAAGAACTCTGACTAAATTTTCATTGAAAAATATGTGCTAAACCATTATCTTTACATTTTGTAAATTAAAAGACTTTAATGCAGTCTTTTTAGAGATTCGAAAAATTATGTAAATCTGAAAATACTAGGACAATTTTAATATTATAGTACGTAATCGATAATATATAAATCAAAAGCCAAGTTAGACCGCACGTTTTCAATGAGACACACAAAACACCACATTATATATACTTCCCATTCGAAATGTTTTCAGTATTTGTTTACTGAATGGTGGTAACTGAAACAGAATCTTTTAACAAAAAACTTTGGTAAATATTTGATATATCGCTATTTGATTAATCAACTGCTGTGCACACTTTAGTGAAAATATCAACGAAAACAATTCTTGAGTTGCTACTTATAAAATATTCATAAATGCTGAGATTACTATTCAATAAATAGAAAAAAAAATGAAAAATAGCTTTACTTATTTTAAAATCTCTTCATGATATGAGAAATTGAAATCAACGAAACTATTTATCATTATTTTACTGTTTCAACCTTTTCCCAAATTATATTTTAACTATAATTATTCTTGGATTCAAAAAATTATTCCTCATTTGCTACTGGATCATATGAGATTAAGCATAAATTGAAAGCATATTAAACATGTTATTTACTAAGCAAAATTTCTCACAACGTGAAAAAGTAAGGTAAATTAGTACATTGAGAAATAGATTTTTCTTTCATAAAATATTACAAAATTGTTAATTAATTATTCCAAATTTCCAATAATTTTTTTAAATAAAACCGTTTATTTATTTTTTTTTCTACCTTCTTTTTTTCCGAAAAGATACATTCCTTTTTATGTTAGCAGAATTTAAGTTTTTAATGTTATCTTACGTCTTTTGCTTTTTCTCGAATTCTCAAATTTAATAAAATCATTTTACAAAAAAAATCTCATAAATTAAAATTTTATTAAATCTTATTCAGTCATCGAACTATTCCATATTTGATAGAGGGGTTTTTCTGAATCTTTTCTGCATTTCCTGAACTAAGCAATCTGTTCCCAAGATCTCTTTTAATCAAAAATAAGCAATATGTTCATTGAAAAAGATGTTTCAGCATTTTTAATGCTTAATAATGCGAGAGAAAAAAAAAGAAAAGAAAATTGTATGTTATTTCCCAATGTAACCTCATTATTTAAAGTCTGTATAGGATTACAGCTTATTTCGTAATTTAAGCATTATAAAATATCTTTTCCAATCTATTTGCAAACGTTTGAATAAATCGTTTAATAAATTTCTAAACCATAAGGTATTTTCCCCCCCCCTTCATATCTGATTTAAGGCAAAAGGAACAAAAACTTCCAGTTTTCAAATAGTTTTTGCCTTTTAACTGAAACCTCAAGGGGGGGGGGCACCTCTAAATGAGGATGGGATGCTTCCTGTATAGTGTTTTAACTCGCCACCCTGGAGGGTACACAAAAAGGTGAGGGATCTGGCTCCTCCCATCGATGACGGGACGCACTTCCTTCTGGAAGGGTTGCACCGTGGCCGGTGACCCTTAGGACTCAACCACAGTTCCCGCCAGTGTTGCTGTTGCGGCGGTCCGGTCATTCAGTATAATTTATCCGTGTGCCTTCGGGCGGATCGGAGAGGCAGTGATATGACTTGCCTTTTAACTTATATATTTTCATTTCAAGATGCTTCATCGATTTATTTGATGTAATCATTCAAAAATTCTTTTTATTTCATTTCTTTTCCAAAATTTTACTCCGAATGTAGTTACATGTCTTAAAAATCAGAATTTTTTTTACCTTTAATTATTTTATTTGATATGAGTATATTTTACTGACCATCTGAACACAATTCATTTCGGAATTGGCCATTGCATTTTGATCGTAGCCAAAACATAAAAAAAGATCGAATAATCATAATAAATGAGTAAGCGTAATGAAGAATAAATAACCAAAAAGTATAACATTTTTGTTGATTACAACCTAAAAATATCTCATAACAAATAAAGCTAATATAAAACGAATAGTTTAAAAAAAAATCTTTTCTACATTTCCATTATCCAGTCATTGGTTTTTAACAAAATATGCGATCAAAATGAAGATTTCTCATTTGTTTTGGTCAAAAGCCTAGTTCTTTCACAGAGCGTTTCTACCCACGGAGCAATAAAGGAAATGCTGAGACCAGCAACAGATGGCGCCTAATATGTGTTTCACTCATAATTGGCATCATATTTCATCGAAAATGTTTTCAATGGAGGTAAAATGGGAAGTCGATAAGATGTATATGAGTTGGGATATTGCAAAACATGTTTCCCTGCCTAATGCATTGGACGAACTGCAATAGGAAACGCTGTTCAATTACTTTACATTGCATTACTTAGCAAAGTAAGGTTTCAAAGTGTGAGCAATTTCATATAAATCCAGATACATTGATCTTATTCAGATAATAGAATATTGAAATAATTCATAAATTAAAATAGGATAAAAAGTAGATAATCGGTTAATTAAATAAAAATAAATAGGATAAAATTTGAATAATCGGATAACTAAATAAAAATAAATAGGACAAAAATTGGATAATCTGATAGTTAAATAAAAAAAATAGAAAGACATTTGATAATCGAATAATTAAATAAAAATAAAAAGGATGAAAATTGAATAATCAGATATTTAAATAAAAATAAATAGGATGAAAACTTGATAACCGGATAATTAAATAAAAATAAATAGGATGAAAATTGGATCATCGAATAATTAAACAAAAAACAAAACAAATAGCATGAAAATTGGACAATCGGATAGTTAAATTAAAATAAATAGGATAAAATGAAATTTGCTTAAAATATATCAATTTAATATTCACAACAATAATATTTTTTTTACATTTTCTGAATCTACATATTGTATTAAGATAACACTACTTAGACATATCAGACAAAATCAGTAATTTTGCTGTATTTCCTTGAAAAGAATTGGTTTGTGAATTTCATTTTCCCTCTGAAAGTAATCCAGATAATTGACAATCTGGATAACTAGAATTTGCATAATTGTATTCTGCAGCAACTTTAGAAATAATTATGCGAAATTATATTCCCAAAAATGTTTTTTTTTCTTATTTTAATTTTATAATATAAACTTTTATTCTGGTGCATTTATGAATATGTTCCATTCGTCGTTCAACAAATTTATGCTAGCTGACTTACACCAATGTGGTTTAAAGAGACGCTTTCCTTAAAGAAGTCGGTCCTTTAATGAAAATACAGAAAAAAATTAAGGAATGTTAAAGATCTGCAAACGTCTTAAGGGGGTGTAATTGCTTACATCTCCTTGCATCAGTCTTATGAGATGGTAAAAGCACATGGGGATTTTTAATTGACAATACGCAAGAACTCTAATTGTTTTAAGTAGAATTACAACTTGAAACATTATGTAAAATAATTTAATTCTGTAAAATTAATTGCACCATTTTTTATTTAGTATTCATTTAAAAATCTTAGTGTTAATAAAGAATTATAATATTTAATGAACGAAAATCAATAGTAAAAATATTTACGTCAAAACATTTCTTGCGAAAAAGCATGTGGAACGAAACTCAATGGTACTGTTCTTCTATCGACAACCTTGTATTTTTTTCACAATATATTGAAGTTTGTTGTTGTTGTTGTTTATAATGGCACTTGCCACGGACAAGCTCACCGACGAAGTCAGCGATTTTAAGCCAAGGGAGCGTCTCTTGTTTTAGTAGCGCCAACTAGGGCCAAGAGTACGTCTTAGCTACTCACGCATCACATTCGCTTGCACAACCCCTTTTTACAGGGGGGCACATTCACACATCTCACAGATAGAATAGATGAAGAACAACCATGCCCAAACCGGGACACGAACCCAGTACGCCCAGGTCACGGGAAAGACGCGCTACCCCTATGCCAGGATGCCGGCATTGAAGGTTGTATTTATATTTGTTGTATAAAATAAATAATGTTGATAGATGGCCAAATAATATAAAAAAATTATACAAATCTGTTTACTTATACAATTTGGGCACCAATACCAAGTACTATATCCAATATTTCCAGATCTTAACACGTTGATTATGTTGGATTCGCATACAACCAGATCAACAAACGGACGAGCAATATATCATTGATGAATATATTTTAAAATGAACAATTCTAGTAAAAAAAATCATACGCTATGTTCCAACTACATAAAATTTTCATTTATCGTGTTTGTTACATACTGATTGATGGACAGTCAGAATTCCTTTAGATGATTTTCATCGAAAGTGACTTAAAATTTAGATTTGAATATATAAAATTTCATTTGTCTGATTTGTTCCATTTTAGAATTATTGTGTTTAAAAAAAGAATACATATAGTTCTAAACAGGCTGTTTTCATACTCAAACTAAAACGTTTGAATGGAGAAAACACTAGACAACTTTTATTCTTTAAACTGCACTGTTACAACTGCACTGTCTTTAAACTGCACTGTTTATTCACTGTTACAACTTTTATTCTTTAAACTGCATTGCCGTAAACAAGGAAATCACGTAACGAAAGAAGATTTTCCTTGGTTTTCAAGAGAGCATGGATGATATAGTATTTTTCTTATAGATGGCGTTCTAAATTCGTGATTTATTATAATTGGTTTTTAAATCATTTCATTCGTGTCAGAAATTTCATTGATTTAATGTTGCAAACGATTTTTATTCCATTGTAAGGAAAATAAAATTCCCGAAAAAAAGGAAACGTTGCAATTTTAACAACTTCCTCTTCTATATTAACTTTTATTTTATCTAATCGCTATAATTTTATTTGTAATCATTTTGCATGACGTTTATTTTATTTTGAAAATCATTTAATAAATTTGTATAAGGAAAATGTCAAACTACGAGAAAGTAAAACAAATAAATAAAGTAAAATACAGGAAACATATGGAAACAAAGAAAAATGAGTATATGCTTTTGTAAAAACTATATTAGAGCATAGAGTTTAAGAGTTGTTAAACAAAAGAGTTAAAAACAGAAACTAAATTAAAAATCTTTTTAAAAATTTAAATATTGAATTATATTTGGAAAGCCAGTTAAGATGAAGGTGTTTTTTTTCATTCTTTAAAATTTATTCCTGGAAAGAAAAAATTTCTTCTTCTTTTTTTCTTTTATTAGATGAACAATAAGGAGAAACGGCATCTATATTTAAAATAAATTGCCAAAAATAATTTTTAACAATTTGATTTACTCCTGTTGCAAATTTGTGATAGTTTATGATAACTTCTGATACTAATTTCAAATTGTGACAACTAATAAACAACTGTTCAAATCGAACTAATACTGTCCAAGTAATCAATAAAGTATAAATCCTCTGCTTTTAATTAGATATATTCTTTGGATTTAAGAAAGGCAATATGGATATTTTAAACATTTACAATTAAAGGATTTATTAAACTCATAAAAAATTTTCGTTTTGATGACGAGATAGATTATTTTTCAGTTTCAAAATTTATTTTCTAATTTCTGATTGGGATGTTTTTTTAATGTTTCAAATGATGATAAATGATATTATGACATCAGTTAGATATTTTAAACTGATTGACATTATTACATCATTATTAGACATTTGCAAAATAATAACAGAAGGCTTTACCATGAAAATTATTAATTATTTATTAAAAAAGTTCTTTTGTCAGTGGTTTGAGAATATGTTTAATGATTCTTGTCTTATCTCATACTGATTGGTCTCAATCCACATCACAAGGTGGCGCTATTCTTATTGGTCGTACAGCTGTGCTTGCTATTATTGCACAGTGATTTTAAATGCCACAATTTCTGATTAGAAAAGTCATTAAATAAATTTTATTTAATATATTTTATGTAATGGTTGCATGAGAAAAACGTTAGACATAACTGAAAGGTTAAGTTACATTAATTTGACTTTAATTTTTAAATTAAATTAAATTTCTTAATTTTGCCATATTTAAACCAAGAATGTATACCTTTTTATTTATCTTATAAAAAAATATACGTGTTTGAAAAACTGTACATAATTTAGGAAAATTCTTTAAAAAAAGTTTTGATTTTTCAAAAATTAGAATGTGTCAGATAGCTACATTATGAATTAAGCAATATCCCACTGACACAAATCACATTATAAAAATTCTGCAATAAAAATAAAAGTCCCTTTTTGCTATTAAAATATTCTTTACTGTCAAAAAATATTTTGATAGTATTTTTAATGGTATAACTATGCATTTTTCAACTTTCCAATTTTAATTTACATCGCGGTTGCCATATATCGGTCTTTTATACAAATTTTTATCAGAAAATATTTAAAAAAAGATTTTCAAACACTCATCGTTACCGTTTGGAACAGTCATAGAAAGCTTGTAAATGGAAATAAAAACGCTATAAACGCCAAACATAGCCAAATGGCTTCACGATGCACTGTAGGTTTTTCAGCTAATAACGAAAATGTTTTTATTTGAATTTTTAAATATATTGCAGTGTTGTGTCACAGTAAATTAATTTTAATTTCATTACATTCATTTATAATTCATAGAAGGCATTTGACTTATAATTAATTATATAATAGTTACAGTTATTTAGAGAAGATAAAACTGAATTAAAACTTGAATTTTAAAAGAAAATACAATCATGTGTGCATATATTTATGAAAAGTGCTTTGAGAAAAAAATTTATATTGTAACATTTCCATTTCTTTTACTTTCCAATTTTAAAATGCAAAAACGGAATTTTTTCTCTTACCTAAAAGTGGTATTTTTCCCTGACGAAAGAACATCAACATAAAAAAATGAGAACTAGGAAAAAAAAAACTCTTTCTAATAATATTGAAGTGCCATTTTTATTTCTTTTCCTTTAGATCGTCAACTACAGCAATACAAAAAAAAAAAAAAAAAAAAAAAAAAGAATAAAGAAGAAAAAAAAAAGTAGAAGAAGAGGGGGTGGGGAGAGAATAAAGAAACAGAAACAGAGATTAAAAAAAATGGAGGTAAGATCTCAATGAAAAGGTTTTTTTTCCCTACATTTTTTTACTAAGTAAAAAAAAAAAAAAAAACCCTAGTTTTGAAAACTGTATTAAAAAAGCATGAAAGTGAAGATGAAGTGACGCAAAAGATAAAATGTATATCAACAAGCTCCAAGGTTTGTACACAAATTATAAGAAGCAGGAAGTACAGTTATTTAGTAAATTGCTTCAGTGTTTTTGTTGAATGAGCTTTGATTCGGTAATAATGATAAAGTTTCAAGCGTTTTGAATCCTAACAGCACTCAAATTTCGTCTCGTTTTTTTTTTCTTTTTTTAAAAATAATTCTGCGTGAAAGAAACTTAAATGATACAGGCTTGTAGAGAAAAATATTTTTAATGGGTTTTTTTTTGTCGTTTTCGAGTTGACTGAGCAGTTTATTTATTAATTCTCTGCCATTTTGGTAAGAATTTTTTTTTACCTTTCATTTCGAAATTGAGTTAATTTGTAAAATGAATAACAATCTCTGTAAAAGCCACCGATTTATGTATGATTGTCAATGGATTGAAAGAGATGAGGATGTGACGCAAAAGATAAACACTATTGAAACCAGTGTTTTTGTGAATTGGTAATTAATTTCATAAATGCTTGTGAGCTTGTAAAAACATACACTCGCACACATATATATATATACAAATATTTCAATCTTTTTTACAAGCCATTCACTTATAAATTCAAGCGCTTAAATGAAATAATAAACAAAATATTGATATTTCTGTAAGTTCGTATACTAAAATATGAAATATTAAATTTATTCATTATTCATTTATTTATAATGCAATCTGCATTAGTTTTGAAAAAACGACAATTCGTTCTACGCATAAATAAGGAAATGTAACGAAAATAATTTATACATCTAATAAAAAGCAAATTTCATGGAAAATAAATTTGTTTTAAAGGACTAAGGTTATATTTCGAGTGTCATTTCAAGACAACAGATTTAAGATACCAACCTTATTCAGAGCTTTCTGATAGATGTTACTGCAAAGAAATAATTCAGGAAGAATTTCGAATGAGGTTATTTTTTTTTTCAGAGGACGCTGTATGAAATTCAGGATACTCTTTTTATTTCTAAATTAATTTTGCTCAAGATATCATTTTTATCATTGAAAACAAGTAACAATTTTTTAATAAAACTAAAATCTTGATCAAAAGAAAACATTTGTTGCTATTAAGACTTATTAATGAAATAAATACAGCTTACTATTACAAATTATTTTAGAAAAAAAAGCGTTTCTCAGATGAGTATAATATCGATCATTATATCGATAAATTGTTTGATGACTAAGCAATAAATCCCTGGGCAGTGACTATGTTAAGGTTGATTATTGCATTATGCTTGCTTTTGTAGGGGTTGTAAATAGTGTTATGGATGGGCCATGCTGCTGGTGACCAAAACAGTTCCTTATCAGTGGAAATTGTAAATAATATAAACAGTAATTAGTTCTTCTGTACAAAAAAAAAAAAAAATTACGGAATAGACGCGAACAAAAAAGTATAGACCCTGGACAGAATTAAGTATGTTAATCGAAGAGAAGTGAAAGAAAATCGAGTTTAAGTATTATTCTGGGACAAAAGTCCAGTAATCGAAGAAAGATGAGAAAAAGTCGGTTAAGGACTTTCACTCTGAAACAGCTCTAAATATAAAAACCGAAGAAGGTGAAAGGATGTCGAATATGGGCTTTTATTTTGAAATGCGTTGTTGTTGTTTCTAATTGCACTTGTTATAGATAAGCCCACTGACTTAAGAAGTCAGAGATTTTAATCCAAGGGTGTGTCTCTTGCATTTCAGTAGTGCCATCTGGGGCCAAGAGTAAGACTTAGCTACACACATGTCACAACCCTTTTTACGGGAGGGACTTCATTCATGCATTTCATTCACTCATTCACAGATCGTATTACTCTCGACATGGTGGACTTTGTGACCACGACAGATTTATACGTGCGACAGCCACCACAAACACGAGGAGTCTTCGGCAGGCGGGGTTCGAACTCGCAAACCCAAGGGATACGAATCCTACTAAACAGGCTATTCCTGCCTTGAAATACGTTTAAATATAGAGAAGAGAGGAAAAAATGAAAAGGCTTCCACTCTGAAACAAGTTTAAATGTAAAGAAATTATTTTATTGAGAGGAAGTCAAATAGTAGGTTTCACTCTGATACCAGTTTAAATATAGAAATGAAAGGAAGTCGAATAAGGACTTTCACTCTGAAACAGGTGAAATACATAGACGAGACAAAGTTTAAAGAGGGATTTTTGTGTCAAAATACAAAAATCGAATAGAAATGAGAAGTTGAGTGAAGGCTCAACTTTTGGAGCAGAATTTGGTATAGCACGGGAAAAAGATGATAGGTAATCAAGTAAGGACTTAATTAAATAGACTGGAACTGTTGTTTTTCTCTTCTGTAAGTCTTACAGTGAGAAAAATATAATGTTATTTCGCAAATGATGCTAAAACCATTTATTCTATTTACCGATATTCTTATTTCATACATACACCATCATACAGAATCATCGACGAGTATTAATGTTTATTAAGGTCCTGCAGTATTAAGGTCAATTAAATAAACATCTGTCATCGAAATAGGATAAGAGAGAATAAATGATCGAACTTTTAAGTTAGATAGGATTAACATGGAATCAATAAATAAAACTTATAAAGTGAGCTTGTGAATTTGAACAATTACCGATCTCATTATTTAGATTGGATTAACATGAAATCTATGAATAACTTGAAGGGAATGAACTGGATCCATTAAACTTGTGAATTTGAGAATAATAATAATTACAAATTGAAGGAAAATGGAGAATAATTTTAATTGGATTCATCCTAAAAGCAAGTAATATTTTGTGTTTTTGTACAAGCATTCCTTTTTAGCCCTTGATTTAGTGCCTTTACTCATAGTTTTGTGGTATATATTTTACAGTTTTCCTGTTTATACATTGGCAAATGCATATTTTAAAACTACATAAAAATAGATACATTTTTAGGTTTAATTAATGAGTTCAGAATTTAATAAGATTGTTCATTTCGAGGTATCATTTTCCCAAAAACATGATAGAAAAAATTCGTAACGAAGCAGATTGATCATTACATTTTTAATTATCATATTGTAATATTTCAATTATGTTAAACAAGTTACACACCTTTATATACATTTCTCGGAAGTGAGTACCAATTAAATATAGTAGATAATTATACCATACATAATACCAAATACATGTAATGATATTTTAAACTCGTAATTTAATCCAAATTAATTTCCAAGATTTTATCTTAATTTCGCCCATTGTAACTTCATTCTAAAATATTCTCTTATTTCGTGATCCGATTCCACTTTCGGTTTAATTAATACCTTTGTAAAAATAATGCGCCATCAGTACTACGTATCAAATGAAAGAGATACTTTTGCCATTATCAGAGGTCAAAATATATATTTTATCTGCACGCAGCCAGAAACCCTATGGTATATAAGACTAGTGATCATTTGTTTCGGTCCTTTTCGCATCTTTCTTACTTCTGCTTTTGTGCCGCCCTGCGCCTTCTTGTAAAAAATCATGCTTGCCACTCGGAATAGAATAAAACTAAATTAAAAATACAACGTTTCGTCTATGTATTCAAACCTGCACTCTGCTTCAACCAAAATAATATTATATACATATATAATAAATACATAAAATGGTAACTGACTTATGACTGCATAGCTTTATCCAATTCAAATCTATTATTAATCAATGTTTTTGGCAATTTATCGACCATTATTTAATATCCATGTGCATTATAATGCATAAAATGTATCTAGCCAAAAGTCTATTAAAAGTATATTTTGTATAATGATATAAATGTTCTTCGATTCAACTTCTCCATATGCATTACGAAAATTTCGGAACTCTTAGGATATTTTAAAAATTTTCGTAATGCATAAAAAGAAAAAATTCTCATTAGATTGCATCATAAAAAAAATATGAACTTCTACTATTGCTTCTACTCTTTAGCACACAGACAATATACAACATATAATAATAAGGTGCAATATTTGTAATTACGTTACATTATTATATTACGTTACTTTATACGTTACATTATACCATGTAATATGGTATAATATCGAACATAATTGTACAGTACCGTAGAATATTCTGGCTTATTTAAGTAATTCTGAAGAATGCTTATTTTATTCGGAAGTCAAAATAAAACTAAAAATATAATAGCTGATTTTTTTAAAAAAATTTTATACGGGATTTCTTTTACAAATCACAACTTTGAAGAAATAACAATTGCCTCCAATTAATAACAAGTGCCTCCAATTAATTTATGCTCAAAGTCAATTTGACTTCATAGTAAAATACGAGTTGATTCAAAAACTCTGTAGATTCTTTTGTTTTTAATTTAGTTCTAAACCGATGAAAACTGTTTTCCCATTACCATTATTAATGGAAAACGGTAACTCTCCAATCCCTTCCACATGTCTTCTCCAGTGCCCCAAGTCTTAACCATGCACCATATCTTGTCCATGTGCCCCCAATTAATTTATCCTCCAATTTAATTCAAATGCACTGGAAATATGAGTGGATAATAAAAACAGTACAAAAATATTTGAATTTAGCTCTAAATCAATAAAATTATTTTCCTATTACCATTATTATTTGAGAGACGTAACTCTATAATCAAGTTTACGTCTCTTGTCCAGTGCCACAAGTTTTAACCATGCATCTTATCCAAGACCCCCGATTAATTTATCCTCAAATTCAATTCAACTAAACAGTGAAATATAAGTGGATTAAAAAACACTACAAAAATACTTGAATTTAACTCTAAATCGATGAAAACTGTTTTTCCCATTACCATGCCGGGCAATTACTTTTTACAAGACCATCATTAAAACGGCGGGCATTTGTTGCTCGACTAACTCAAGATGATGAGTTCGAGCACTTGGAAGGAGGGAGCTCTATAATAGCATATTACTACTATGCATTTAACGGAACGCAAACAATTTTTCAAGCCGAGTTTACCCTCTCGCTTTTTCTAAAGAAGCTTACTGTAATAATGCGATTTTCAATAATTCCCCGTCCATCATTTATTCTATTTATTCGTTCGGTTTATTTTCCGGTTGAGCGTTTTTTTGTGAGGAGGATAATTGCATCGAACTCAATGGCCGGAAGGAATCCCCTTCTTATCTGAATTTTTCCCTCAGATTTTTCCCTCGACTGGGAAGGGTGGAGGAAAGGCGGAACATTTTTCTGGTAGGTTTGGTTGATTGTGCGGAAGATTCAGAGAAATAAAGTAAATCGGTATCGGTGACATCAGCGGCGAATGTCCTTTTTGTGTTGTTAGGCATTCTTTGTTACATCCTCTACAGAATACATCTTTGTTGATTGGAAGAGGCAAGCGTTCGACGTAATATGCATTTTAATAGTCAATCTACATATATATTAAAATATTAAGTATGGATAACACAAGGATATTCTCCAAATAAAGGTTCACTATCTTAATATATTTCGGTAGGAAATGTTTTCGGATGGTTGGGAATCAGATTTTTCTTTTGTCTAAAACCACATTGAATATTTATGCAGTACACAAACATAAAAATGTTTGGAATAAATACTTGATTCTTTATCTTGTGTTTTTAAAAAGCAATATATTTGCTAGAAAAATTGAAATAAAATGTATCTATACAGACGCAACACATGTGAAACTTAAATTCTGTCTAGAAACATTGTAATGTAGTTAATCTAAGAATGACTCTTGTGTTAGAGAGCCAAAACCAACATTTGCCAAGTTTATTTAGCTTTTGAATCATAAATTTGCTTCCAAGTATCTAAACTTTTTGCAGGAAAAATACTGAAATTTCACCTGCAAAAATTGTCAGTTGATTAAAAAGATAATAATTTGATGATTCAAGTTAATCAGTACATGTGATGAATCGTATTGTAAAATATATGGTTAAAATTTTTTAATCTGTATTGTGGCATAGTTTAGCCAAGGATGGATCGTGTCAGAAAGTATAACCAACTTGCCCATTTTATTTGGTTTTTGAATTATGAATTTGCTATCAAGTATCTGAAATATTTTAAGAAAAATATTGAAATTTCACCTGCAAAATTTGTTAGCTGATTAAAAAGATACACGTGTGATGAATTAAGTTAATTGGTGCATGTGATAGATTAGTTTTGTAAAATATATGGTTATGAAATTTTAATCTGTATTGTAAAACACAGTTTAGCCAAGTTGGTTGCTGTGCCAGGAAGCCAAAACAAAACCTTGTCAATTTTATTTGGTTTTTGAATTATGAATTTGCTTTCAAGTACCTGAAATATTTTAGGAAAAATATTGAAATTTCACCTGTAAAAATTGCAAGTTTAATAAAAAAAATAAAAATAAAAATGTGATGAATCAAATTCGACGTTTTATGCGATAGATTCATATTGTAAAATATATTGTTATGAAATAGATCTGCAATTTAGCTAAAGATGGCTCTTGTGTCAGAGAGCCAAAATCAAAATTTGCCAATTTTATTTGGTTTTTGAATTATGAATTTTGAATTTGGTTTTTGAATTCTAAGTATCTATAATATTTTAGAAACAAATATTGAAATTTCACATACAAAAGTTGCAGCTGATTGGAAAGATAAAAAATATGACGAATCGATGTATGTTATAGATTCGTACTGTCAAATATATGGTTATGAAATTTCAATGTGTATTTTTTAAAGCCAGATACAGTGACTTACCTGTACGGAAATAATCATTTTAAATAATATATTTAAAACAATTGCTTTTAATTCTCTTTAGCCAAAATTCTTACTTTTAATGCCACGTGTGGAGTTTCTCTTAAATTTAAAGTGTTAATTTAATCGGATTTAATATTTAGTCTGGACTTTTTCTTGTTATTATTAATTTTTTAGCATATTGAGAAAATTTTTAAAAGCACATGACGATACGTTACATTTTAAGCATAATCAACCTATTCGAAACAAGTACGACTTCAAGTTTACTTACCCTCAAAAGTAACAACATATTTGGTGGTCATTGAAAATGGTCAAATGGTGCTTGGAAGATGAGATGCAAGAACACGAATACAGAGAGGGAGGGAGGGGGGGGGAGAGAAGGTTGATAAAATAACGGATTTTTCGTCCAGCATGGATTAAACTGTATTAATTTCCTTTTATACAACAGATGCATTAATTTAATCTATGTATGTTTAAAAATGTAAATAAGTACGCATTTAATAATAGTTGGCCTTACATAAAGGTTATGTGTTTATTTTATGCAGAAAAATGTATCAAATATTAAAGAAAACTGAACTGCCAAGTCTAAGACAGACAAAAGAATACAGTTATTTCCTATTTTCTTTTATATCAACATGGATTGGGGGAAAAAAACTCTCAATGATTCAACGAGCAAATGAAACCAAAAAGTCAATTCTCCTATTTTTCTCTTACCGCCTTTTATTTCTGCAAAACAGACTGTGTTCTAGGGCTGTAATTGGTAGAAAAGGCCCCCCTCCAGCTCTCTAAACCTCAATCCGATTACTAAAGCTACTGTTAAAGAAAGTAGCGGAAAATAATGACCGCGTTCCAATGTTTCCATGGTAACATGTGACACACGGACTTTTCTCTAGACGCAGTTGTCCAAGCACACCAGCTGCGCATTCGATATGACGTATCGAAGTTAGATTGTGGCAGGTGGTTTTTTGGAGACTTCATTATTCTTGAAGTACCACATTTTTATAGATAAAAAGGAATTATAGATGGCATATAAACTTCTTAAGAAAATCATTTTCAATTTCTACACTCATTCGTTATTTGTTTAATGCTTTGTAGCATGTATTTAAATATCATGTTAAAAGATAAATGCATCATTTAAAGAAAGAAATGTTAAGAATTTTTGATATAGCTTAAGTATTTAAGTGCTGAATAAAAACTCTGATATAACAAAAAATTACATTTTAAAAATATTAAAAATTGACAGGCAAATTAAGTAATTTAAGATTCAAAAGTCTGGTTTAGTAGTAGTAATTAAATAAGGCATCGATCACATTTAGCTTAAAGTTGTGAAAAATGACAATTAAAATGGCATGAGGTAATAAATAAGCATTTGCATTCGGTTGTCAGAATTTTTGAATGATTTTTTTACTTAAAATAAAACAGCTTGCGGTTATTTCTGAAATAGCCGACTTTCATAAAAGTAACATGACAACTAGAAGAAATTAATTGAATTCTTATAAGATTTTTCTAATCAATAAAGCAAAACATCGTCATAGTGGACGATTACTTATGAATGTTGAATATTCTCCAAAGGACAAAGACAGAGATTCACTTCAGAGAAATTACTTTAAGTTTTAAATTACGTATATACATAGAATCAATAAACTGACTCTACTTTTCTAATAATACAGTTAGTTGTAAAATTATTAATTTAGATAAGATTTATTTGGATCTGTGTACATATTTACAGGAGGAAATTTTAATAGCTTTTTTTTACATATTTTGGACACTATCTCAATTTAATAATAACTATCTAATACTCATCTAGAAATATAAATATTTATATAATTATTTTCAGGTTTATTTAGTAATAAAACAAATCGGGTATTTAATTATAAAAAAACAAACGTAAGTTGAAACCTTTTTATATTTTAATAATTTGTGAGTAAAATTTGAAGTTCTGCATTGTAAAGCATATTTATAATAAAGATGAAATATTGCCAAATTAAATCAACTGTCGAAAGCAATGTAAATGTTCGGGGGAAAAAATATTAGCATTCAATGGAGTTTCATAATAAAAGCCTCTAAATAATTTGTACAATCTTTTTAATGAAGAAAATTTCTTTATATCAAATATTATCTTGTGCAAAATTTTTCTATCATCTGAAACTTTATTTTTTAATTAAAACAGAATACTTTGTCTCACCAAAGAATTTTACTATTGTAATGTCTTTAAAAAAACTAGATTATCTCAAACGATTTTAAAAAGAAAGCCTTAAAAGGCGATTTTTCACCATTAGTTATTGATAATTTGCAAAAACTGATTTGATTTATATTTAAACATTGTGATTGGCAGTGAAAAATATGTTTAGAACATTTAAAATAAAGGTAGTAATTTTAAATCGACAATTTAAAACTCTAAAGACAGTTAAAAGCAAATAATCAAGTTTTGAGCCAAATTTAACACACACACACACACACACACACACACACACACACACACACACACACACACACACACACACACACACACACACACACACACACACACACACACACACACACACACACACACACAACTTTATGTGATATTTCACAGTTTCACTAATGAAAAGTAAATCTTATTTAAATATGTCTCTCATAATTTGACTGTTTTAATTTCAATTTATTAAACAAATCTTGGGCACCGTTATCATTTGCTTGGGCAATATTGCGCAGACTAAATGGAAACATAATTTTTAATTAATAAAAGGCTATATAATTAATACATAGCTATATATTTATTATAGCATAACTATATATAAATTACATAGTTTCCCCAAACCACCATTATTATTTATATTATTTGTAGATAAAATGTGAAAAAAATTTATTCAGTGGTTTGCCTTTATAAAGAGTTAAAAAAACTAATGGGATTTTAAAATCTAAGGCATTTATTTGTATGGACGAAGAAGAGGAAAAAATAAATAAGCAAATAAAAATAATTAGAGGGAACATTTTTCCTTTTCTTTACCTTTAATATTTTGTCATCGAAATTAGCATGCATTTTTTTTATTCGTTTATTGTTTAAATCCAATACTTCCGGATTGTAAAATTTATCGAAGATATTTTGGGTTCATTTTTGCGAAATTCTATTGTTTTGAAAATATCTTGATTGGTACTTATTAAGCTATAATCGTTTTGTTTATATTACTTAAAAAACAATGGTTTCCCCCTTCCTTTTATTTTCATTCTCTTAATTCTGTTTTTATTTTCTTGTCTTTTATAAATTAAAGATGCATCGTTTAATTTTTTTTCTTTTTGTTGATTGGAAATTTCAAGAAATTTTGCAAAAATTTTTGATACTGCCTTTGCTGTACCTTTTTCTTTAATATGCAGAACAATTTTGAATTCTGAAGTAATTTTGTAAAATCATAATCCTTAAAAGAAAAAAAAAGTAAAAAGGAAAGATGTTTACTCAAAAAAGATTAAATGAACTAGATAGGTTTTTTATACCAAAATATAAAAATTATAAGTAGCATATATACCATTATCTAATAATTAATAAGCATATTGACCAATAGATGATTATGCTGATTGTGATAAGTTGTATAGATCATGTAAGATATCCCTCGGAAAGAAAAATTTATTAATGTTAATTGTAGTATCATCCAATCAGATGTACAATTTTCAGACGAGCAAGCCATTTTTTTTGTAGCAATAAGCAACATTTTTTTTTCTTATGTTCGACCACACTATCTAAAAAAATCGAGGATTACTGTTGCAAAAATTGTGATACCTGCCTACCCATTGACTTCCTAATGGAGAATGATACATTGAGCATTTCCTTGTCTTTACTTTCACCAATTATCGCTCCACTAAGTGCAGACCTCCACTTAGTTTAACTATGTTACATATACATTTTACTGTGTTATATATATAAAAAAAAATCTGGTTAAACATAAAGTTTCATTAAAATAAATAAGTAAAAATATTTTTGAGATTTATAAAAGTTTCATATAATTATTACTTATTTAAAAGAAAATGTACATTAAAGAAGAAAATCCATTTAGATAATACACAATAAAAATGGAAAGAAATAAAAAGATAAAAACTTCAAATAATAAACCACAAAGACAATTAAAAAGCACTATGAATTTAATATATGTATATAGTCAAAATAAAAAAAAACTATTAACAATTTAAAAATTGTGAACTTGGAACTTTAAAATCATTAAAAAAACTTGAAAGAGATTTAAAAGATGAAAATATTCTTTCTCAAAAACTTTAAAAGTGCATTGAAAATTAAAAAGTTGAGAATACTCAAACATAAAAGCATTAAAAATAATATAACAAAAATACAAAATCAGTTCAAATCAATCTTAAAAACTTAAAAAATATATCAGGAATTGTAAAACTTGAATGTATTCATTTTTTTACACTTTAAAAGCATATTAGGAATTTAAAAACCGTAAACGTAACTTTAAAAATATTATACATACTTAAAAAACATTTTGATACATATATTAAGAATACCAAAAACTCTTCAGTAAATTAAAATGTCTTAGTAAATTTTTAAATAAGATTTACATAATTAGAATTTATCTACATAATTAAATTTGAAAAACTCATTCTTAAACAAGCTATCGACTCTAAACATTCTAGTAGAGATATCAGAATATTATATTACGCTTTAGGATTATATTACATGTTTGTGCCAGTATTAAACTTCAAATATTTTTTAATCTGTTAAACGGCATGGCTAGGTCCTAAAGTACTCTTTCTATTAAATAAAGAAGAATGAATTTATTTATCTACTTTTCACAGTTAGTAGGACTTTAAAATTTTTTTCGTCACTTCATCCATCATTATTTACTTCATGCTGTATATTTTTTAATGGCTTTCTACCTTATCTTAGAGCGAACAACTTGTGAAATTCGCCTTCTCCTTCTTTTCAACAACATTTTCGACACGCACTCACATTCTAGACGACAGAATACTTCTTTTCTGCCAAAATAAAACTAAAAAATAGACGAATTTTTTAAAAACTTCGTCATGTTTGACAGACCGTTCATCATCGTCAGAGACACAAGGCGTGCGAACGTCCTATTCGTCTTCTTCCTTCCGCACCTGATCGTCTTCAAGAACCCATCTTAATATCACTTCTCACGAATACGAAACAGAGATAATCTCCACCCCCCACTCATCCGTCTTGTGCGCTAATAGAATCGCGTGGAGTAACGATCAGTGCGTAGATATCGTGAATGTTTCACGATGTCGTTCTCAAATTTTAGCAGCTGCGGTGAGGAATTGTGCAGAGAAATGTGAATGAATTTAGAACTAAAGTTCTCCTTTGTATTAACCGTTTCCTTATATAGTATAATGGTTCTTCAATTGAGAAGGCTAAATTTGTATATAATTTGTCTAAATTTGTATAATTATCTTCCTATAATCAAACTTTATCTTCTGAGAGCGACTGCAGCAACCCTAGCGGTTTTCCTTGGAAATTAGAGAATTAATTTATCTCTTAAATTATGATAGCTAACAAAATTAACGGCAAATATGCACAGTAGGGTTTCTTTAATTTTGGTACATATACCGATATTTGAAAATCCGCCATAATATATATCATTAAGATGTAATTAGATGTATTAGATGTAATTAGATGTATATAACATTATATTTGATGGTAAAGTTTTTACATAAATATCTTAAATGATTGATTAATATATGTATATATATATATATAATGGGGTTCCTGTAGTCAAACTTTTTCTTCTGAGTGCCACTGCAGCGATCCTAGTCGTTGATCTTCGAAGCTGAATAATTAACTTATCTCCTAAATTATGATAACTAAAAAAACAGAAAAAAACAATGGCAAATATGCAGAGTAGGTCAAATATGCATTTTAAATTTGGTATGCATATCGAAATTTGAGAATCCATAACAATATGTAATATTAGTGTTACATAATATTGTTTTTGATAATACCGTTTTTAACGAATAACTTAAATAATGGTTTAAAATATATACAAAATGGGGCTCCTATAGTCAAACTGTTTCTTCTGAGAGCGACTGCAGCGTTTCTAGCTGTTCTGTTTTCGCCGGAAGTTAAAGAATTAATTTATTTATTAAATTATGATAGCTAAAAATAATCAATGTGCAGAGCAGAAATTCTTAAATTTTGGTACACAAATCGAAATGTGAGAATCCGTTACGATTCGTAATATTAATGGTGCATAATATTATTTTTCATGGTATGGTTTTCACACGAATAACTTAAATAAATGTTAAATATATATTATATATATATATATAATGGGGCTCCTATGAACCACTGCAGTGATTCTGGTAGCAGTTTGCTTCGGTATAGAGAATAAATTTACTATGGTTATTACTATTTAAAAAACAATGGCGAATATTCAGAGCAGAATTTCTTTAATTTGGGTACACGAAATAACAATGGTGGTACATAACATTGTTTTTGATGGTACAATTTTAACACGAATAACTTAAATAATTATTAAAAATATATATAAAGTGTGGTTCCTATAGTCGAACTTTATATTTTGAGAGTGACTACAGTAACTACAGTACAGTAGTGGTTTATCTTGTAAAGTTAGAGAACTAATTTATCTCTTAAATTATGATAACTTAAAAAAATCAATGCCAAATATGCAGATCAGGTTTTCTTAAATTTTGGTTCATATATCGAAATTTGGAATCCATCACAATATATAATATTAGTGGTACATAACATTGTTTTTGATGGTACAATTTTTACACGAATAACTTAAATAATTATTAAAAAGATATAAAAATTGGGGCTCCTATAGTCAAACTTTATCTTCTAATAGCGACTACAATGACTCTAGCAATTTACTTTGGAAGTTAGAGAATTAATTTATATCTTAAATTATGATAGTTAAAGAAATCAGTGATAAATATGCAGAATAGAGCGTCTTTAATTTTGGTACACATATCTAAAATTATAATTGAGAATCGACCAAAATATTGGTTCAACACTGGTTCTACATTATTTTTGGTCATACAGTTTTTACAACTTACGACCAAAAATTTTTTAATTTATTAATAACTTAACAATTATTTAAAAACTTAAAAAATTGTTAAAAATACATAGAAAATGGGGCTTTTGTTCAAATATTTCTTTAAAACAATTTATTGTTTGGATTTGAAATATTTGATGTGATAGAAATTTCTTAAATGACCTCAAAAATAAAAAATAAAGGATAACTTGGGTAATTATTTATTTAACTCTTTCAGGTACACAATTTTAAAGAAAATGAAAATCCTGCTTGCAAAAAATTTTTATTATTATGAAAATGAAAAAGAACCCACTTATTTTGATTATTCAACACAAATCATTATTCAAAATAATAATAAAAAATAGTAACATTTTAATAAGTCCTTTTTCACAGGTTTGGGCATAAATAATTCCATCATAACTTCAAAATAAGTATTAAACATCAAAAAACTTTTTTATAGTGAAATAATTTATTCACTCAATGCAAAATAACACAAAACGATTTGGACAACAAAAATTCACAGCAACATTCACAACTTAACTGAATCGTTTTGATTTGTATAAATCTTTCCCACTTCCTTACTCATTTATCGTTGGTACGTAGCATTGCCAACTGAGCTTCAAATAAAATATTAAACTATATAATTATGATTACCTTCAACTTTTCGAAATTGGGTTGAAATATATTCGATCCTTCATAAAATGCTTAGCAAAAAATAGGATATTTTTTTTACCCACCAAGCTTCTAAGAGTTAAAAGAGAATATGAACATATTTCCGAAAAAAAGATAAAAATCTTAATGTCTTTCTGTACATTGTAAGTTGACAAAATCGAATATTCAACAATGTTATGAATTAAAAATCAATATAGACGTGATTGTAACTTGAACATGTCTTACACTTAAAGTTCATGAAAGTGAAATCAAATACATTGAAGCTGGTTACAATCACACAGATATTAACTAATAAAAAGAATCTTAATATTTTATGATATGTATCTAAAATCATTATTTATTATAATGCATAATAAATCTATATTTATTATATTGTAAAAGAGTTCATGTTTATGTAATTAAATAATATGCATTTAAAATGTTTCATTCTTTAATTAAAAACACTTTATTAAGGATGCAGTAATTTTTAATCAAATAGCGCTAATACGAAGGTGGTTATATTTTTAAATCCTCCTTATGTGGTACAAAATTAAAAATGGTGGATAAAGTTCTTTATAGAGTATCACTATTGGTAAAATAACTCCTAGAAGAACTGAGACAATATCAACGGGAATTTCGAAAACACTCACTGGGATAACTAATAGGAAATAACTGTAAAAATATTATATAAAAATGTTTTCTTTATAATATATGATTGCTCAAACTTTATAAAATAATGCTTTTTTTTAATATTAGTTTTCCAGATAAAATATTTCTCCCGCAAAGTGTTCTTTCTCCGATTATTGGGGGCATTTTCATTGCATTAAATCTATGCATTGTTCCTACAAGTAATTTTTCTTCATTTAAATGCATTTTCACTGTTGAATATGTCCTGTATGTAAGATTTTCAGAAGGAAGTATGTTCTTCATACTATTAAAAATATCAGAAATTAAATTTTGTAGGGAAGATTAAGTCTCTGAGATGGAAACACTACATACGCCTTCTCCCAATTACTTAATATTTTATTAAACTGTTGAAATTAAATATTCAGTAAAATGTATAAATAATAATAGTAAATAATTACTGAATTAAATATTCAGTAAAATGTAAAATAGTCTCAAAAAAGCGGAAATAAAGCTTATTTCCTTAACTGTTGGAATTTGACATATACTTTCAATCGAAAGGTTTCATCAAATAAGGTTCCCAAATGTATGAAACACTTTGGTTTCTGTAGATGTTAATACTAAATTTTACAAAAGTAAATTTTTATACAGCCCCCGTACAGAAAAAATTGCTTTGATTAAAATGCTTCCCTTTCCCTCATCTTTAAAGAAACGAAGTTTCATGTTTCTATTCGTAAAATTTGCTGAGATACTAAAAGACAAAATTTATTAACTTATACCCTTTTTCAACTAAGCATTTAGTGGTCTTTAGAATGTTTTCCTTGAATATCTGTTGAATTTTGGCGTTCAGAGCGTTCAACATCATTTATGCTAATACAAATGGATTTAAATGCAGCATATCAGTTACTAATAATTGATTTCCCTGAAGCAGAGTCCCCAAAACGCTTATCAAGCCATTGTTTGTCTTCAACAGTAATTTATCCCATTAAAAAACAATATTTAACCAAAACAAAATTCTTTTTTTAACCAATTTTTTTAGTTACAAAATTTCAAAAAAATTGGTACTGTTTACAGGTTATTACTGTAACCTGCAAATTAATCGTCAAAATGTCGGAAAACTTTGAAGGTTTAGTGCTTATTATTTGAAGGCTGTGCTATCGAGAAATCATATTGGACTGCCAGTGTCTGTCAAACCGGAGACTTATTGAGTGATATGTTAAATTGAGTAAAAAGTTATATATAATGATATTTTAATTCTAATTTCGATTTAATTAATTTCCAAGATTTTATCTTAATTTAGCCCATAGTAACTTCATTCTAAAAATATTCTCTTATTTCGAGATTCAGTTCCACTTTCGGTTTAATTAATTCCTCTGTAAAACTAATGCGCCATCAGTACTACGTATCAAATGAAAGTGATACTTCCGTTGCCCTTGTAAAAGGTCATCATATGTATTCCATCAGCGCGTGGTCAGAAATCCTATGTTATATAAGACTAGTGATCATTTGTTTCGCGCTTCTTTCTTGTGTTTTTGTGCCGCGTTGCGTCTGCTTGTAAATAAATTGCTTTCCCGAGATGGATATTAAAGTGAGAATAAAACGAAATTAAAAATACAACGTCTCGTCTATGTCTTTAAACATGCATTCTGCTTCGATCAAAATACTGTGACATATATATATATTGATAAAAAGTACTACCTGCGAAACCTCATGCGTTGTTGTAGGTTTTGAGTAGTACCGACAAAAGCATGTTGATAACAGAAATAATATATAAGATAAATCAGAGTATCTGGCTTATTTAGTAGTAATTTTAATGTTCAATTTTATTTCTACGTTTTTTACTATGCATTTTTTCACAGAAATTTAAATTATGTTTTGATATTCACACATACACTTCGAGTGTTTCATTAGTCGTAAAGTTCTTATATTATTTTTCTTGGTATATGGCTTATGTAAAAGAAGTAGCTGGTTCAGTTGTTGGCCTTAATCCCGTTGGTTTAATTAATTTATAAATATTGCTTAGATTTTACTTCGAAGTTTTTTGCTATTTATACAACTTTAAAAGCAGTTTTATCAGATTAAAAATGGATGCAGATTCCAAAAGTTCCATCTAGATTGATTCCAAATTTCAATCGAAGCAGTTATGAATATATCCTGTCACAGCCATACTTTGATTTGGGTCTGGAAGTATTTAAAATTGCTACGTTTGTTTGAAAGGAAAACAGATGTTGGATTCTTTTCACTTTATAATAAGTTGAACGCAAAAGTCATCGTTTTGAGGACATGTACGAGAAGTGTTTTGGCGAGAATATTTTAGTTGATTCTTTATACATGCAAGTTTTCGAAAATAAGTATTTCTACAAGCAATCTGCAACTGCATGGCGTAATTTTCCTTCTTTGAACATTGCTGAATAGAGTTTCTTGTTTATTATTAATGGCATTTTGTATACTTTTCCTTTATGTAGAAAACGATTTTTTTCTAATTAAAATATTACATTTTTGAGGAGTAAGAAATGATTGGTGCAAAAAGCTTTCAGAGATTAATAAATTTTAAATTACTTATTATTCGGATGACTTAATCAATACTTGCCAAAAGGAAATTTAAGCAGTATTTCATATCCTATTTTTACTCAAAAAGAATAGTGTTATTACGAAATTCCAGAGCCATTGATAGTTGCCATGGAAAAGATTACGCAATTTTGAATTATTCATTTTTGCTACCAAATAGTCACTTTAAAAGCATCCATCATTATTTTGCTAACTATTGATTTATTTGTAATCATTTTGTTTAATTTAGGTTAATTAGCTTCCCGTTCTTCTAATTCACTATTATATCTTTTGATTGTGTTAAGATAAAAGTTTTCTCAATATTTTATTTTCTTGGATTGGTTTTATTATATTTAGTGTGCCAGATGAAGTTACCGTTTAAAGATATATATAGGATCAAATTTGGGATAAATTTCCTAATATTGGATTGCATTCAGATGAAGAAAGCTGTAGCACACATAAACTATATTTTGAGGTATATATCTTAAAATATTCCGAATATCGTATTATACAGTACAGTATAGTATTCTTGAATAACAGTTTTGTTTATTATTAATGGAATTTTTTAAAATATTCTTTATATGTTTAGTAAACGATTACTTGTTACAAAAAATAAAATAAAAAAGGCTGCTATTTTTCGGTAATATAGAAACGCTTGATAAGAAGTTTTAGGGTTAATAAATTTTTGATATTACCATTCGAGAATCACCAAAAAGGTATTAGGTAAAAAAAAAAAAGACAAAAAAAAAATTGACATATCCTGCACTTTTTCTGTCAAGAAATGAGGGGATAATTTGATGACATTGCACGAAGATCATATAACCAATTACATTTGTTATGTACTTAGAGTTTATATAATTCTGCATTAGTTTCTCAGCAATTTGTGTGTGTGTATGTGTTAAAAGCATTTTTTATTACTCTATACTTTATTACTACTAAGATAAATTTTTATTCATTCTATTTACCTTAGCTTAAGTTAATTAGAGTAATACGAGTTAATTGGAGTACTACGAGGAAAGTTGGAGTACTACGAGGAAAGTTTGGTGTACTACGAGGAAGGTTTGGTGTACTACGAGGAAGGTTTGGTGTACTACGAGGAAGGTTTGGTGTACTACGAGGAAAGTTTGGAGTACTACGAGGAAAGTTTGGAGTACTACGAGGAAAGTTTGGTGTACTACGAGGAAAGTTTGGAGTACTACGAGGAAAGTTTGGAGTACTACGAGGAAAATTTGGAGTACTACGAGGAAAGTTTGGAGTACTACGAGGAAAGTTTGGAGTACTACGAGGAAAGTTTGGAGTACTACGAGGAAAGTTTGGAGTACTACGAGGAAAGTTTGGAGTACTACGAGGAAAATTGGAGTACTACGAGGAAAATTGGAGTACTACGAGGAAAATTGGAGTACTACGAGGAAAATTGGAGTACTACGAGGAAAATTGGAGTACTACGAGGAAAGTTGGAGTACGATTTCATTATAATGAACAGTACTTAGATGATGAGAACAGTTGTAGCGATTTATTCACCATTACTCTACTAACTCGATATAATTTTTTTATTCCTTTTAATGAATTTAAGTACGTTAATTACATTAGAGCGCATTTTTACTAATAGGCTCCTAAGGCTGGAAGTCTAGAAGAAGGAAGAATCTTCTAATATTCTAATATAATTTCTCAATACTGTTTTCATTTAGTTTAATTTTATGCAACTTTGTTACATTAAGTTCCGTTTTAAGGTTACTTGTTGATAATTTTGAAACAAGTTTCGTAATATTAAAATGTAAATTCACGAAATGTAAATTCAAGTATAGTAATCAGTCTTGCAACATTCACAATAATGCACTGCCCAATGCAGCCTATTATTGAATGGTGGACAATTGACGAGAGGGACGCATATATTATATAATATAGTATAATGACTTACACATATAATATTGAACAATAGCGTTTTATATCTTAACAATATTGTACAATATCTATGTATTATACTTGATGGACGCACTGTTATCTCATAGATATAAACCAAAGAGAGAAAAATTGAAGTTTATTGCATTCTAGCCAGCTGATTTCTTGGATAGTTTTGAAATTTTTTTTCTCGTAACAGTAATCTGTGCGAACAAGGTATCTTACAAATAGTTATTGTAAAACAATGACGAATCTACGAATATGACTTTATTAATAAGTTAGGTTTTGGTTTATATTTTAAGTGTATAAAATCCAAGTTAACCATATTGAATCTCATGAATTTCAACTCCAAATATTTTTGTCGTCTTTCATTTATCATATACTAATGTAATACAACATTTCTGAATGTACAACAAACACTTCTTTTTTGGGAAATCTTCGGTATCAGAACAGTATTTTTCGAGGTAAACTATAAAGGTAAGTCTCACACGTACAATTATAGGAAATTCCACGGGGAAAATTTGCGGGGGCTAGGGAAGTGGCTCGTAAACCGAAGATAATCCGAAGCAGGGGCTTGAAAATTAGATAAGCAAAGGCAGCCATAACCCTTAATCTTCATCGGAGGGACTGTCGAGTGGGAGGGGGGTGGTACTTTAGTAGCCCCACGTGACTTTACCAAGTTCTCGTCACGAAGACGCAAGCGTTTTCTTTCGTTTTTCTAAGAAGGGCTCTAATGCTATGACTTCGTTCCAACAGTAGTTAAAGTAAGTGAATAACTTCAAGAACCAATCGGGAAAAGGAGAAATTTCTGTAGAAAATGCCGAGGATAAAGGATTTATAGATTTGCATTGGAAATTTTGGTACAACTTTTTTTATTGAAAAATTCGGAAGCAAAAATTTGTTTTATTTCGTTTTCTAGAGAAGGATTCTTATATTGCGACTTCGCTACAGCAGTCGATAGATTCAATGAATACTTCAGGACATTGCTGGAAAATCGACAAGTTACTACAAGACAATGTTAAGAAAGCTTTTATAGTTTTGCAGTGGATATTTTAGTAGAAACTTTTGTGCGTTGAAAAACTCGAAAGCAAATTTTGTTTGAGAAAAATTTTACTGCTACAAGTATAACCTGAAGACGCATTTGAAAAAGCACAATCTGCTATCTGAGTGAACGCTTTTATAATGTGTAAAAAGATTGAAATTTTCATGACTCACAATATAAACAGTTTTATTAACATAATCACACTACATTTTGTAAATTGTAATACAGCATATGATATTCTTTAAGCTGGTACTTTACTGTGAGATTAAAGAGATGATGTTAAATTTCAGGGTTCTTCTACCTACTTTATCTCTGATAATGTACATAACTTCCAATAAATTCATAAGATTTCCGAACTGAATATTTTTTAATAGCTATATATTTTTTTATGTAATTCTAGCCGCCTTTGGCGATCAGATGGCTCGCTGTGTTTAATGATTGTCAAAAATTTTAGTTAAATATTTTGTGTAACTATGCTTTATTTGCTTCCTAAGCAAAATATTTTTAATACTTAAATTTTAGTGTACATCTAACTCATGCTACTTTAGAAGCATCGCATTGTTCTGTTCTTTGTTTTATGCATTTCCTTAATTTTTTGTCTATATCTTTAAATCTTCCTAATCTACATAATATATATTCCCAATATATAAAAGCAAAGAGCAGTAGTACTTCAAATTGGGTGCACTTTTAAAATGTTTCATCACTGTTTAATTCTGTAACTAAGCACTAGTGCAGGTATAAAAAAAATCAAAATTTTTATTAAAAGCACATCTTATATTGGAACATACTCAACAAGGAAAATTAAGCAAAAATCTTCATATCTTGATCGTCAACATCGGAACAAAAAGCAAGAATGAAATATTAATAGTAACAATGAAAACGATTTGAATTTGAATTCAACAATAAAATATATTGTTGTAAAATATCCTTAAAATATGTATTAAATCGATTAAAAGTAGAAAATATACGGCAAGAAAATTGCTCTAAATGAAAAAATAATTACTTGATGTAAAAAAAAAAAAACGTTTTGATGTAATAGTATTTCAGAAATTTTTGGAGAAAAATGCCAAAATTTTGGCTAGTATTTAATTAAATAGAATTTTAATTAAAATATATAAAAAATCATTTTGAGGTGCAGATTCATATTCTCCAAAATACATATATGCCAAATTAGATAGCTCTAGATTGGCTGTTAACTGTTAACACACCTGTACACACTCGCTCACCCAAACAAAATAACTGATTATGATCCATCAGTTATATCATAAATGTCATAGTTATTCCATAAAATAACACTACCATTCCCTATCAATGATTTCGTAAATGCTTGGTTATTTCATGAAATACTTGATTAGGATCCATGAATTTAAAGATTTCTTATTTTGATGATAACATATGCATTTAAATGATAATTTAGAATTTGCAAACACCTTATCGATATTAAATTTAAAACTTTCCAATCTTATTATTAAAATTAGATGTTTAGAAAAATTGGATATTTTTTAATGTTTACATTTATTAAATAAAAGTAAGCAATATTTAATATAAATAAGTATACTTATACTAAATAATATAATTAAATAAAAAAATGTACAATATAATAAAATTAAATAAAAGTACAATTAAATAATATAATTAAATGAATATACAATATAATTAAATAAAAGTAAGCTTTATTTAATAAACGCTTACCTTTTTTAAACAAATTCATTTCCAATTATATCGTTTTCCCAGTTTTCGTCATTTTTCAGTAAACAAATTTCATATCTGATAATGAAGAAAACAAACAAAAAAAATCTTAAGAGAATACTAAAAAGCAACGAAAACTATTTTGGACAGAAAATAATATTCGTTATTTCAAGAGGGAAGGGGAGAGGTACAGCGGAATTCTTTCTTCAAGCGGAAAATTATTCCAGAAGCCTGAAAGACTAACTGTCATTTCTTATGATATTTCGAAATATATTCTATTGTGAATAAATAATCTGAAGTGAATGGAGTAACTAATTGTTTTCCTGCGTTTTCTTCAATTTCAGTTATTTTCGAAGCGAATAAATTTATCTAAAATAAGAACAATGGATCCTACTCATACTTTAGATTTTTCCTTCCGAATTATACATCAGATGTCATCAACAATAGGAAGCAAACTGAATGTGTTCTGCTTGGAATAATATTATTTACATACAGGCAAATTGAAATGAATACGTAATGCTGAATATGCATTTATTTGCAACTTAAATAATGTCAATTTTCTTTTTGTTTGAAGTTGATTTGATTAAACATGCGAAGAGACGTAGATATATATAGCTTTCAAGGAAAGATGTATTATACAGAAATTTATTTTCCTATTTTTTTTTATTAATTTATATGCTTTAGGACAATGAATCTTCCTTCCTCAAGAAGAAAGATCATTTTAAAAAGGAAATTCAATGAAGCATTTGGACAAATAAATGCTACATTCTTTTATTAAACTTTCATGAAGAGATGCATATTGACGTGGATTTTTAAGTTTTTCACCTATTCCTACATACCAGAAAGTTTAGTTTAGCTTATTTATATTATTTAAGAACCAGAGAAGATACTTAAATCAAAAAATTATTTATTAATTTCTGCTTGAAATTTAACCCTACAATGCATGATTTTTTAATATTATTTTACACAAAAATGTATTTTTAATAGCTGCATATTATTCAGAAAAATTATTAAAAATTTTTAAATAAATTTCTAATAAAATCCAAAAAGAATTTTAAATCCGAATTTAAATATTTTTAATGGTAGAATTATTCATACAATAGCTATCTTAGTATTTCCGTTTAAATCTAATTCTAGTACTGCTATTGCCACATATAGGTCTTTACGACAATGTTTGTAAAAAAAGCATTTTAAAAAGGATTTTCCAAACGCTCACTATTGCCCTTTGGAAGAGTTATGTGAAGCTTATAAATAGAAATAGAAACGCATAGCCAAATGGGTACACGAAGACCAAGGGGGTTTAAAAAGTTCATTTTAAAATATTCTAAATGAGCATTGTTTATTAAAGTCTGCATGTTATTTTATTTTATTACTGATTATTTTGTAGTACATCAAAGAGGGATTTTTAAAAAATACATATAAAGCTTTATTATTCTATCTTAATTTATAAAGCGCTGATCTTCAAATTTATCTTTTGAAGTATGAAGGAAAAAAGAAAGTTCTTAGATAAATTATTTCATATTTTTATTAGATTATAATTAAGATAAGATAAAATTAGATTATTAATCTTTTTATTTAATATATATTTTATTAGGCAATAGTTTTTTGATTTTCATAATCGTTTCATGTATCCTCACCAAATAAAATGAAATGAAAATTTCATAATTTAGGGAAAAAAATTATCAAGGAATAATTTTTTTTTCTTTCCCGTATGATAAAGTATAGTAATCGTCAAAAAATTTGAACTCGAGATTTTGACGAATCTCCACATTTTAGACCTCTATGGGTCCGAAAAACACACTTTTAGAAAATATCTGTCTGTTACAAAGGTAACTAAAAAACGTTTTGAGCTACATAGTTGAAATTCGGTATGTGGTCTTTACATCAAATTTGCAGATTTCTATCCAATTTTGAGTAAAATCTGATCAGAGGAAGTCCGTCTATCTCGCTGTTCGAATATAAGTTAACACGACAATAACAAAAAGAAGAAAGCTAGATAGATAAAATTCGGTATACATATTTAAAATTTATAGTATAGACAACAATCAAATTTTGAACCAAATCTAATAAGGAATTCTGTCTGCCTATACTTTCTAAAACAGGAAACTCGATAACTCAAAAACGCAAAGACTTAAATATATCAAATTTGGCAAGATATTTTATGACTAAAATTGGAATTTTGTTTCAAATTTTTATTTCTCGGTTGAGAAAAACGTATAAAAAATATGAATTCGGTTGTTTGGATACTATCAATCACAATATATGTACTTCAATATATGCCCAAATAATACAATATATGTCCAAAACATTTGTTGTTTGTTTGTTGTTTGTTTCTTATGGCACTTGCCACTGACAAGCCCACTGTTACGAAGACAGCGATTTAAGCCTGAGGGGAACGTCTCTTATTTTTTATAGCAGCGCCAACTAGGGCCAAGAGTACGACTTTGCCACTCACGCATCACTCATTCGCTTGCACAACCCCTTTTTACAGGAGGGCACATTCACACATCTCACAGATAGAACAACAGAAGAACAACCATGCCCAAACCGGGACTCGAACCCGAGACGCCCAGATCACGGGGAAGACGCGCTACCCCTATGCCAGGACGCCGGCAAAACATTTAGTTTAGTAAACCAGGAAGATTATTAAATTTCAATTTTCCTGTAGAAAAGTGCACTTCATTCATTGACATTGTAACTACATTAAATAATTACGAGAAATGCATAACATCTCAGTGTTATGGTCGTCAGTGATTCTTAACAGCTATAAAACAATGTATATTCAAAACAGTTTAATTCTTAGTTAACAGTTTAGTTAGTTCCTGGTAAAATGACGAGAAAAATTACTGTCACCATCTTTCTTTCCAATATTTTCGTCTTTTAACTTAATAATACCAATTCTTTGGCGAGATAACATAATCAATGAGCTAGTATCCTCCTTTACAATTTTACACGTAATTCATTTATATTGTAAAAACTTTTCGAGATATACATGAATATCTTGCTCTGAATAGATTCTTAACTGAATAAAATCGACCACACTTGTCCCTAAACGTCAAGACTATCAGTGTCCTATTTGGGACTCAACTCAAGGACAAAACTACAACGAATGTCCAATCATCAATGGCATTAAAGATGACGGCGTTAGTATAACATTCACAATAAGTAGACGTACAAGCATGAGTAATTTCATGGAATAACAGCAATAAAAGGTAATGCCACTCAAGCTAAAAGTAACTATACTGAATTGTTTGCTTGCCGCAACAAATGGGTATCACCGAAAATTTCTTAATTCTTTCGTTGAGTGTGATTGATTGAATACTCGTGGCATATATTTTTTTCATTATAACCGTTACCCCAGATGGATTTGGAAAATAGTGAAGATTTTTGAGAGCACTCAAAGTATGTCCAAGCATGCATTTGCTTGTTAGACTTAAATCAAGCAAGAGCCTCTTTTGCATATCAACTTTTTAAGAACACGGGTCCTTCATGTGGTTCTTGTTGAAGGGGGGGGGGGGGGGGAAGACATTTTTCTTATATTTGAAAAAGCAATTCGGACGTCCCAATATTCTGAGGTACTTTAATTCGAATGACCTCAGCAGTGGTAGGTTTAATAGCCGGAGAACATGCCATCTTTGACATCAATTTTGATCTGCATGAAGCCAGATTTTATATATAGTTTTGTGTTTCGAACATGGAACTCTCTGCTCTTGAAATTGGAGCTTCATCCACCATGCGTTAGCCACATATAAGAACTCTATACTCAAATAATAATATTGTAGATAAATTAACAATTATGCATTTTGTCTGTGAGCAATAAAACTTCATCTTAAAAAATAATACAGCCTTTTTTTTTTTTTGCACACGGATATTAACAAAACATTTAACCTTTCCGTTCAAAAGATAACAATTAGGTTTTAATTAAAATAAAGGAACATACATTAATCATAGTCAGCTTATCTACATCCGTTAACGTCAATCACTTTCCGGAGACTTATTTATCAAAAATGTGTCTCCTGGACTATTCGTGATATCATTTGTAAACACGTCTGAAGCTGATAAAGATAATCGAGATCTCCTGGCATATGCGAAGATTAACATCGGATACCATAAATCATTTTCCAGACACTCGAAGAATCGATTCTATTGAGTAATACATCCAGCCTGTTTTCGAAGGATATACGCCAATGGTGTCATGTTACTTAATGGATTGGAAAAATGAATGTTATTTTAGACATAAATTTGAAATGTATAATATTGAAAATAAATAAATGTTGTTTGAAAAATATATAATGTACGATAAAAATAAAGATACTGAGAGTTCTGTTGTAAAGAAATCACTAAGGCAAACGTAACGATATTTCGTATAGTGCTATTTAGGCCATAAGAAATCGATTTATGGAAAAAGTTTTTATTTTGGATATCAAGCGCAATGGTGCTGGAAGCTGGTCTGTTTTACTGGAATTAAAAGCAACAAAAAAAGACATAAAAGCCTCCCAAAAAGGAAACGTTTTATGGGACTGACTAATATTTAATAGGCATTTTAACTGAAATCAAGCGCAATGAACTGACGGCAAGTCTATTTTGCTGTAATTAAAAGCAGAAAAATAGACATAACTCTTAAAAATAAGGAAACTTTTTATGAAATTAACTATATAACTATGAACTATGAATAAGAATTATTCATTTTTTTTGCGACTTCTAGATAACATTCGACTTCTATATAAATCGAAAGCTAACGCGAATCACGTGAATTTTCTTTCGTTTCCTCGGATACGAAGTAATACAGAAGTATTGTCAAAAAATTCGAACCCGAGATTTTATTGAATCTTCACATTTTACTCTCCGAGTCCGAAAAATGTATTTTCAGCATTGTGTCTATCTGCCTCTGAAAACGATAACTCAAAAATGCTATGAGCTAGATGGATGAATTTTGGTATTTGGAAGTAAGCCAAATTTGCAGATTTCCATCAATTTTGAGCGAAATCCATTCACAGGACGTCTGTCTGGCTGTTTGAGTCCAAGTGAATTGCATAATTACAAATTACAAAGACAGCTAGGTAGATAAAATTTGATATACAGAATTAACATCTACAATACGGGCCAGGATAGCCTGGTTGGTAGGGTGTTGGATTCGCGTCCCTTGGATTGCGAGTTCGAATCCCGCCGACCGAAGACTCTCCATATGTGGGTGGTTGCTGGCGCACGTATAAATCTGTCGTGGTCACGAAGTCCTCCATGTCCAGATTGATACCACTGGTGGTACTGGATCAGGGGTGATCGTTCTCTGATTCAGGTCTAAATTACGATCTACCGATGAATGCATGAAATGCATGAATGAAGTACGCCCCATAAAAAGAGTTGTGACGTGTGTGTAGCTAAGTCGTATTCGCTAGATGGCGCTACTGAAAAAACAAGAGACGCACCCTTGGCTTAAAATCACTGACTTCTAAAGTCAGTAGGCTTGTCAATGACAAGTACCATTAGAGACAACATAATCTAAAATACAGGTATCTTTTAAATCAAAACCATCTCGTAGTTAACTGTCAGTAGGTGTATACTTTCGCATGTAAGTAAAGGCAATAACACAAAAATGCTAAGGCTTAAGTTAATGAAATTCGATCAGTTATCTTGAGATTACAACTGTAATTTTGGTGTCAAATGGACGGCAAAAATGCATTCAAAAGACAGATTCAGTAAAAATGCTAGATTCAAACCAAATATCTATATTTCGGAACTATTATTCACCAATGTCATGTAAGTTACTCACAAGTTATATCTAAGATTTATAGAGGAAAGAGGTTGAGACTTTTATTGGAGAATATGTGAGAAAGTTTCTTGGAGATAACACTCGCTGGTTTAGAGTATAATTGGAAAGCGAGCTCGTTAGCTGTAATCTAAGCGCTATTTAGCGCTATTGTGTTGTGTAAGCATCTTTCTACTGTACTTTTATCCGCTATTTATCTTGCTGGACTTTTCATCATACACTCGATAGACAGATTTTCAACAAAATTGAAGTAGAAAAATATAATACCCGATTGTAAATTCACAAAATTTTATAATCAGATATTAAATCATTTATTAGCATTTCTTTCACTTCAAGATATCTCTTTTAATAAAGATTATATTCAGAAAATCAGAAATTATAATTGTAAAATGATCATTGGAGAAATCTTTTTTTTCCCAGGTAATTTTATTAAAGTACTTATCGAGTATAAATAAGAAAAATAAATTCAATTTCAAAAAGCTATTCAGGGCCAATTTATTGAATGTTCATTACTGATTCATAAAGCTGAAAAACTCACAATATAAAATATTTATGGTCATTATAATTTGTACTGGTGAAATAATGTCTGTAGAAATTTTTAACCTTTTGATTAATTTATTTTTAAATTAAAAATTATTTTTTGATTAATTTATTTAAAAAATATTTTTTTTATTTTTATTTAAAATGATTTTTTGGATTAATTTATTTTAAAATTATTTTTTTGATTAATTTATTTTTAAATTATTTTTATGATTAATTTATTTTAAAATGATTTTTTTGATTAATTTATTTAAAAAATTTTTTTTTAATAACTTTATTTTTTCAAGGATGGTACACCAACCTTTAGGTTGGCTTACCACCTATATATTCAGTGACGAGACAAGCATGATAAAAAATAATAGCCCAAAATACTCTACAAGGAACTCCTATTGTACTCCTTTGGAATTGCAACAAGAAATTTTCACATATAGTTGTTTCTGGAATGGTAGGGGGTTTCTGAAAATTTGTTTTCAAAATTTCGATTAGAATTTTAATTGAAAATGAATCAAAATTTTGACCCTTTTCATCAGTATCCTCAAAACATATTTTCAGACAAAAATTTTCTTTCATACAACTTTAAAATTCTGAAAATAAGTATTTTATTAACAATTTTATTCTATGTATAATTTTCTTCCACTCATTTTCATACCTTTTAAAAATGTCATTTAGTATATTTCGTAATAATTATTTCCATTGTTTTATATACTGTATTTAATCATCTGAGGTATTACTATGAAAATAAATATATTTTATTATGTGTACATGCTATCATTGCTACATAATTAAGCAAAAAAAAAAAAAAAAAAACGATTTGTGAGTAGACGAAGCAATTCTGAAAGATTATCTTGTTACAATGTTTCGCACAAGAGATTCTAATATCCTATTAAAAACAAAACAAAACAAAAACTGTAATTATTTTAATTTAGTGTTCTTTGAAAACAACATAAAGAAATCAAGATGCGTTTACATACCAAAAGGCAAAAAGAAAATGCAGCGTTAGAAAATAAATATATTAAACCAGCTCTTGACAAATGAGGTTCTTTAAATTACTGCTTTGAATGCAGTAAATAATTCATGTATATCTAAATCAAATATAAATTTTAGAAAAGGAAAAAAAAAATCCTAAAGATATTTCATGAAGTTTGTACAAACCCAATATTTAATTGGTAATAAATCTCTTTTGTTGATGAAAGAATTAATTTATTCACTAAATCGTAAATATAAAAAAAGAAAGCCCAGCGCATTCATTCTCAAAGGCAAAAAAAAATAAAAAAAATGTTCACTTTCATGTTTAAACGTATTTTTTTTATTCAATCAAAATATTAATGATTTATTTTAGATTAATTTTTAATAATTAACTTTGTAAAAATTTGTGTTTTCATTTCCATAATTCATATTCCTGATTTGAGATTTCACAGGTATCATTTAGGTAACTGCAATTCTAAAAGTGACTCTTTACGAAAAAAATAAAGCGTATAAAACCGATATAAGTGAAAAAATACATAAAAGGATTAAAGAATAAAAAAGAAAAGCTTGAGCGTTTTCGTACGGAATCACAAACTAGTAATACATTTCATTTACTTAAGCAGTAAAATCTTTTAAGGATACATACACAAAATGCTTAAAACAAAAATGTTGAGTGCATAAAATGAAGTCTACATTTTTTTTTCTTTTTGCAGCAATTCCGTTAAAGGACTAAACCAAAAAACAAAGCACTAACTATCTAACTCTTTTTTCAGCTAAATTCAGATTAATTCACCTAATTCTGCACCAACATCAACGCAAAAAAAGCAACAGCATTTTCTCCACTTTTTTAGCGTAAATGTGCCTCAATGAAATCTCCCAACAGTGTCCACTTTCTTTCCTTAAATGAATCCACCAGGGCGGTACAGGTAGAAAATTTCCCCTTTACCAGGGCAAGGTGTTCTCCAAGTTAACTAAGCCTACTTCTCTATTCATGAGCGGACGTTAACAGAAATACGTGACATCACCTCTACAAGAAAAGCAATGAAGGCGGGAAAGCAGGCTCATCAAAACTTAAGACACTTGGCTTTTCCTTGACGAGCAACAGGCATCAGCTCACCCCCCCCCCCAAGCAGATTGCAGGGCGGGGGGTTGGGGGAGTGAATGCATTCTGGGAAAGGAAAAAGTCCCTCGTAAAGTTGAAGCTGCAGAAAATAAATTTCCGATATGGTTGCAGACGAGACACTAAACAGCAACAAAATGGTTGGTGTTGTTCAATATGAGTTTTTGAAGATTTTTTGTTTTTTGTAAAAAGTAATAAAAGAAATGAGTTTGCGTGAGTAAAGTAGATAATGTTCTAGACGGTACATAAATAAGATTAATCAATGTGAAGTTAGAATGTAACTAAGTAGATAGTTGCTTCTTTTAAAAGTGGATACTTCGCCATTTGCAAATAATAGGGAATCTTTAATAAAGAAGGAAAGAGATGGATTTTTCGTAAGCGAGTTAACCCTTTCTAGGGCCGTGGCAGGTATGCTTCCCACCAAATTTATCAATCTTTGTATGAAATTATGTAGGTTTTCATAAGTTAAAACAAATTTTTTTAGTAAGTCAGAAATTTAGATGCTTCAGTTCTTTATCTCAGACAAAATGATGTGACTTGATTTGTTATTTAATTATTAATTAACCAAATTAATTAATGAATCAAATTAAATTGATCTAATAAGCTAAATGAATCCCTTTTCTTATTCTAATTTCAAGCCTAAAAATATTTTAACATAATATGACTAGAAAAAAATGGTTCTTTAAAGGGTTAAGAAAATATTTAAATTTTTACCAACAAAGAATATTGAAAACAATTTAGAAGATACCAGATTTTTATTATTTATTCTCTCGCGTATGAACAGAAATTATTGGAATTGCCGAAAAAATTGAATTCAAGATTTTGGCGAATCTTCAAGTTTCAGACCTCGATGAATTAGAAAAAAGATTTTTTTCGCCTTATATCGATCAGTCAGTATGTTTGTTTATAAATACGATAACTTAAAAACGGTTTCAGCTGTATCAATGAAACTTTATTTATGATCCATATACGAAATTTGTAGATTTCTTTCAAATTTTGTACAAAATCCAATGAAAAAAAAAAAAAAAAAAAGGCCACCTCTTTCGTTGTTTGAGGACATGTAAATTCGGTAATAAAAAACATAAAGAGCTAGATAAATAATATTTTATACGCAGATTTAGTATCTAAAATATATTTCCTTCTCAAATGTTGTACTAAATCTATCAAAGGTTTGTTCTTCTGTCGGTACTTTCTCATGCGTGTAAGCGTAACAGCTCATATATGCAATGGCATTCGGTATGTGTTCTTGTGACTACAATTATAATTCCGTGTTAAAGTTTGTTTTCAATCGGTCGGGAAAAAGACGTCCAGAATTCATATTCACAAGACATTTTTAAAAATATTATATTCACTCCAAATGTCTATATTTATTGACTAATTATGAACTTAAAGCAAGGCCCAAAGTCCACAATGTTACGCTATTAAAGAAGGCCGGGATAGCCTGGTTGGTAGGGAGTTGGATTCACGTCCTTTGGGTTGCGAGACTGCCGGCCGAAGACCCTCCATGTGTGTGGTGGCTGGCGCACGTATAAATCTGTCGTGGTCACGTCTTGAGTAATAAATGCCACTGGGGGTACTGGATCAGAGGTGATTGTTCTCTGATTCAGGTCTAAATTACGATCTGTGGATGAGTGAATGAAATGCATGAATGAAGTCCGCCCGTAAAAAGGGTTGTGACAAGTTTATAGCTAAGTCGTATTCTTGGCCCTAGATGGCGCTACTGAAAAAAACAATAGACGCATTCTTGGCTTAAAATCATTGACTTCAAAAGTCAAGGGGTTTGTCTATCACAAGTGCCATTAGAAACAACAGCAACATGTTATTAAAGAGAGAAAAGACCATTATTGGAAAAAATGCAAAAGAATTTAGGGATGATTACTCCCCCTGATTAACACTTCGCTTTACTTTAACATATTTCAATTTATTTTAAATTTTTAATAAAACCAGGGGCAGTGATGTTCCCGAAACTGTCTTGCTTTTTCTGTAATAAATGTTTTTATGTTTAATTAATCACATATCATTGGCGAGCAATAGTTACGAGAGAGCCTAACAGTGCGCCCTCTTTGGCGATTTTTTTGGGAAGACTGATCACTGAAATATAGTTAGTACACACGCACACACACACAAAACGTAATATTGTTTTTAGACATCTTTTTTCCTTACTGTCTGAAATAAAGATTTACACTAAACTATACTTACAGTCATAAAAATCATATACCAAATTAAAAATATTGCATGTTTGAGTCATCGCATTAAAATCTTGTGAAAATAGACGGTCAACCCTGACAGATGTGACTCAAAATTTGATAAAAATCGGCACTTCAGATGCTAAAAGATAACATAAAAAGATATGCTGTGAACCAAATTTTATTTAGCTAAGTTGTTACGTTTTTGAAGTATCAGCATATATGCTTGTAAAAGTTATGACAGGCCACCGGCCATTTGAAACATATTTAATTTTTGCAATAACTTAATGCAATCTCTCTTCCAAATTTGAAACATAGCTAAAATTTATGTTACATCTGTGAACATCTTATGTTACAAATGTTACCCATCTAGTAGTCTTCATTTTGTAGAGAAAGTGTTTATTAGATTTGGAAAGCTTGACCGACACATTTTCTCCAAATGGATTTGTTCAAAATTCGATGGAAATTCGCAACTTTTGCGTAAGGATTATACACCAAATTTCATCTATCCTTCCCAAAGCGTTTTTGAACCATTGTATTAACAGACAGACAGACAAACATAGCTCTAAAACTGTGTTTTTCGAACTCGGAAAGTTTTGAAACGTAGAGATTCGTCAAGATTTTGAGTCTAAATTTCTTGATGATTACTTTACGTTCTCTTAATATACAAGAAAATAAATAATTGCGACTTTGTATATTCTGAAACATATTGATAATTGAGAGAATATAAGAGTAATACATTAAAATAGAGTCTAACATTACTCACTTACATGAAGCAGCTACCTTTACATTGCCCTACGATAAATCAGATCCATTCGCTTCTACCCTATATTTATTCATTCCGCCGGAAATAAATAGACTGGCTGCAAGAAGTAAAAGATACGAGCCCATATTTCGGTAGATATACGAAAAGGAAGAAGGAAAGAATTCTCCTAGGTACCGTTTCTGGCTTTCTTACACATCCATACATACATGAAAGCCATCCTTTTCTGCCATCAGAAATTCCCAAATGAAGCAATTTCGCAGCCTCATTTTCTGCCTGTCCTATCTTTTCTTGGGTTCGAGGTATCTTTCTTCATGCATCTTCACAAAAGGGCTTCGATTTCTTAATGTTTACGATATACAAAGGTAAAAACCATTTGGTAGAACATTTTAGATTTTTGTGTGTACATAATTGATGAGTTAGAAAGTATTCAATCGGAAATGGGAAGATCATTTGAAATGCCTTATTTGTTTCTTAAGTTTCTCATATACGAAATATAAGAAAGAATTGTAATGGTAAAAGATTCGAAATGTATTCAGTATACGAAGATATGAGCCATTGGTTGAAACTTTCAGACTTTTGTGTGTACATAGTATATGAGTTAGAAGGTAATCAATCGGGATTGAGAAGATCATTTGAAATGCCTTGTTTCTTTCTTAATCTTCTCGTATACGAAATATAGGAGAAATCATTGTAATCATCAAATATTCGAAATGTATGCTATATATACAATATACGAAGATACGAGTCATTTGGTTGGAAATTTTAGATTTTTATGTGCACATAATTGATGAGTTAGAAAGTAATCAATCGAAAATGGGAAGATCATTTGAAATGCCTTGTTTATTTCTTAAATTTCTCGCATGCGAAATATAGGAGAAAACATTGTAATTGTCAAAAATTCGAAATGTATGCAATATACGAGGATATGAGCCATTTGGTTGGAAATTTCAGTTTTTTATGTGTAAATAATTGATGAGTTAGAAAGTAGTCAATCGGAAATGGGAAGATCATTTGAAATGCCTTGTTTATTTCTTAAATTTCTCGCATGCGAAATATAGGAGAAAACATCGTAATTGTCAAAAATTCGAAATGTATGCAATATACGAGAATATGAGCCATTTGGCTGAAAATTTTAGATTTTTGTGTGTACATCATTTATGAGGTAGAAAGTAACCAATCGGGATTGGGGAGATCATTTGAAATTTTTGTTTGCATTTTTATTTTTAATTTTCTCGTATGCGTAGTATACATAGTAGTACACGGACAAAGCTTTGCAATCGGCAAAGATCTGAAAACGAAAATATGAAGAATTTCCACATTTAAGATTTCTCTGAATCTACAAACAGCATATTTAGTGTTATCTCTGTCTATCGCTCAAACTGTGTCTAAACAGGATAGCTCAAACGCTTTAAGATAAGCAGAAGAAATATAGAATGTGGTCTTTACATTGAATTCATTGATTTTTATCAAATTTTGGAAGAAATTGATTCACAGGAAGTCTATCTGTCTTGTTGTCTTAGTACAAAGGAACTAGATAACGGAAAAACTTAAAAAGCCAAATGGATAAAGATTAGTACACAGATTTAGAGTTTAAAAAGCAGACCGTAGGAATTCACTGATTTTTAAAACTCGTCAAAGAGTTGAATTTTTGTCAGTCAACGCTTTCATAAGTATGTAAACGCATCAACAATAAATAAATTAATTAATAAGAAATAATTTAAATAAATAAAATGTCTTGGAGCTACAATTGCAATTCTATGTCATACTTCACTTTTAATTGCATGCATACAAATGCGGTAACTTATACAAGATTTGGATAAATATAACTCGGTTCATAGTCGTAGCAGTTAAAGTATAGATTCTTATTAAAATTTGAATCAAATCAGCGGCTAGGTTTACTATCGCTTGGACTATTTATACTCATGCATGTAAATCCAGTAACTGGAAAACTCAACGATTTAAATAAGTGATACTTGGAAAGTGATATTTTTACTATAGTTGCCGTTCTATGTCAAATTTTGTTTCAAATTGTTCCATAAAAGGACATCCAAAAAGCATTTTTTCCTATTTGCGCATTAGAGTGGATCTTAGCTACATGTTAATTTCTGAAAAAAAAAAATGAATCTTTTTATTTTTTTAGGAATTATTCTGCAAAGAACAATTTAACTTCCAGTTTATGTTGCTGATATCGATATCAATGTGCGAATTGACAGGTTTCCGTCGAGACTTTTGTCTCGCGTCAAAATGCAGCAGGGAAGAACGACCTCACTATTAATGAGGATAAGTCATATCATTGAATCTCCGACCCGCTCTAAGGCACACGAATAATAAAACTGAATGACCGTACCCCGTTACAGCAACACTAGCTGGAACTGTGACTGAGTTCTAAAAGCCATCACCGGCCACGGTCCAACTCTTCTCTAAGGAAGTACTTCCCGTCATCAATGGGAGGAGCCAGACCCCCAACTTTTCGTGGAACCTCCAAGGTGGCCAGAACCAACCACTATGATGGAAGCTTCTAATCCTCATTTCGAGGTGCCACCCGGGGGATCATTAATGAGAATAAAGCTAAATTTATGATTGTAACAAATAAAGCTACGGATATGTCCCCATAGAAGATCAATAATTTCATTTGCTAGACTTTAAAGAATTTAAATGTTTGGGCACAATGATTACAGTTGTAATGATATAAAAATCGAAAAAAAAACCCCGAACTAGATTATCCAACACATGTTTCTATGGTCTTAAAAATCAAATTAAATCATACTTAATCAGTACAAAAACAAATAAATGTAAGTCCATATGAGACACTGATAAGATGATTTCCCTTTAAGAAAGTTAATGCTTAACAAATTATACAATGATACGTTATTGATTTTTGTAAGAAAAATCTTAACTGAAGAATTATGAAAATTACAAAATTGCAAATAAATAAATAAGATGAATTTGACATTATCAAAATAGTAAAGGAATCTCTTATTAAATGGTCGGGCCATATGTATAAATATGGTTATGTCTTCCCAACTAAGAGGATACCTGTCAAGAATAGAGGAAAAGCCACAAATAGGAAGGTCACCTACCGGATGGCCTGATAGTGTTGAAAAAGATCTGAAGCAAATATAAGTGAACCTCTAGTTTCTTATTGTTCCAGATAGGGTCAAAGAGAAAAACTTGAAGAGACAGTCTAGGCTTGCATCAGGCTTTAGTGAATGGGAAGAAAAATATCAATTAATAAAAAGGTCATAAAACAGCCCTCATTAGCATATGGCAAATAATAAGTGATTAGTGGTGCAATATTATTAAGCATTGTGATACGAGAATTTACGGCAAATGCCTTCTAAAATTCATTCCTGCTTTAGAAATTATTCAAAACCTTCAAGAAGATCATCAGCATATACTACAGGGAATGTCGAAGGCTTAGCAGTCTTTATTTAACCCTTCATCCCTAGAATCTTTTAATTTCAGGTACCTCAGAATACTGAAACGCACTAATTTCCTTTACAAAAGAAAGATAAAGTTCTTACACTTGTAGTGAATAGTTTATAAGCCACGATGAACCTTCATACAGCTGTTGTGGTGCCATCTACCCGCAACCAAAGTCGTCAGACTCACTTGACGCAACAGCAGCAGCAACCACTCACCCACACACGCTCGCCATAACGCTTGACGTTACTCAAATGGGTACAGGCACATTAGACTCAACAGCTAATACATCACCACTCAACAATCATATTGTTCGTCTCACCTCCGACTCACTAGAAGGAGAGTCTGTAGTGAATATCTTATAAGCCAGTTTACAACTACACTACCCAAGCAATTGCCTTTGTATCGTGGTCATGTTACTGGGCTGCGAACCATAAGGTCCCAGGTTCTATCCTCGTGCATCTCAATCCGGTACACACTCCTCGAAAACCACAATGATGGTCCGTTTTCTTCAGGGTTTGATATAAAAGAGGAACCAGCTTAGCCGATAGTTATTAAGCAAATGCATGCTTTGAAACAATCTGCGAGACCACAGAAAAACATTCTATTCCCAAACTGATCTCGGCGAGCATCTCTAAAGAATCCAGCATAGATCATGGGTTCTCAATCAATAACATTTAACGAAAGCGGGATAACATTCTGCAACGATATCCAAGGATTTAGGGGGTCCCCATACTTTCATTGAATGGGTGTTTGGAACCTTTCAGTATTCATAGGATCAAAACTCCTAACAAGATCGATGATGGAGCGCGGTTGCCTAGTGGTAAAGTCTCGCCTTCGGTACCCGATTTCACCGAAGAACCGTCGTGTAAGCGTGTTTGGTGCATGTAAAATCCATTGGGATCAAACAACCTTCCATTGACGAAGTGTGGAAGTTTCGAGAGTGTGTATGTGTGTGCCATTTCAGGTGTTGTCCTCTTTATCTGACAGAGGTTTAAAACTACGAGGTCCATCCAAAAATACATCTAGTGTTGATTTGAAACGAGTCGGTGATATAATTAATCCAAAACTCAACCTAACATCAATATTAAGTCGGAAGTGAATATTTGATAATATTCAGATCGGCATGGTTTGAAGCCTTTTTTTATGATTTTTCCATGTTTTATATAAAACGAAATACTAAAAAAAAAAAAAAAAAAAAAAAAAAAAAAAAAAAAAATCATGCAATTTTAAAGTGACTTACAGTTTTGCATAAGTAAAGTTTCTGCATTTCAACGCTTCATACAAATTTTAATCACACTAAAGCTGCATTATTTTTGTTTCTGTTTATCCATATAGTTTTGAATGCTGTGAGCTTCACATTTTTTGGCACCAATAAAATCATTATGGCTGTTGCAACAATTTTAATTCGAATAATTACTAATACACACTCTTTGTCCTGAAGTATCTCATAGATGAAATTTAATTTAAGGCCTTAACATTCTCCGAGCGTTCCTGACATTAAATTCTTTAATGTCTCATAACGCTTAAGAGAAAAAAAAGTTAGACCTCAAATTGAATTACCTGCGACCATGTAAGTGTTTCTTGCAGAGCTGACCGTCGCCTTTCATGCCATGCTCCACATACCTGCTATAAAACTATTTTATTGCGATCGTAAGTAGATTTCCTTGTAAACTTAACTCGGAACGCTTTTTTAGAAGACATCGTAAAAAATCGCTGGCTAGAAACCGATAGAATGCCAGTGTAATTTCAGACATAAAATAAAATTTTTTAGGGGACTCGTCCTCTATCGCAGAAGGTCACTCAATTTGAATTTCATAGGTGTGTTTAAGTGGCTAGAAGAGTTTTATTATTTGTACAAAAAGTGAAATTACAATAAATATAGAATTACTTTTCGTAATCGACACATGGTACATATCTGTTTCTGAAATAATCACTTTAAAATGTGTTTGTTTAAAACTTCTGTTTTCAGGTAATGGGTAGCTAGAATTAAATTTATCCTATTCAGAGCACAATGGGTTGAAGAGGTGTCAAGAAAATGCCAAATCGGGATTTCCTAATATGGAAGAATAGCACAAATAATACAACTCCATTATACGAATGTGATCAATTCATGGATTTAACACAATTCAACTGTCATCTTCAAATAGTTCAATTACAGTCATGATTCATATTTAACAGATTTCAGATGAACGTGGGACAGAAAAATATAAACGTGGCTAAAACAGCAGTTAAGGAGTATGGGTTTCATCTCTTCATGTGGCATTCCTACAAGTGCCTTAGCCGACAGAAGTGGTCTCACCTAAATTTTCTTTCGCCTTTTCTAATATAAAGAAACTATCCCCCACGCTCCCGTATAAAAGTATGAGCCTTGGATAAGATTGTGAGTGAGAGAAATGCTAAGATTTTTTTTCAGAATGCTATAAATGAATTTTGTATTTCGTAATATAAGAAAAGGTAATGGAATATGCCTTCTCAATCCTCTTTATTGATAGATTGAAATCAAAATTTGACCCAGAATTGCAGTTTTAGTAAGAAGATCGCAAGCCAAATTCACATTCTGAATCTTTTTATCGACCGATTGAAATCAAAATTTGACCCAGAATTGCAATTTTAGTACAAGATCGCGTGAATTTTTTTTTATTATTTAAATTCATTGCATATTTGAATTATTACGTTTATATGCATGAGGAAACATAGATGGTCAAACTTTTGACGAATTTGATTCAAAATTTGATGCCGATTTACAAGATGAGATGAACATTTATTAGATACTATACCTATTGTGCTATTATTATATGCTATTATACCTTTTTACCAAAATTTTCTTATCGACCACTTTGGCGTTTTTATAGTAATCGTGTTCACTTGCATTTGAAAGCTAACCAACTAGACTTCCTGTGAATGAAGTTCGTCAAAATTTGATAGAAATCAACAATTTGGATTTATAGAATACATGCCAAATTTTTTTGGCTGAAATTCTCTTTAGATTTATCGTATTCACCGGAAGACACCAGATATAATTCGAAAAAGAATAAATGTAGTTTAGGATACAGGAAGGTCTGAAAATTTTCCTAAGTCTTGAGTTCAATTTTTTAGCAAACAATAGTTTACCCCTTAATATATTTCATATTAGCCACCTTTGGCGACCAGCCGGTTCGCCAATCTTAATGTTCGTTAAAATTTTAATAATTAAATATTTTATGCAATTCCTATTTTAATAGCTTCTTCATCAAAATATTTTAAAACTTCAAATTTTGATAGTCATATAATTTAATCATAATATTATAAAGGCTTTCAGTCATAACGTAATATGCATCTCTCTAATTTTCTATTAGCTACTGTAGAATTTATGCTTTAAATTAATGTGGAAAGGATTAATCTGCAATTAATATAATATTTTTTACTGAAACAAAGCATTTTTTTTTCATAATGATTACAGAAAACGGAGTCTCTGAGCGTTTAAACCTTATAGGCACTAAAGAATGCCTTTCTTAATTTATGTAATATCTCAAGAATTTGTCAACAAAATTTTCTCATATTCATCATGAGCAGATCGATTAATTAGCAATATTTAATTTGAAATGGATTAAACACTAAGAAAATAAACAGAATCGTTTAAAATAATCGGTCGAAAACAGGTTACAAAAAACTACTTAAAAAACGATGTACTTAAAACTATAAGCATATACAAAAATATATATAACTAACATAAATACAATTTAATTACAAAAGCATACAACTCACCTAAAAATCCGCATCCGTTGATAATAGTTGTCAACAATCGGAACAAAATGCGAATTTCCAACGCCAATTATGGTAACGCAAATGCTTGAATTTTCTACTCCAGTTGGGGTAACGCTATGCAGATTAGGAATTTTTAATTTCCTTTATTCTGTTTTATTTTTATTCAAAAGTACTTCAGAATGAATCTGAAAGATAAATTAATTAATAATTTTTAATTTTAAAGGCATCAAACATTAAAAAAAATAAATAAACAGAATCGTTTGAAATAAGCTGCCGAAAATTTGTTAAGCTTATCCTCCTTAGTGTGTGAAAAAAAACTGAAGCCTTACTCATTTGGTGGTGGGGAAAATGAAAAGATTTTTTTGGCGGGAAAGTCAGTTTTTAATTAATAATTAAAATTATAATTAAAAATTCAAAAAAGAAACTTCAGGTGCACATTCCCGATCTCCAAGGTATGCATGTGCCAAATTTGGTAGTTGTAGGTCAAACGGTTTGGCCTGTAGAACGCCAACACACACACACACACACACACACATTGAGCTTATATAAGTATAGATATGAGTAAATTAAAAATCTACGAAGTCCATGTTAAACTTGCCGTAAAGAATCAATCAATTCATATTCTTATTTGAAATGATTGAAAGTATTTAACTATTCTTTGATGTTGACTTCCTGTGACTTCAATTATAATCCACATCATCAGTCTTATGTATTGTGAATACAGAATATCATCAAAAATATCTTTATCCTCAATGCATCCAGAAGATTTAACGACAAACACGTATCGTGTGTAATTTGTGAAGCTAAAACGTTTTTGATATACGTAAGTGTTCAGTTTATTGAAAATACATCCTCAAATCACAAACAGAATCTTTCGAAGTCGCACAAAAAATATTTGAAAGACTAGTTAGTGACTTCTGAACAGCCATGAGACTTTTATTCGAAATATAAGCGACGGTTTAAAACATTTTGCATATTTAAATTTGTATCTATATTTTTAATTTTTATAATTTTTTTTTAAAAATATTTTTTAATTTTTTTATTTACATTTGAAGGGTTTCAAACAGAAGTGAATAATTTATGTTCACAAAAAGCAGAATAGTTGTATTCTTATAACTATCTTTTTTTGTTTAAGTGAAGTAATAAAATTGAATTCATTCAGAAAAATATAAAAATAATAGAATTACAATCACTGACCAATGTACACTAAAAAAATGTTTCGAATTTTAGAATGGAAATTATTAAAAGTAAATTCTCTTCAAAGAATAGATGATATGTTGCACTGATGAATGCCAGTTTTTATCTTTTTAACTTTAGCACACCGTTTTCTTTCAGGTAATTTACCTATTTTTAGTACTGAAATGCCTTATTTTGACACATCAAAATGAGGCTTCATTAACAATTTTTTAATCTAATTTAAACAAATATTTTTTAGTTAAAAGTTTTATTTCATTATTATTTTTTAAATTTTAGATGAAAATTAAAAATAAAAATAACAATTCCCTAGGAAAAAAATTGATGATAGATAGCACTGATGAATATCAGTTTTTATTTTCAATTTTACAAAAAATATCGAAATTTTAATTCGAAAAAGGAGTGACGATCTTACTTTCAGGTACCTTACCCTATTTGTACTGAAATAATTCATTTTAACTCGCGCATCAAATGAAGTTTCCCTGAGAAACGTTTTAATCTAATTTAATTAAATAATTTTTTGCAAAAATTTTATTGAAAACATTTTTGACATACAAAGATTACATAGAAATTAAATAAATGTATATTTTAACCCTTTACACTCGGATGGTGCCTCTCACTCCCCATTCAATATAGTGCATCATTTTGACGTTTTTTTTATTTATTTTTCTATTTTGAGTGTTAAATTACTTACAGAGTGGTAAAAAGATGTAGGCAAGTGTTTCGGAAAAATCCAACTCAAAAAAATTATATATAATTTTTTTGAGTTATTTTATTTTTTGAAGCGATAAACAAGTTCTTGCATTAAGTAAACAATCATGCATCGAATTACTTTTCGGAGTGCAAAGTTAATTTTCCATGTATTCGAAACTGTATTTTTATCATCTCCATTTGGTAGAAGAGCGAAGATGATGGCATGACCAATCCAAAACGATCTCAAGTCGAAAAGAATAATGTTTTAACTCACGCATCAAAAAGAGGCTTCATAGTTTTGATCTAATTTCAATCAATAATTCAATGCAAAAATTTTATTGAAAATATTTTTAGATACAAAAACTGTATAGCAACTAAATAAATGTATATTTACCTGTCCATGTATTAGAATCTATATATTTGACATTTTCTTTTGATAGCATGGTGAATTGAAGGCATAAGTAAACCAAAATCATCTCAAGTTGAAAAGAAGTTGCTCTGGATGGGATATCTTTGTGTATATATTTCCCGTGCAATTCGCAGAGAATACTTATGTAAAAGATTAACTTACCTTTGGTATAGAGGGATTCTTTACATCGCCATTTTGCTTATTTGCAAGAATGGGGTGCTCAAATTAACTAAGGAGCGTCACGTGTCTCAGCTAAATCATCGCCATCGGCTGCTAGCAAATTGAAAGATTGCTTCTTTTGAACCTTGGTTTTAAATGACGGCTACCACTTTGCTGTTGGTCTGGCCGTAGAGGATGACTTATTCATCATTGTGTTTATAATATATTCTTGCTGATTTCAATTAGATTTTTCTTGATGTTGGCAATTTCTGCGAACATATGAGTGTTGAGATTTTGAATCTGTTGGTGTTGCATAGATATTGCCAACTTCTTTTAACTCATATGTTTGGAATAAATTTTATTTTGATTTAAGGAGAATTTTTTTATTGAATGTTTAAATGGATATTTGAGATATAACATCAGTGTGAAATGAAGCAAGGCTTTTTAAATAGAGAAGTTAAAATATGGACTTTGGAACATAACTTCGACAATACATATGTTAAAGAGTAACAGATGTGTGAACTTTGTCTTTTGTGCTTGAGAAGAGCCTTTAGCAGGTAAAGATTCGAAATTTAAATCTTTTAATATAAGTATTGCTATAGTTAAAATAGAAATTGAGATATTAATTTTGTATATATAACGTGTATTAGATTTACGATATTACTTCATTTCTGGCTGCTTTAATATGTATAAGATTTACATGTATTTGTATAACTGATAAACAGATAATGCTACAAATATAGCAACTAAAAGACATGATTGTCACAAAACGCATTTAAAATCTTTAGTTGAGCGAAATATTGAATCTAATTTAGTAGATTGTTTTAATTCCATGAGATTTAACGTAAAATAAATCTGTTATTTAAATAATCAATATATATAAATGCGTAAAGTAATAGACAGAATTTATATTTCAATTTTTTTCTGCATTCATACACTGTTTATTTATATTCATATATTATTTCATTCATATACTATTCTTATACTATGTATTCATTTAATAGGTCAGAATATTGACGGATTAAATAGTGCAAATCTTTGGTCAATAATCTGAAAAATCATGAAAGATTTAATTTCAAATGGTGATAAACATATAATTATTGTATCATCAAAGAATTCGTAAGATATCGGACTTTTTGGTCAAAACTGCTATTAATGAAAAATTAATGTTATGTAATAAGATAGTTGGACTTGTATCATTCGCATAGGGAATGGTGGATGTTGGATATGTTACCACTCTTAATAAGTTTTATATTTTCCTGTTTATTTTCATTTTCGAATTTGTGTTGCATCTTATTCCAGCTTAGAATTTGGCAATCCAGTCTTTGATTTAAGTAGAATATGTTGTGTTTGCTTTAAGGAAAGAGTATTTACTTTACGTTATTTCATCTCTTTGATGTACCATTTATCCAATTTCAGTCGATTTCATCTGTAAATTCTCTGATAAGTTTCTAATCGCTATGTAAATAGCCTCATGAAATTCTCTGTATTATGTTGTGCTAAAATAAACTGATTCCAAAATGAAAGCAGAGTTCTGAGTCACAATAGGATGCAAGCATTGGAGGCCGACAAAAGTTGACGCAAATTCAGCCACTTCTGATTAGCTCTATCGTTTTGGGTTGAAATGTAGTTTAGTGTGCCCCCCGAGTTTGTCGCCAATATGGCAACCCAACGAAACGATCTTCTAACAACCCCAATGTTTTGTTTGCTATTTTTTCTTACAACGGTGAGTTGTACATGAACTACAATTATTTTATAAAAAATGTTAAATAAAAAATAATAAAAAATATCGATTAAAGATTTTAATTTAGTTCTGTATTATGTTAAAAGTTTTTTGCTACTAATAAAACACTGAAATGTTATTTTTAATATGAATACGAACATAAAATATTTATTCTTTTACGATTTTTAAATGTCGGTATGCGCTTTAAGAAATCGTCTGAATTCTTATTTTAAGAAATCGTCTGAATTCTTATTTTAAGAAATCGTCTGAATTCTTATTTTAAGAAATCGTCTGAATTCTTATTTTAAGAAATCGTCTGAATTCTTATTTTAAGAAATCGTCTGAATTCTTATTTTAAGAAATCGCCTGAATTCTTATTTTAAGAAATCGCCTGAATTCTTATTTTAAGAAATCGCCTGAATTCTTATTTTAAGAAATCGCCTGAATTCTTATTTTAAGAAATCGCCTGAATTCTTATTTTAAGAAATCGCCTGAATTCTTATTTTAAGAAATCGCCTGAATTCTTATTTTAAGAAATCGCCTGAATTCTTATTTTAAGAAATCGCCTGAATTCTTATTTTAAGAAATCGCCTGAATTCTTATTTTAAGAAATCGCCTGAATTCTTATTTTAAGAAATCGCCTGAATTCTTATTTTAAGAAATCGCCTGAATTCTTATTTTAAGAAATCGCCTGAATTCTTATTTTAAGAAATCGCCTGAATTCTTACATTAAGAAATCGTCTGCAATGGAATTCCTTGCAGTTCTCGTAATTCTTTTTGTACTCTGACGGTTCCCTTGATAATTTGTTATGTTAGTAATTGTGCAAGAATGGATGTCGTGTGAATGGAACGGCAGGAAGTATTTTGAATCTACAGAATGGATGAAGGATTAGTGGAATATATATATATATATATATTTACGATTTGATGAAGTTAAGAAAGGATGCTTGTTTGAAATTTTGTTTGGAGAATGTTTTGATTGCTTCTTCCTACAGTCTTTCGTTCCTTTTGATTATGCATTGCTTCTGTTATCCACACAGTCCTTATGTTCAATGTGCTAGCTACGCTACTAGGTTCCCGCTGCCTCTGCTAACGAAGCCATAAGATGTTTTTTTTAAAGTTAAATTCTGCTCGGTGCCTTCATCAGATGCCGAAGGCATCGCATGTTATATATTTTGCTCACTACACAACAGACCAGCACAGCCGGTTTCAAAAACATCTTTATTTCAAAATTGTTAAGATAAGCAGCGACAGTGATCACAAAGGTTAAAGAAAAATAAAAATCTCAGACAAAACAGTACTTATCATTAAAGATCATAATTTTAATGCAGAAAGTGGTAACTGTAACTGTTTTGCCGAAGTATTTGTTTATTTTGTCCACCGATTTTATTGGCAACTTGGCATCCTTGGCGCAGCAAGGGACACTCTAAACTACCATTTTACCTCATTTCGTTTGCTTCAACTCTTTTGACCCATGAAACAAGTTTAGTTGAGTGTGTCTCATTAGTATGTTTAGCAATCAGAAAGAGCGATATTCAGGTCTAAGAATATGCCCGCAAGTACATTTATTTTAAAACCGTTTGAAGATTTAAAGTTGAAGATATAAAGATGTGGCAGATATATTTGCCACAGGCTGGTTACAGATGTTGCAAATATGGCACAATATATATCCCACATCTATAATTAATTAATTTGTAATAATTTCTCTTACTATTACACCAAAAACCATCTCATTCTCAAGAAAATGGAGATAATAACGGAAGTACCATTTCTCTTTGTCTTGTATAACGAAACATGTTTTTTATTGCAGATGAATAGTTATTGAATTTAAAGTAATAGCATGCTGTTATTATGAAAAATGCCAAATTAACGAACATTTTATAAAATATTTTAACAAATCTTAATTAATGCATAAGCAGAATTGTAAAGACACAGAAATATGAGTAATTAGTTTTTATTTTGAGGTATGTACTTGAATTAAAAAAAGGAATATATAATATTATTAATTTGTAGAAAGAGATCCCATTCCCCTAAGCATATTTGCTTAATAGTTTCCTACCGTTTAGATTTTCTCTCAACTTATTCTATTATTACTCTGGCCATCTGAAAAGCTTAAAAAAGGGGTAACACAGCATTGACGCATGAATAGGAGTTAAATTTGCATTCTACAGAATTATAGAACTTCTTTTTAAAAGAAAAATATAGTAGGTATCGGATAAAAAAATGCATTGCATAATTTGATAGAAATGCATTAGTATTCTATCTACCCTCGGGATGGCTCCATTTGGTACTCTTTTGAAGAACAAAGCAAGCTGCCGACAGAGAAGAGGGTTAGACCTTCAGGAAATGAAAGCTAATGACGTCATAATGACGTGCTTTGACAACATTTCCGGTACAATAGTGACGTATATGAATCTCGGTTCTAGACGTCAGTTGATAAATAAATGTTAAGAAATGACGCCGAGTTGAACTGCAGAACTTAGTGGGGGTTTGGGGGGGATTTCCTCCTTCCGCTTTTGTAATTATGTTCCAAAACATAAATTACCCTGGAGAAATTAATGGGAATTTTATTGTTTATTTCCGTTTCAATTTTGTTTATTTTTTCATTAAATCTTAAATGAAGAAAAGTTAATTATGCTATTCAGTTTTTGTTCCCTGGTTTATCCTTTATTTTGGAATTTCACTCTTGATGAAATAATTTTCATAAAAAAAGGAAAACAATGATGATTAAAAGTTTCTCTTATAATAGCGTTATTTGTGACCAACTTCATGATTAATTCCATCTTTATATAAGTTGTGATTGCTTTGGTTAACAATAGAATGCCGATGTTAAATATGTATCTAGTTTTACCACACCTAGCAAATTGACGGTTTTTGATTATCATGGCTTTCATTGGCTTAGTTTGTTTTTTAGTCTTTTACTTACATTAAGAATATTATTTAACAAAAACAACGTTTAATATAACTCCTTAATTATTAATAAAAAAACAAGAAAAACAGTTTGACAATGATTGAGTCTTGATTACATTTACCAGTTAGAGAAACTGAAACCTAATCGAAATAAATAAGATCCCATTATAACGGCTGACGAACACTTTGGATCAATTAATGCTATTTCATATGAAATAATTTAATTCTAATTTTTTCAGGAAATGTCTGAAAGCGATGTATAAATGAATGTAAATACGTACTGTTATCCATCATTGCATAGATGATCCGGAAAATATTATAAATTTTGAAACTGCTGAAGCCATTTTGACGGATCTTGTTATAAATAGGTATAGGGCATACTGATTATGGAAGTTAAAATGGCTGAGTGGAAATTGGATAGGAATATGTAAAGATTCTTAAATTTAATTAAAAGTCGTCATAAAATTCTAGAACAATACATAAAATTTTTCAAAATTTTTAAGAACGAAATTTGAAAGCCGTCAAAATGACGGCCTTGATAGTTCTAGCCTTAAACTGTAAAATCTTATTTCCCTTCTATGCATCTGAAGTTATGAATAGGCAGAAATTGGGAATATGTTACCATAATTTTAAATTGTGCTTCATCTTTTCAATGCAGAATATCGTTTTGGGAATATTGTCCTGAATATCAATATTGATATAAATTTTCAATCCAATGGAAAGAATTGAAACTGATTTTGATTTCATTTTTCATTGGCCCTTATCTATTAGGAATTAATCAACATTTATTTTGTATAATATTATAGCTTTAATTCCTTTTTACTTAAAAAAAAAGGCTATATTTTAGTAATAATTAATAGAAATAGAACGAAAATGTTTAATAACAAAAACTGAATATGTTAGGGGAATGTGGCCAGAAATCTTGGCGCAGCCGTCACCATTCGAAAGAAGTTATTTTAACCCTTTCTAGGGTCGTGGGAAGTATGCTTCCCACCAAATTTATCAATCTTTGTATGAAATTATGTAGGTTGGCATAAGTTCTGACAAATTTTTTTAGTAAGTCCAAAGTCAGAAACTTAGAGGCTTCAGTTCTTTATCTCAGACAAAATGATGTCTTGATTTGTTACTTAATTATCAATTAACTAAATTGATTAATCAAATTAAATTTATTTAATAAGCTAAATGAATCCCTTTTCTTATTCTAATTCCAAGCCTAAAAATATTTTAACATAATATGGCTAGAAAAAAAATGGCCCTTTAAAAGGTTAAACATTATACATGGCAATGGTTATATTTGTGTATCTATATTATAAGGAAAATAAAAGAATGTCCTGTAATTCCAGCCACTCATCAGATTGTGATAATTTTAATTCATAAGAAAACTTATGATTTCTATATATGTCATTAATGTTCATCTCTTCTTTCCTTTACTGACAGAAGTTAAAGAACAAATAATGCACATTCCTTATAAGGAAAACCTGTTACAGAGCTAACTAGCACTATAAGGTTTCGACAATTTTTATTTCGTTTGGAAGCTCTTGACCCCTCTCTCCTTCCACTCCTCGACCCAAAATGCATCATCAATGGTCACCAATCCATTGCCATTTCTATTTTCTAAAGAAATGGGCTATGAGAGATTAAAACATTTTACAAACCTAAATAATGCATATAATAGGATTCAACTTTTTTACTATTCTGGACAATGTAGTTTCATATTTCAACACTTTATAATTGAATATGCTAATGATTAATTCTAATAACTAAGTGAAAAAGCACGTTTTTCTTTATTAATGACTCATGAATGAACTGGATCTACATTAATACACTTTATTATTCAAACAGATACACGGTGTTAATAAATGATGTAATGTCTAAGCGAATATAATAAACAAAAACTGCCAAGAATCTGACCAATTACGCCTCACAAAGTAATGAATATTTTCTAATTCATAGTGTATATATTTCGTTACAAATTTATTTACTTGATATCTCGGTTAATAAACATTTTTAAACAGCCTGTCTGTGTACCGACTCAGCAAAGTGGTTATAGACAGCCACTTACTCGACTTCACCGAAAATTCGCCTATAGATATAGGATATGAAACATTGATACAGCTCCTTGTCTTAATAAAGGGACGAATTTCCCCAATTTTATTCAATAATTAATATTACCTTTTTGCGTTCATAGCGAAACTATCAGAATGTTCTGTTTATAATGCAAATATAATTTCAAATATAATTGTAAGTTCATTCATCTTATGCATTTCTTCTAATTCATCTAATTTGTTTGACATTACTAAATAAATACTAATAATATCGTGTTTGAACTACTTATCATCGGAGGCGATCAGCTTGTAATAGATTGCTGTCCTTGGTGATTCATATGCATATAATATATTGCTGTCCTTGGTGATTCATATGCATATAATATATTGCTGTCTTTCGTGTTTCATATGTATATAATATATTGCTGTCTTTCGTGTTTCATATGTATATAATATATTGCTGTCTTTCGTGTTTCATATGTATATAATATATTGCTGTCTTTCGTGATTCATTTGTATATAATATATTGCTGTCTTTCGTGATTCATTTGTATATAATATATTGCTGTCCTTGGTGATTCATTTGTATATAATATATTGCTGTCCTTGGTGATTCATATACATATAATATATTGCTGTCCTTGGTGATTCATATGCATATAATATATTGCTGTCTTTCGTGTTTCATATGCATATAATATATTGCTGTCCTTGGTGATTCATATGCATATAATATATTGCTGTCTTTCGTGTTTCATATGTATATAATATATTGCTGTCTTTCGTGTTTCATATGTATATAATATATTGCTGTCTTTCGTGATTCATTTGTATATAATATATTGCTGTCTTTCGTGATTCATTTGTATATAATATATTGCTGTCCTTGGTGATTCATTTGTATATAATATATTGCTGTCCTTGGTGATTCATTTGTATATAATATATTGCTGTCCTTGGTGATTCATTTGTATATAATATATTGCTGTCCTTGGTGATTCATATACATATATTGCTGTACTTGATGACCACTTGTTTCGCCTTGCTGAGTGGTTGTTAAAAATTTCAATTAAATATTTTGAGAAACTATGTCTCAAGGGTTTCCTTAGTAAAATAGTTTTAAACCTCAAATTTTGATGGAAATATAACTCATTCTGTTTTGTAATCTTACACCGATTAGTGTATAGTTCTACTGTTCGTTTTAATATCCCTAGACTATCAATTTCGAAAGATTTATTCCACAGAGGAATGATATGTTGTAAAATGTGCGCGTTCCCAGAATTCTTTGTTAGATCTTAACCTTGACTTCTATTCCGTTTGACGTATGTTCTGTAATCTCGCTAGTATTTTGGCGAAATAAGAGCATGCGCAAAAGAGCAGAATGAATCCGAATCCTAGAACTGATAGTGAGGTGGTAGCTTCATAAGCCAGTTAACAGTCTCCGGACTGGGTGATCACTTTTATCTAGTGGTTATGTTACGTGGCTACGGACCCTAATGTCCCGGGTTCTGTTCTCTGGAATGCAATCTCCACAATACTACACACTTCTCTAATTTTCCATGTACGTATTTATATATTCTTTTTAATCACAGGAGCAAGCAATGATATTTAAGAATGGGTGCATTCTAAAGATTTTTCGACATTGACGTTTATCTGAAGTTAAATCTAAATTTCAAGTGCAACAAAATTTTTAAAATATAAAAAGGATTCCATCCACTTACTCAACGTGGAAAAATAAATAAACCAAATCTTCATACCTTGATTCTCAAAAATGCAAGAAAACAACCAGGATGAAATATTATAATTTGGGTTTGATTGATTAGCTGTGAACAATTTTGTCAATAAAAATACAAATGTCTTTTATTAATTCCTGTTGTTTCCTTGTAAAGCAAATTTAAAGTTATATTAATTTAATGCTTGGTGTCTCAATGAAATTTAAAAGAAAAATGATATAGGTCGCTTCGATTATTTAAAACGAATTTCAATGACAAATTTTTCTTTTTTAAAAACAATTCTGGTTGAAATATTTGAACAGAACAGGCAATTTAATATGATGTTTTATGGCGAAGTATTGTGCGCTGTTTCCCGTTAGATATTTGTTATGATTTCCAGAGTATTCTTCTTTTCATATATTTGATTTTTCAGCTGTCCGAATAAATCTTAAGAATATATCTTTTTCAGAAATATTTCTTGTCAATAATTCAAATGTTTACCAGTTTCCCTTTTCACGTTTTTACAGAAAATATATCATAAATGATTTATTCGTGTTCAGAATTCTCTTTGAAGTGTTTTCTTTCCTTTTACATGAGAATGACAAATCAATTCGTCAAAAAAAATCCTTGAAATATTTGGGCATCGTAAAATAAATTCTCATAGCAATTTTAGTTACTCATTTTATAGCTTTAAGATATCTACAAAAGGTATGAAAATCAGTTAAGATATTTTTGCTGTCATCTGTATTTCTTGATTAACATAAAACCTACAGCGATGATGTGTCAACTAATATGATCCTTTTGTCGAGTTTTGTCATAATGTATTTTAAATTATGTTGAATTTTTTTTCTTGGTAGTAAAAAAATTAATCAAAACCGACGATGTGAACGATTTAGCCAAATATTATTTATTTTATGTGTATATGTTCTGACGTTCTCTATACGTAGTACAGAAAAGTAATAGTAATCGTAAAAAAAAAATCAAACTTGAGATTTAAGGAAGTTTTACGTTTCAGACCACCCCAGTTCAAAAAAAAAAAAAAAAAAAAAAAAAAAAATGGAAAATGTCCGTCTATATGCGACAAGGATAACTAACTCAGAAACGCAGACTCAGAAACGTCTTGTCTAGAGGATGAAATTCGACATACGATCGTTTTACTAAATTTGCAGATTTTTATAAAATTTTGAACAAAATCCGCTCTGAGGAAGTCTGTCTGTCCAACTGTTTGAATATAATTTAACCCTATAACTGCAAAATAAAGAGAGTTAGACAGATAACATTCAATACCAAGAATTAAAATATGCAGTGTAGATATCTTTCAAATTCTGTGCCAAATCTAACAAGGCATTGGCCGTCTGACTCTCTATACTTTCAGGAACATGTAAACGCGATAATTGAAAAACGGAATTATTCAAATTTGATATAGGATTTTGGCACTATAATAGTATGCTGCGTCAAATCTTAGTTTGAAAGGTGTGGTGAAAACGCATTTAAAACAAAATTCGAATGTTGAATATTATTAACCGAATGGCAGAGATTAATCGCCAAAATACTCGCCAAGAATTGCATGATAGATTCAGTAAAAATGCTAAATTCAAGCCAAACGTTAATATTTCTTAACTATTGTACGCCAACGCCATGCAAGTGTTTTCTGGAATTACATCTTTATCAGAGAAGTATGCGAGAAGATTTCGGTTACTTTACTGGTTACACACCTGCTGGTTATTTTCTCTTTTTACTTTGTACAAAAGAGAAAATATTGTAGTCATATAATATATATAAAAAACTCGATTTTAACATTTTCCCGTTTCCTGAATTCGAAAAATATATTTTTATAATAAAGTCTATCTGTTTATTTGCCAAATTTCAATTAAGATAAAATTTTTGTTTAGCATTTTGTATATATAAAGTTTTTATTTTCTTTTCTTTTTTGTGTAATCGGTACATCCTGAGCTGTTCGTTTATAGTTCATGATGATGAACATATCATTTTTTTTTATTGAAAGGGAACTATTTCTGACTAATAATACGAAATAATTAAATATTAGGTTTTTTGAATTTGATTTTGTTTTATTTTTGAATTGTTTTGCCGTATAAATTATATATCAGAGGCCTTTGGTATAGCTCACTGGGAATATAGATCTCTGCATTTAATTTCAATCAAATCTCGCAAGCATAAGTTAATGTTCAAAGTATTTTTAAAGATCCAATTATCAGGAGACTACTTTTAAGTATCAAACTATCAGGTGATTACTTTTAAGTATCAAACTATCAGGTGATTACTTTTAAGTATCAAACTATCAGGTGATTACTTTTAAGTATCAAACTATCAGGAGACTACTTTTAAGTATCAAACTATCAGGAGACTACTTTTAAGTATCAAACTATCAGGAGACTACTTTTAAGTATCAAACTATCAGGAGACTAATTTTAAGTATCAAACTATCAGGAGACTAATTTTAAGTATCAAACTATGAGCAGACTACTTTTAAGTATCAAACTAGGAGCAGACTACTTTTAAGTATCAAACTAGGAGCAGACTACTTTTAAGTATCAAACTAGGAGCAGACTACTTTTAAGTATCAAACTAGGAGCAGACTACTTTTAAGTATCAAACTAGGAGCAGACTACTTTTAAGTATCAAACTATGAGCAGACTACTTTTAAGTATCAAACTATGAGCAGACTACTTTTAAGTATCAAACTATGAGCAGACTACTTTTAAGTATCAAACTATGAGCAGACTACTTTTAAGTATCAAACTATGAGCAGACTACTTTTAAGTATCAAACTAGGAGCAGACTACTTTTAAGTATCAAACTATGAGCAGACTACTTTTAAGTATCAAACTATGAGCAGACTACTTTTAAGTATCAAACTATGAGCAGACTACTTTTAAGTATCAAACTATGAGCAGACTACTTTTAAGTATCAAACTATGAGCAGACTACTTTTAAGTATCAAACTATGAGCAGACTACTTTTAAGCATCCAATTATATAAGCGGACTACTTTTAAGCATCCAATTATATAAGCGGACTACTTTTGAGCATCCAATTATATGAGCAGAGTATTTTTGAGCATGCAATAATATGAGCAGAGTATTTTTGAGCATGCAATAATATGAGCAGAGTATTTTTGAGCATGCAATAATATGAGCAGAGTATTTTTGAGCATGCAATAATATGAGCAGAGTATTTTTGAGCATGCAATAATATGAGCAGAGTATTTTTGAGCATGCAATAATATGAGCAGAGTATTTTTGAGCATGCAATAATATGAGCAGAGTATTTTTGAGCATGCAATAATATGAGCAGAGTATTTTTGAGCATCCAATTATATAAGCAGAGTATTTTTGAGCATCCAATTATATAAGCAGAGTATTTTTGAGCATCCAATTATATAAGCAGAGTATTTTTGAGCATCCAATTATATAAGCAGAGTATTTTTAAAAATCAAATAATGGTAAGTATTAAAGCCATGTTATTTTCATCACTCTACAACTGTTCTGTTTAATCTGTATATGTAAATTTTGCAATGAAATCGGGTGAAATGACATCATAATGTCATAACAAATTATATGTCTGAATAATTTATTTCAAATTGCATGTTGTCATTTTTCAGTAAGTATAATTTCTCATTTTAATTTCTCTTGTAAACTGAGCAGATAATTAGAGATAAGCAGAGATTTTACGCTTTCAATCATAGAAAAAATAGTTGAGGAAATAATAAAGCGGTTTAAATTTTATTACAACAATATAGTCTGTTGGTAAAAATTATGTAAAAACAAACAAACAAGAAAACATACTTTTTTGAATATTTGCCAGAACTCGGAAGAAACTGCGTACTAATTGAATCGATGTTAACACGATAGTTTTTTAAAAGGATAAAAAAAATTCCAAATCTCATTTATATTTTAATCAATAACAATACTACAGTACAATCAATATAGTATCGTATCAATAACAATTGTACAATCAATATAGTATCGTATCAATAACAATTGTACAATCAATATAGTATCGTATCAATAACAATTGTACAATCAATATAGTATCGTATCAATAACAATTGTACAATCAATATAGTATCGTATCAATAACAATTGTACAATCAATATAGTATCGTATCAATAGCAATTGTACAATCAATATAGTATCGTATCAATAACAATTGTACAATCAATAACAGTTTTATTTCAAATTTCAAACAATCGCTTCAAAGTGCATTTTTTTTACCTTCTAAAGTATATCTATTCTGAATTTATCAGCTTTCGATTTAATGATCAATCATATAAGGTATGCTCACGCACTTTCACCTCTTTTTACAAGCATGGAGATTGTGGTGCCTTAAATTTTGAAATGCTGTTATAAATAAGTGTAAAAAATTAGTGTTTGAAATTGATAATATCAATGATCAGCTTTGGTTTGTAACATGAACACTAACTTAATTCTGAAACATAAAAACTTATCAAAACACCTCAGAGAACAGAATTCGCATGATTTCAGTAGCTGAATTTTTTAATGTCTTCAGATTATAGGTAATTTCTCTAAGATAAGTCTTCGTAACAAATGTATTGTTATTTTTTGTAAGGGAGAGAAGTTATAAATTTAATTAAAATAATGCTTTTTTTTAATGAAAGATGTATAAGATTCTTTTTTCTAAACCTCATATATCATACAATCAACTTAATTAAACAATTTCTCTATGTATTGCCACTTAATGTACCACTATCGATCAAAATACATTTCCAAAGACATCATTAATAAGACAGTTTGAATTATATTAAGTCGATGCAAATCGTAAGTTTACATTAACTAGCTGCCTTTGGTGACCGACCGTACGCCCACCACATCAACAGCATTGATTTAGTTATATCAATCAACTTTGATGTGCTACATCAAAATAAAATATTTATTGGAAATTACTCTTCAATAATTAATATAAAAATTTTGATTGGCTAGCCCTTCTTGTAAAGAATGTCGAATTTGGCTAACTTAGAAAATTGGCTAAATAACTCGATTAATTGAGTTTCTAAAGCTGGGGGCTTTACCAAATTTTATTTTGCAATATCTCTGAAAATCGTAGGGCGATAGAAAGTAGATGATTAATGACTATTCTAGGGGTCATGAACTGCTGAATATTACAAATATTTTTTTTATTTCAGTATATACAGCGAAATAATCTTTTTTGATGTTTTTCCTTCAATATTGATGGTGGTAGAGATAAGCGATCATCGATGACATATCTACAGGCCAAGAGCTTTCATAAAAATAAATTAGTGAAAATGGACAATGGTTGTGGTTGGGAACTGATTGTTTGGTTTTGTTAATTTAAATATATAGATATATTGAAAACATTAAATTTTATGTCGATTAAATAGCTTTTCTTTATGTTAAAATTTCTTATCCTAAACCATAAAATTAATTATACATGCGCACTTCATTCATTTAATTCATATTATATAATCTTTTTCCATACTTAAAAAAATTATGCGGCATCTTTATAAAAAAAAGAAGTGAAAATACCAAAACAAATTCCTTTTGCCTATTTTATTTCTTTTCCAGCGTGCTGCCAAAACAGCAAATATAAATGCTGCCAAACCCAGCAGATATGCTGTCTTCCTTCCATTTATTCCAAACATGCGTGAGATAATATTATCCCCTAGACACCTAAGGATTTTGTGCGGGAGTCGCTTTTGTTGAATAGCTTAAAAAGAAGCACGCCCTTCTTTGTGCCTGTATCACCATTCCTGCGAGTTACAGTTTAATTTGCATATTTTATGAGGAAGTCTTGCTTTGTTTTCCTCATTTCATTTGAACGAAAATTGCTTTAGTGTCTATTCTCTACTGTGTGCAGAGGAATATGTGCTTTCAGCTTGTTGTTACCCGTTAATTCTTAATATCACCCGTGTCTGTCAAGCTGTATTATGTTGAAATCCCAGTTATTGTTTCAGTCATAATGGTATATTTGCATATTATCAATAAAGCAGCGGTGTTTTTGAACGTAATGAAGCGAATCAGTGGTATGAGTCATTTTGTAAATGCACGCTTTTGTTCGACAGTAATAGTTTGTGTCGATTAGTGAGGTAATGTTTTTATTATAGAAAATCCGAGAAGGAAAACATAAGTATCTCACTATATATGTTGATTTCATTTTATAAAATGCCTTTTTTTTATTAAGGATAGTGTAGTAGCGTCAAGTTAAGTTTACAGCAAAAGATTTTCAGTTATTTATTATAATTTAGGGTAATATTTTGTTGAGATAAATAACTCTTTAACACAAATCTTGACTTTAATAAAAATCAAGATTGAATGACTTTAATAAAAATCAAGATTGAATGACTTTAATAAAAATCAAGATTGAATGACTTTAATAAAAATCAAGATTGAATGACTTTAATAAAAATCAAGATTGAATGACTTTAATAAAAATCAAGATTGAATGACTTTAATAAAAATCAAGATTGAATGACTTTAATAAAAATCAAGATTGAATGACTTTAATAAAAATCAAGATTGAATGACTATAATGAAAATCAAGATTGAATGACTTTAATAAAAATCAAGATTGAATGACTTTAATAAAAATCAAGATTGAATGACTATAATGAAAATCAAGATTGAATGACTATAATGAAAATCAACGCTAAATTGTACAAAGCTACCATGGTACTAAATTAACACCTTACCAGGGTAAAAAATAAGGTAGGGATAATTAAATGTTACGATAAATGAATATTTATCATTTTAAAATTTTGTCGGCACACGCTGGTCATCACGAATTATGAGTTGAATTTCTCGTAAATTGATCAGCTAATCTGAGCCCTCACCTGTGACCCTATGCATCACTTTCACATGCTATTAATTTAATATTTCAAACAAGAAGTATAAAATAAATTTTCCAATAGATATATTTCAAATTTTTGGCTGCTATTATGAATTTCACACGGTAAGTTCACCGAGCATTTATCAAATTGACAAAAAAAAAGTAACCAAATGTTTTTTGCTGTAAGAAATGCATAAAATATAAAATTTAATTATATAAGATTTAAACGTGTTCCAAGCATATTAAAATGAATTGTATTAATAAAAAAATTAATTGATTCTCAATGATGCTATATATTTTATGTTTGCTATTGAAATCATATAAAACAAGTACAGAAACAGAATTATTTGAGTTTTCTTCATAGATTAAAATATACAATTCTGGTCTGAATGTAAAAGCAACAAATATAAAGGAATATTTTTAATGTTAAATTTCAGCAAGCTAAAATTTCCATTATATGAGTCATTCACTTATGGCTAGAAATTTGGAAATTATTTCAATAAACATAGTTTTAATCCGTACCAAATTTTAACACTTAAGAAAGATATTTAAATATGTAATGATATCTCTTGATCTATTTTAAATTCTTCCTATTTTCTTAATTCTTAAAATAGCCCATATTACTTTATTCTAAAATTTTCTCTCATTAACTGATGCAAAATATCCATTTTTATTTAATTATTTCTAACACGCGTTTCGAAAAATTGTGTCTGGTATTCTCACTCTCCAAGTGAAGGGATAAAACCCCTAACACCCATGACCCAAATTCCAAAAATTCTGAAAATTCTCTTTCCGAAAACGACACGAGAGAAAAAAATCATTAAAAGAATCTCTTAGTAAAAATATATTTGTGCTATGTCTGGTGGCAACAAACGCATTTCATCGATCCTCCACGTGTACAAATCATGCACTTCCGTCAAAATATAAATTGTTGTTCATTCCAATTTTGTCTTCGTTTGGGCCTTTCATACACAAAACTATGTTATAATATATATATAAATTGTACTTATTATTTTTGTTGCTATCTTTTTTTATTTATTTTTTTACTTTTTATCTTTTCTTTGTATATTATTTTCTTTCACTCTCTCGCTCATAAAGTAATAATTTCTAATTTATTTTCTAAAAAAATGTTAATTATTTGAATTCCAACTTCACTTCTGAATTGAATTTCGATGGTTATTTTCCCCCAGAATCTAAATACTGTGTAGTCAAATTCTTTTTTTAAATTGTATAAGAACAGATTACTTTCTCACGGCCTCTCATTCCTGCTTTCCTTATTTTCAATTTGGCACGCTGTATCTTTCTCTCCTAGATCAGACAAAAAGTCTTGATAATGTATAAAAATTTGGCTACTTTTTAAAATTAAAAATAATAAATATTATTAAAGAATTCTACAAATCTTTCCTTAAATAATATTTTATAGATGCAAGTGCAGCGCACACATACACACTAATCTAGAAAAATATTTTAAAAAATTCATTTTATGCCCAACATACACACCGAGCAGTGCATAAGCTTTTAAACAATTTGTTTGCATCCACGCATGCACGTAAGAAAAGTTTATACATTTGAATATTTTTTATTAAAATAATTGACACAACTTTAATAATCTAATTAAAAACATTTCGACTAGACATTTCTTTTTTTACGTTGAAAATGTTTTAAGCAAGCCATTTTGCCAATCAAATAGCAAATCATACAAAATTGCAAAAATGTTTCTACTGATAATTTACGCATTCATGCTATAAAAATTCATTAAATTCACTCTTATTTTATCGCTTTAAACCTTCAAAAGGTTTATATGCAATATTAAACTAAATACAATTCATTGCACTACAGTTTATTTTATATAGGATATTTACAACGAAATATTTAAAGTACATAAATGAATTATGAAAAAAAAAAAAAAAAATGAATCTTCAAATTTCTTTTCTCGAAATTATAATTAAAATTAAATCTACAATTTTGCATTTAGGAATTGGTCCCTTATTGCGTAATTGCGTCTATATACCTACCTGCGTGCGTGTGCGCAATATTTAAACTAATAAAACCAGCCTTCATTGTAGAATTAGGAGCGGATTGAATCTAGAGACTTGTCTGGGAATAAATTCATAATTATGTTAAATGCATCCTGTTAAATTTTGAAAACTATAGCTTGTTTTTTCTTCTTTGTTGCAGTTAATATACTGCACAGTTCAAACTAAAAACAAAATGCAGTTAAAAAGGTAAATTCATGGATGGCTTGAGCATTTGTCCTTTTCATGAAATAATATCTACATTTGAATTCACTACACTTCGGCAGGTTTTTCAATTTTCTAATGTCTATTGTTTTTTAATCATTTTAAAATATATAACGAGAAAAGTTGACTTATACCATATCTAATTTAAATGTGTTTCGAGAAATGAAATGACGTGGATTTAACAGAACAATATTTTCCTTCCATTTTCTGTTAGTTTTTTTTTTTTTTAACATAATTGTTTTTAAAAGCACTTTTTTTTTTTTTTTTTTTTTTTTTTTTTTTGTCAAACAGAAATTTGAAATTGTTTTGTTTTTTCTTTCATACTTCGTTGATTTTGATTAAAAAAAAAAAGGCATATCTGTTTTTCTTTTTCTTTCTATAACTTTTATGACTCTAAACTATTACAAAGAAATTATAATTTTTTTATGAATTCTATCACTTTAATTTATCGTCAAAAGTTATATAAAATTTATCTGGAATAAGTTCATTTTTTATTATTCTCAAAAGTTAGAGAAAAAAAGGGAACAGGACACTTTTTTTTTGATAATAAGAAAATAAATATATCTACAATATTATTTTAAAATTTCTGAATCTAAATCTCCCTTTTTTCAATTAACAAAACTTTACTTGCTTTGTGCATAATTATCTCTGGTTGACTAGTGCAAACGATTTTTAAAAAATAAATATACATATTTTATTGCTAGTATAAAATGCATGAAACTTTTAGCCGACATTTTATAGTAATAAAAAAAATGCCCAATTCATAATTTATAATTAATTTTATTGCAATTAAAATACAGTTGCTAAATAATGTTTTTAAAAGTTTTATATCATATTAGCTTCGAAAAATGAAATCCTATGGAAAGATAAAATCGTAGTGGAATCAACAATTAAATCAGTAGAACTTAAAGAAAAACTGAGTAAAAAAAAAGACATTGATAAGAATTTAATAAATTACTAAAGATAATAAATATATAGTTGCAGAAATAGTTTACTCCAGTTTAGTTTTAATCTAGGGCTAAAAAGAATATTACTATTTCAATCATCACTGTTTAACTACTAGGGAACTGATTTCGGATATAACAGCTAGCATATTCTAACTGCTTCTGTTCTTTTAAAAATGAGGAATTGCATGTTATTCCTATTAGCTGGGCTTTGACTTTCAATTCTTTCTTAAATATTTGTAAGAATTTTGCATTTCGGAGATGGTATTGCTCTATTTTAGTTTTTCTAAAACATTAATGTTTACTTTAAAGGAAGAATTTTGTGAGGTTTAATTTATATTTGATCTTTTTTGTATCTTATCAATTGTCTGTGCGATATTTTATTATCGTTTGCAAATATTTTACTGTGAAGTTAGTGTGGATTCTGATCTTCTTTTTACCTCTTAAAAGCCTGATTTTTCAAATTAAATTTAAAAAAAATATCAATGTGTTTATTGTAGGATCCAGATAAAGGGAAAAATAATAAACAAAATCACAATAAATATTTTAGTACATTTTAGACTGAAGTATCAAAACTGATATTCACAAAAAGTTCAATCTTCTTCAAGCAAAACAGGACCTTTCTAAAAATGTATCATGGTAAAAAATAAGATACTCACCTGCCTCAAAAATAATTTTATTTTTCGGAAAAATGAAATGCGTCAAAGATTTATTTTTTTCTAAAATTATGTCACTCGTTAAATACTGCTGGAAAAAATATTTGATTATATTATTTGTTATTATTTGAACATTATTTATATTATTTATATTTATTATATTTAGCATTATTTATATTTTAATAAATATTTATTATATTTAACATTATTTATATTTTAATAAATATTTATTATATTTAACATTATTTATATTTTAATAAATATTTATTATATTTAACATTATTTATATTTATTTATATTATTTGAACAGTTTAGATAGCTTAAGTCTATTTTTTTTACTTTTCTTTCAAATGGACATTGCATAATGTTAATATACATACAGCCAAATATTAAATACAAACTAACTGCAAGTGTATAATTCGATTTAAAAGTCCGATATCAAATTTGAAACTTAGATCATTTAAAAGTTGATAGAAATATTTAATCCAATATGCATATGTATGCTCAATGCATATTTTGGCATATTTTAAATTATTGCAGCACAGTTGCTATTCTTGTGAGTTGCAAACTGAATTTGTGTATATTATCCGATTAAAACTTTTTTAGCACTTGGTTTAATATATTTGGTCACTTGTTTTTATTTTTATACTCAAACTTGGTTCAAATATTAAATATTTGTTGTAAGGAAAACATTTCGAACGCTTGTTATATTTGCGTTTGCCAACCAATGCGACAGAATATTCTAAGCTTTAATATTCAGTTTACAAACTTGAAATTTTATGTATAAGATATTTTATGCAGCAGTATGTACTATACTAATAAACTAGAGGATGGTGTACTAAATAATAATCTCTATTCTCTCATATTCTCTATTCATGTATAATATTCTCTACTAATCTTTACTTCGAATAAAAATGTGTGTTTATATAATTGTTGGCGTTCTGCAAATTAAACCGTTTGACCTAGCGCTACTACTGCTGTGCTAGCTAGCGTTACATGTATACTGTGAAAATTGTGAATGAGCCTATCAAGGTGATTTGTTTCAAATTTTAATTAGAGTTTCACTAATTAAAAATTACGGGAAGTTTCGGCATTTCCCCAATATATTTTTCTAAAATATTAGTGCACAAAAAATGGCTTTTACATCGTTTCAAAATTTAAAAATTGTCTTTCTAATGATACTAATTTAATAATCGTGTAAAATTTTCCTGAATGTTGGGAATTAAAATTTTTTGCCTAATTTCCAACAATAGATTGCATTGCACATTGGAATATGTGGAAATGAGAGAGCAGATGAATGTGCAAAAAAAGGTTACTCAGAAAGACCAAGTAGATATTGTAGTCCCAAAATCATTCCAAATCTTAAAGAAGGAAATTAGAAAAGAGATGACTATGAAGTGGCAGGATAGATGGGTAATGTTGTGCAAAGGGCGCACATATGAATTCATAACGGAACCAACAATTTTGAAAAGAATTTTTCACTTGGTGTTAGTGCAAATTATATCGGGACATGGAAGATTTCCTGAATGCTTCTACAGATTCTGAAGGATTCAAGACAACACATGTATATGTGAGGAAATAAGCTCAGTTCAATACTACATAACAGAATGTGTCGAACTGAAAGAAATTAGAGGAAGTCTCATTATTGGATAGTAATTTTAACACAATATTACAATACCATGGAATTTAAAAATATTAAAAGAAATGAAAGAAAAGAAAAGAAAGAAAAAAAAAAGAAAGAAAAGAAAGAATGAAAAAGATTTCTAGGCTTTTACCAATAGTTTGAAGATTCTTTAAAATTTGTTGGCTGTTCTTTTCTTATGCAAAAGCTGGATAGTGAATGAGCATAAAAGGCAGTCACAGTATCCTCTGTTTCTACGGCTTAGTTCTGTGTTTAAGGGGTGAAAATAAATTTTAAAAAAGGGAGATAAATTGTATTGTTGGCCAGATTCAGGATCGTTGTTGTTGTTATTTAATCAAAAATATTTAATCGAGTGATTTTCTTCCACTGTTGAAAGCCGCGATAAAGAATTTTGTTTAATGTCTATGTAGTTGACAAGAAGAAAAAAAATAAAGTTCAACATTGAGAAATTTAAAGACATGAATCGCATATTTGCATTTTTAATGACGCTAAAATGCCATGGGAGTTCTCTCCATTAGTAAAGTTTAATAAACTTTACATTTTACATTATTTTATTTTATTCTGTTTCAATAAACAGAACAAAAATAAAACAATTACAAATAAACCGACTTTAATGTTCGAAAATTTGGCAGAATTTTAAAGTTACATCCAAATTATTTAAATGAAATTAAATATAGATAATATCTTATGTAAACCAGCTTGTTGCGAAATGGGAATAGCTATAAACATAATTGCAGCATTGTTAATTTATTACATTTTAACGAATCCATACATTATATCAAGAAATAACTAGACATTGAATAAAATAACTGAATTGCATTCAAATTATTTAATAATAATAATTCATTTGCAATTAATATTAATAAAAGCTGCCAAACAATCTCTTAATTTTCATGCTTATTTAACACATTTTCGTGCTATGGAATGTCGCTGAGTGCGTACTCCTTTCATGAAGGAATCGGAAAAATCAAGAGAACATAAAGTAATGTAATTAATCCTCCTTCCTTTAGTGTAACAAATGAGCTTTTTCTTCTGACATCGTGGCAAATGAGAGAATCAAATGAGCTTGCTGATTGGCGCTTGAGGGCAAATAATTAATGAGCTCTTCAGAAACAGTGATTACAAATCTGGCGAAATGTCGTTTGGAACTTTTTGTTGCTGATGCTAATCAGCGAGGTTCTTTAATTCTTTAGTTAAAAGGGTACATTGTTATTTTTCATTGTTAAGGATTTTTGTGTTGTTGTTTCATTGATTTGACCATATTGTGGATGTTAGCGTTTTCTTCCCTTATAAAGTATCGAATCTTTAAAATTATTAATGAATTAACTCAAGATAAAAATTCAACAATAAGATTAATTTTTAAAAACTCAGTTTATTTTTATGTAAAATGGCTTTAGTATCATTTATTTGTGATTGTATTAAATTATTAGATTATTATTGTTTTATTTTTATTGATTCGCCATTTTTGTCAAGGCAAATTTATATAATTACATTAATTTTTCATTTTGAAGAAAATAATGGGCTGTAACTAATCTGTGACAGACAATATGAATTTAATAATCAGATGGGCAAAACAATACCCGAGCCATTGGCATTTTCTCCAAATTTCCATACCATTCCACCAAAAAGGTGTTTGGCCATATAAAACCTTAAATATTTCATGTCAAGACTGAATTGAGCCCTACAGATGCCTGTATAGACAATGCAGATTTCGTATTTCCTACCTCATTTTCTATATACTGATATTCTTTAATTGATTTCAATTTAATGCTTCTATTAGCAATTTTTAAGCAAAAATTATAATTGCGTATAATTATTATAATTATCTAAATTTAATATTGAAATAACGAAACATATAATAGCGGATCAATTTTAAGAGAATTGGTTTTATAATATTTAACGCTTATGGGCATTTTGACTAAAAATAATTCTAAACTAAATAGAAGAAAATTCTGAACTTACAAAAGTCCGTCTAACTGAATTAACACAATTTATGCTATTGACTTGCAAGCCAGATAGCCAACTGCTAAATTAATTAGGTCATACTAGTAGGCTAGGAAAGATGAAAATCATATTAAAAATAATATTCTGGAATTAAGCATTAATTATAAATGTAATTAAATCGAATAATATCTTTTCTGAATAAAATAAAAACACAAAATTAGATTTCTTCGAAAAAATTTTAGAGTTATTTTCGAAGACTAGGGCCTCCAAAGTTTGAGGGTTCCGCGGGCATTTACCTACTTCGCTTATTTAATAATCCGAATTTTTTTAATAAATTCACTGATCCAGATTTATACTTTGGCATTTGCAATCGTCGGAAACCTATCATTGGCACCGTTATTATGGCGTGTATATTATTATCCATCCACCTGTTGGCATATGATGTCCGAGCATTTGGCGACATTTCTCCAGAAAGGTTGCAGTACCCTACATCCCCGGGCATAGCAAGGAATCGTTGGATTCTATCAAAGTTGTAATATGATGCATTTTCAACTAAATATGCCTCACCATGAATCGTTGGAAAAAGGCTCAAGTCAGAATTAACTTGCATGAGATCACAACCTGTCACCATATTAACAGCAATTATTCTACGGGATTTTATTTTGAACTGGAATTCTCTGACACTTAAGATGCGATTTTGTCATCACGCAATTATCGGGTGAGTTTTGTGATAACGCAAGGATGTCAGATTACAATTTATTTTTAAATTAGGCAACTTTTCGATGGTCTCATATTGAGGTTCGAAGTTTGTGCATTCGAAATCTCCATTCTATCATATCCATTATCTTCATAAATAGATGCCAGTCGATGTGATGCCATTTTCATTTAATGTGATGTCAGTCACGTGCACGCAGTATAATACTTTACAATATATTTCCTAAGGATGGGCTTATAATATGCCACTATGATCAAGCAAGTAAGTTACGAATGCGCAAGAAATTGCGCAGAAAGAATAGACTTTGACTAATGATTACTTTCATGAGATGATTAAATGATGCTATTCTGTCTTTTCCTCCCTGTGTTTTATTGACAGTGGCTGCACAAACTTAGTGTGAATTGTGACACCATTTTTATTTTCGTCTTGCAAAATGCGTCATGGATATCAGAATTTAATTGCATCACACATTTAACGAGTGTCACATGTCGCATTATAAATTGCAAAAATTATGTTGCTAAACAATTGTTACGATTCTGTGAAAATATAATTAGGCTGTTGGAAGGCATTCAGATTGAAAGACAGCCGAATCAGTTTAAACTTTATTTTATTGAATGTTTATAATTAAAAAATAAACTGTTGAATAAGGTAATTTTCCTATTAAGTAATCGGCGGGAGGGATCTCTCGGAGATAATCTCATATATTTTCTAATAAAGATTTTAGTCCCCTTGTATAAAATTGTGAATTTTGGATAATGCCACGAATACTTTGCATGGTATTGGAAAACGATAATAATTAAATATAGATCATTGCTGTGAATCATCCACTGTAATTGAATCCATTACGCGAATGCAATTTATCCCACTTTTGCTGCTTTAATTTCTATCTTTTCACGCCACATTTGGCGCGAAACTACAATAGCAGTAACAAATCAACACACCGAATTCCATTGATTTAAGTCATTGCGTGTGTGACTGAATTTACATACACGCTAAATTACAGATCGACTGACGATTATTGACTGATTCGATTCAAAATTATATACGGATCTACATTTTAGATGATAAATATTTGAACCATATTTTATCCGTTTAGCGCTTTTTGCTTTATAATCGCACTTGCTTGTGCTAGAAAAGCCGGACAGACAGATTTCCTAAGAATAGATTTCGTTCAAAATTTTACAGAAATCTTCAAATTCCACCGTAATTCCATGCACCAAGTTTCAGCATCCGACTCAAAGCGTTATTGAGTTATGCCCAGAGGTGTTGTTCACTTCCCATCTAATTCACTTGTACTCAGACTGTTAGACAGACAGACTGCCTGCGAAAAGATTCAAAATTCGACAGGCATATACAAATTTGGTCGTAATTCCATATACCAAGTTTCAACCATTTAATTCTAAGCGTTTTTGAGTTATGTACACCGGCTGGCAGGCAGGCAAACAAAACTGTGCTCCAAGATGCAAATTTAATCTTTCCTATATGCTAAAAATGTGTTTTTCACTTAGAGGGAAGTCTGTAACGTGGAGAGTAGTCAAAATCTCGAATCTCCAATTTTTTGACGATTACAATACTTCCTTTATAATTTGTTTTGGAGAAAGTAATAATATTCTACAAAACAGCATGGTTGTTGTTGTTTCTTATGCCACTTGCCATGGACAAGCCCGCTGTTCAAAGACAGCCGATTTAAGCCTGAGGGGGAGCGCCTCTTGTTTCTATAGTAGCACCATCTAGGGCCAAGAGAACGACTTAGCTACACACACGTCACAACACTTTTTACGGGGTGGACTTCATTCACGCATTTCATTCACTCAATCACAGATCGTAATTTAGACCTGAATTAGAGAACGATCACCCCCGATCCAGTACCCCCACTGGTATTACTCTCGACATGGAGGACTTTGTGACCACGACAGATTTAAAGCGCGTCAGCCACCAAGCACATGGGAAACAGCATGGTAACTACAGGAAGTGAGTAATTAATACAATTAAAACAAATAGACCAGATATACAATAAATATACTAGCTATGACTTGAAATACGTCATAACCTGATGACGAAAGAATTCAAACTAATCGTTGCCAATATAAGATAAAAGTAAGTATTAATATCACCATACTATTTCATCTTTAATACTGAACTTTAATGCAAGAATTGTTTAAAGAACTACTCTTGCAAATAGCAGTATTTATTTACTACAAAATTTTTAAAAAACATTTTAAATTAAAGAAATATAATTCAAGGTATCGATTAATGATATTTATTACTTTCTTTAATTCCTAATTAGGGAAACTGAATTAACATCCCCAAGGCAATAGATATCGGAAAGGTAATCATAATTCGGGAGAAAAGCGATAAGATTTTCAGTAGAAAATTCATTGTTTCAATAGAAAAGATAAGCTAATTATACTTGATAAGGAATTTGTATTTTTGCTTCATTACTGGATTTGCGTTGCTTTTTTTCTGGTTATTAGGATCGATTTTTCATGTCTCAAAATGGCAACTGATGTGTCGTAGTTAAAATATTTTCATTCTCTAATAATTCTGTCTGAAGAACACTTTATATAGCCTATAACAAGCAAAAAATAAATTGATTTCGTTAAATATGAGTTATAATTTCACATCACATAGTGTGTAATGTAATTTTTGGTTTCTTTTAGAATACAGTTTTGATGTATTTTTTACGAACCAATTATTATATGATAAATCTTTTACAGCTTCGATTAATTTCAAAGAGTTTTTGCTTACTCTTTTAGAATATTTAAGTCTGTTAATTTATATCCGCATAACATATGAGACATATAAAAGCGTAGCATTAAATAATTATTGAACAAACTAGTAACATTGTGTGTTTTTGGTTTATTTCTTGACTCGACTTTTAGCTCCGACTGCTTCGTCAATAATCACGCAAATGTTATGGTTGAGCTGCTTTTATCAGGATACGTATGCAATTATACTACTATATTACATATGCAACTATATGGTTGTACTGTTTTTTCTTACCAGCACACATTTGCACTCATATGGTTGTGCTGTCCTTATCAGGATCCATAGACAACTATACGGTTGTGTTGATCTCATTAGGATACATATGTAATTTTATTATTATTACATATGCGATGTTAAAGTTGTGCTGTTGTTATCAGGATACATATGCAACTATCCATTTGTGCTGTTGTTATCAGGATACATATGCAACTATCCATTTGTGCTGTTGTTATCAGGATACATATGCAACTATCCATTTGTGCTGTTGTTATCAGGATACATATGCAACTATTCATTTGTGCTGTTCTTATCAGGATACATATTCACTCATATGGTTGTGCTGTCCTTACCAGGATACATATGCAACTATCCATTTGTGCTGTTGTTATCAGGATACATATGCAACTATTCATTTGTGCTGTTCTTATCAGGATACATATTCACTCATATGGTTGTGCTGTCCTTACCAGGATACATATGCAACTATACGGTTGAATTGTTCTCATTAGGATATATATATGCAATTTTACTATTATATTACATATGCAATGTTAAGGTTGTGCTGTTCTTACCAGAATACATATGCAACTATTCATTTGTGCTGTTCTTACAAGGATACATATGCAACTATTCATTTGTGCTGTTCTTACAAGGATACATATGCAACTATTCATTTGTGCTGTTCTTATAAAGATACATATGCACTCATATGGTTGGGCTGTTCTTACCAGAATACATATGCAACTACACTAGACGTAGAGCGAGCGCCTACCTACATCTTATGTGTGGAAAACGAACTATAGTTTTTTTGGGTAATGCAAAGCAAAAAAAAAAAAAAATAGATATCAGTAATATGATCGTTTATTGATATCTAAATGTCTAAAAGAATGATAATATATTGTGGAAATTTGAGGTGAAATAATTTATTGGATTATTTGAAGAACTTTGCCGATGTAGAAAACTCAAGATTAGACCGTACAAAGAAACCCAATGAAATTTTTTCATGAAACTTTCAAAAGTTTTTTTTTTTTTTCAAGTGGGTTGAAATTTTCTGAAATGTAATTTTCATAAAGAAAAGTCATAAATGAGAGTTACTATGATGAAAAAAAAATGCTTGAGATGGATGGTGAAAACGAATGTGAAAACAATCAACCGTAACAAAAACTAATTGTCATATTTTCTCATCCATTTCCTTTCAGCAAGTATTGCTATAACCGTCATCTAAAAAAATATCAACATAAAAAGTAATTTTAACCCTTTCATTACTGACCTGGCCTAACCGGTTGCCCATATTCTGTCCTGGCGGCCGGTTTCTGTTTCAAACAAGGAGTACAGGATGTAAAGCAAATATCATTCTATGTGATTACTCGTTTTACATCCTGCACCCCCTCATCTGAAACAGAAATCGGCATGCCGGAATCGCATTTTCACTGCTGGGTGGGCCGGTTCAGTAGTGAAAGGGTTAAATAATAGGATAATACGCTGATAAATGTACAAAATGCAATTTTACTGTACTGGTCGAATAATTCTAACTAATGGAAAACGTATGAACAATGTCTGAAGCGTGCATCTCACCAGATGCAATAGTTCTAACTAATGGAAAACGTATGAACAATGTCTGAAGCGTGCATCTCACCAGATGCAATAATTCTAACTAATGGAAAACGTATGAACAATGTCTGAAGCGTGCATCTCACCAGATGCAATAGTTCTACCTTCTAGTATGAATCACTAGCAGTAAATCTGATCTGAGCCGAGATACGATGTTGCAATTTTTTATACTATTTCTCAATAAAAGTTAATGAATAATTGATAATCTAATTTCTTTTAAATGGTATGGATTTATGTTATGCAAAAGTCCATTTTTAATATAAGAAATCAATGTATTTATAAAAAGAAAGTTGATGTCACAAGCCTGTATAAATTTTCACTATTGGGTAAGCATTATTAAAATAAGTTTTTCTTTGAATCGTACATTCTAGATACAATATAAAAACAATATAAAGAACATATATATAAGCATCATAAAAAAATTACTTTTTTTTACGTTTTTAATATTTTAGAGATAAATTCCTTAAAAAAAAAAATTCCGAAAACATCGAAAGAAAAACTGGCTTTGGTTCAATTTCCTTTTTTTTTTTTAAATTGCTTTGAAACATTTTCTCATCTGCTATCGCAATTCATTTTGTGGACATTCCTTATTCTTCGATTCGGAAGTGTTTCCAACGTGCGCTGCAAACAATAAAATATTTATTATTTCTGCGATGATAGATGGTTGGAAAATGTCTTTATCACGGAACTGCAGGCGATAGACTGAACTATTATCGTGGAAGAAAATAAAAGAATAAAGAATGATGGAAGAGAAATGGTATTAAAGGGACTTACAAAAATGAGAAGTAACCTTTTGGGAATAAAGAAGATTGGTATATAAAACAGCAAAAATGATGCATCATGCGAAGAAGCATTTCTTCTATCGAATGCTTTTTTATTGAAAAAGAGAAGAGAAGATAAAATAGAGAATGAAGCAATTTTATGCGAATGTTAGATTACGTTCTACTGCACGTTAAAAAATAAATTGATTTGATTTTAAGCCATCAAAAAATTAAATGCGGGAAAATATTCAGAATACTTTATATTTTCATAATACAATAAAAAAAACATACCAAAAGGTATTCTTTGATAAGAGTGGAAAACATAACAAGAGTAGCAGTCGAAAAAAAAAATGCTAAGCATTTTTTATTTTTAGGGCAGGATTTGGAAATATAAAGAAGTTCTGAAGTTAGACAGGGAGGCTCCATTAATAACTCTAGTTTTGTACCATATTTTCAAACCTTTTCAAGGAATGCTCTGAAAGTTGGTCGTCTTAGAATTTCGGAGTGTGTGATGGATCAATATAACCATTTATCTTATTAAACATATAGTTTCTTAATATTTAAACATTATTATGATCTATTGCTTTCTTCTGTATTATTATTTTTTCTTTAGAATTTTATATTAATTTTTGTTTTTGTCGTTAATCATGCTCTAAATTTTTTCAATCTTTTCTAAATTTCTTTGAATGTCGGTATGCATACATTATTATTATCTATTACTCTCTTCTCTATTATAATTTTTTTCATTAGAATTCTACATTAATTTGTGTTTTTATTGTTAGTCACGGTTTAATTTTTTTTCAATTTTTTCTAAATTTCTTTTAATGTCGGTATGCGTATATTATTATCTATTAGTTTCTTCTCTATTATTATTTTCTCATTAGAATTCTACATTAATTTGTGTTTTTATTGTTAGTCACGGTTTAATTTTTTTTCAATTTTTTCTAAATTTCTTTTAATGTCAGTATTTGTATATTATTATCTATTAGTTTCTTCTCTATTATTATTTTCTCATTAGAATTCTACATTAATTTGTGTTTTTATTGTTAGTCTCTGTTTAATTGTTTTTAAAAAATTTTCTAAATTTCTTTTAATGTCGGTATGCGTATATTATTATCTATTAGTTTCTTCTCTATTATTTTTCTCATTAGAATTCTACATTAATTTGTGTTTTTATTGTTAGTCACGGTTTAATTTTTTTTCCAATTTTTTCTAAATTTCTTTTAATGTCAGTATTTGTATATTATTATCTATTAGTTTCTTCTCTATTATTATTTTTCTCATTAGAATTCTACATTAATTTGTGTTTTTATTGTTAGTCATGGTTTAATTTATTTTTTTTTTTCAATTTTTTCTAAATTTCTTTTAATGTCGGTTTGCGTATATTATTATCTATTAGTTTCTTCTCTATTATTATTTTTTTCATTAGAATTCTACATTAATTTGTGTTTTTATTATTAGTCACGGTTTAATTTTTTTTTCAATTTTTTCTAAATTTCTTTTAATGTCGGTATGTGTATATTATTATCTATTAGTTTCTTCTCTATTATTATTTTTTTCATTAGAATTCTGCATTAATTTGTGTTGATATTGTTAGCCACAGTTTAATTTTTTTTCTCAATATTTTCCAAATTTCTTTGAATGTCAATGTTACCGTATGTTTTAGTTTCGAAATACTTTGTTTGTGTTTTTTGTTATGTATTGTAACATATATGATTTGAGAATCTTTTTTTATTGCTTTCATACGCCTTATACCATTTTGGATACGTAATTGAAGCTGATTATAGTTAAATAAATAATGAATTGAAAGTATTCTTGAGGCAATAAAAACTTTAAATTGAATATCAAAAATGATAATTATCGATGTATTTTATCCAATGAAAAAAATGTTAAAGTCTAATCCAGTGAAAAAAATGTTAAGGTAAATCTTAAGGTTACTATTTGTTAATCATTTGAACTAATCATGGATTGTCTAACCTAAGCTAACTTCTTTTTACTTTTAGTATGAAATAAATATTGTATAAATATTATTATCTCCGAATATTCAACCTCGATTTTTTCATGAATTTAGATATATATTATTACATACAAAAATTAGAGTACTTTTGGTTAATTATATCTGTGTAGGTTCTTGATTATATGAATACAGTAATTCAAATATGTGATCATTTAGATTGACGAATTTTGATATGTGATTCTTCAGACTTAAGTGTATACTTGTATCTAATTTTGCATAGTATTCAACATCAAGATAAAATGTATAAAAAATAAGCCAAAAAAAGAAGAAACATTCGAAATTAACTTTAATTCATTTCTCCAAGGAAGTCAAGATTTCTACAAGAGGAAGATAAAGAGATTCGTCCATTCACATCATTTTACAGAAACAGAAATTTTCCCTTCTATGATTTTACTATCAGATTTTGATAGGGATTTCTTTGATACGTATAGACTTAGAAAAGGGAATCTTGGGTATCTTTGAATGAAATACCGAAGTATTAGTAATTTTTTATGGCGTATGTTAGAAATAATTAAATACAAAGGAAAATAAGAGAGCATTTTAGAATAAAGTAAAATGAACTAATTAAAAATAAAAATTAGGAAATAAATTAAGATTTAAATTCAATTAAAAAATATCATTACATGTATAATTTCTTCATTATGCTATAAAACTGCAAATAAATAAAATATTTTTTTTTTTAATATATGCCTTTTTCCATCCACATCGAATGAAAGCATTACAATACTTTTTAATTATTGCGTATTTTTATCCGTTCAGTAACATGTATATATTTTCAGTTATTGAATTTGTGCGCTTTTTTTACTCCATGAAACAAAAATTGAAAAATGAATTAGTAAAAATATAAAATAATGCTTTAGTATGGGGCTTGATGTATCGTGAATATATCTAAAACCGATTTTGTGAAAAATTTTTGAAAATGGAGGAAATGTTTAAGCAAATCTAGCTGAACTGAAAAAAAAATAATAAATTGGATTTAAAACGTTATAAAAAGTTGCAACAGTCGCCATTATTATAATAAGAAATCATTAAGATTACAAATATCAACAGAAGAATATAGTCAGATATTCTATATGCAGAGAAAGCAATATTGAATCCTGTAAAGAACTTTTATAAATTTTTATTTTGTCTCGTCTCTTGTTTGTAATGTTGCATTTTTCATTCTATCTAAAATTTTCAAACTTTTAATATGTATATGATCTCGATTACAAATTATGTATGTAATTCTTATATTTGAATCAAATTATAGTTAATTCAATTGAATTTAATTTTAATTCTTTTCAAATGGTGCAACCTTGAAATGAATTTGTGAAAAATCATTGCCAGATTCAATTAATAAAGTAAATTTTAATGATAATAATTGAAAAAATTATAATTAAGAGACTGAAAATAATTAAAATAAAAGCATCAGGTACACAAAACGAAAATAGATTAAGATTATTAGGAACTCGGTTCTAATTTTTGCATTCATTTGATAATCTAGACTACATTTTATTTCAATCAGGTGATATTATTTCAGTATGCCTGAAAGTAGTAGGTTGATGTAGTTTATTTCGCAGTCTGACCTCGACGAAACTATGGACATACGACGATATTTTTCTTTTCCTCGTATACAATTTCTTTCCCTAATACATTTCCACTTACAAATTCCCGTCTTCTCCTGTACTAATTATATAAACAATATTTTTTCCCCTCTTCTCAACCACTTATCAATCACTGTTAAAACTAAAAGTAACAACAAAAGTTTTAGACAGCGAACAATTTCGAATGGAGATAAGAGTCCTTAAATATGATATCTATTAACAAATAGTGTTTTAATACATATTTATAGCAAATAACTAAGCCTATTTAATAGTTTAAAGGTGTATCGAATATAAATTTATGAGGTAATATTGCCCGGTATAAATGAATATCAGTCATATTCTGTTCTTTTTGCAGCAAATCCGAGTATCAGTAGCATTCTGCTATTTATGCTGCAAAACAGAATATCAGTAGCATTCTGCTATTTATGCTGCAAAACAGAATATCAGTAGCATTCTGCTATTTATGCTGCAAAACAGAATATCAGTAGCATTCTACTATTTATGAACAAAACAGAGTATCAGTAGCATTCTGCTATTTATGCTGTAAAACAGAGTATCAGTAGAATTCTGATATTTATGCTGCAAAACAGAGTATCAGTAGCATTCTACTATTTATGCTCAAAACAGAGTATCAGTAGCATTCTGCTATTTATGCTGTAAAACAGAGTGTCAGTAGAATTCTGATATTTATGCTGCAAAACCGAATATCAGTTCAACCTAATTTCAGCGCTCGTGCGGGAACCAGTATCCATGAAATACAGTTTGATTCAATAGCAAAAGAAATAAATACCAGTTTATCAGGCACAATTGATTATAACACCAACCTGTACCTGATGCAGAGAAATCCGGTATTAACTATACTCTAATACCTTTTAATATGTTCTTTAAATATGGAATGCCAAAGATTTTGGAACACGAGATTCGATTTTCCTCAAGCGTTGCAAAAAGTATGAATTTGTGGAAGCATAGAGTTGATGGAAAAGCCTTTTTTAATCAATTATCCTCAATAAATATTTTTTTAAAAAGTTGATGATTTCTTAGCATTTCTTTTATAACTGTTTTTTATCTGGATCTGGAAATAAAATCCAGATTTATCTGTATTTTATTTTTCTAGCTTGTTAGATTTTCTGTTTAAAGAGCACAAAACACAGGCAAACGAACCATAGTCAACTTTTGATGGACTTAATGTGTCTAAATTTTTACACAGTTTAACTATCTTGATAAAAAGATCGTACTTTAAATTTCCTTCATTTAGTTTATGAATTGAAGTATTCACAAACGAATGGATTGATAGATCATCAAATAGTTCTTATGCATACTATTGGCAGTTTTGGTTAAAAATTTGATGCAAATTTTAAATTATAGTAATTCTATTATATGCCAAATTTCATCTATTTAGCTCAATGCTGTCTTACAGGTATTCTGCCATAAAATTGGGTAGACATATTTCTAGTAGAGATATTTTTCCAAACACACATGAAAATGTACTATGTTGTTGTAAATACCACATGTTTGATTTTATTAATTTACTTTGTTACTTTTTTTAACCCTTTCTAGGGCCGTGGGAAGTATATTTCCCACCAAATTGATCAATCTTTGTGTGAAATTATTAAGGTTGGCATAAGTTCTGACAAACCTTTTTTAGAAAGACAAACTTAGATGCTTCAGTTCTTTATCGCACACAAAATGTGTCATGATTTGTTACTTAATTATTAATTAACCAAATTAATTAATCAATCAAATTAAATTTATCTAATAAGCTAAATGAATCCCTTTCCTTATTCTAATTTTAAGTCTAAAAATATTTTAACATAATATGACTAGAAAAAAATGGCCCTTTTAAAGGGTTAAGCTATCGTATGTGGAGTCTCAAATAGATAAATCCAAAAGTGTATTTCTCGAATCCAGAGATTTCGAAAATGTAAAAATTTCTAAAATATTCGAAGTTAAAATACCAGACGAATTCACTATTTTCTCTTTGCATATTTTAAATACATAAATGTTAACACGAGTAAAATACCAAATTATATATATAAAGTTTACTCAACGACTTGTCTCTCAGGACTGTAAATCTGCAGGAACCCTTAAAATTGTTTTAGAAACTTTTTTTTTATCTTTAAAGTTTTTTCGTTATTTTTCTACATAAATGTTTGATGAGCAACAAAACTAGTGGAAAAAGACAAACAAAGAGAGGGAAAAATCAAAAAGAATCATTAAATAAGAGATATGCAAGTTGGAGCTGAATGAAGAGCAGCTTCTGGAAGCATTAAAACTCTCTCATCGCGCAATAGCAATAAGCGAAAAAAGACATCCCTACATTCCCTACATCTTTTGAGTTTAGCAGTAACTCGACTGCTCTGGGAGCAAACAAAATTTAACTGAAGACCAATTGTGCTGTATTTCTTCTTTCTCCCATGTGTGACCAACTCTTGCTCTCTTGATTTTTTTCTCTTAATATTTTCTTGTTAACTATTATTTTGTTCTACTTTCGCATTTGTGGCGCTTTGTCGGGAACTCATCTAATTTAATATACATTTATTTTTCTTTTATTAAAAGTTACTCATCTTAAAAATATGCAGCTATAATCTTCTGAAATGCAATTCTATATAGAAGCAAACCCTTTTTTTTAAAAAAAAATATTTCAGTTATAATCTTTTGCAAAATATTAACAGCTCGAACTACTCGATAATAAACTAACTGTCGACCATTGTGAAGTAAAAATAAAATCATTACTTATCTACGCATAAAGCATGCATTTTATAGTTCATCAACTGACCATCGAACTAATCAACAGTTGTTTAACTACAGTTACTAAGCGATAATTCCTTCAAAGGATGAAAAATTCTCGAATAATCCAAACAATTTAATCAAGTTTTCCCTAAAAGTGCAGACTCGTCCTTAAATATCTCGTCTGAGCTTTCCGTTGTGAAACTCCAATTTCGGCGCGTCTAACGGCCGCTCTTAATGAATCCGCATCCGGAAAGCGGAGAACGCGTTGTCATGACGACGCGTCTCGGAATTCGTCTCTTCGATCGGAACGATTTGTCTTTTTAACTCTCTTTGCAGTTCGTCACGATGAGTTTTACGACTGTATTCGGCCCCTGAGCCCCCGGTCGTCGCTTAAATCAGTCTCCCGTCTGTCAAGTTTTCGTTCCGCCGTGGTTAATTTTCCGGATTGGAGACGACTTTGTCATAGCTGATAAAATAATTTCGCAGCCTTGGATTAGAGTTTCCCTTCTGCCCAGAGTGAACAGTTTTGAGTTACTCGTAGTATTCTTTGAGTGTGGGACAAGATAAAATATGGCAGAATTTATTCTAGAACATCGATTTTCATAGAAGAGTTACTGTATTAGTTCTCAAAAAGACTAAGTTTCTAGATAAAATTAACTCACTAGAATCGAGAATTATTTTATCACACTTGATATACTTATTTCCAATTAATGCATATTAAGTGCATTATTTAATAAAGAATTTTTTTCATGATTTCTTACATAATAAAATGCTTAAATGCAGAACTGGATAAGTTTCATTAACACCAAAAAAATTACGAGAAAATATCATTTATCGTGTGCAAGACTATGATATTAACCCTTTGCACACGAGAGGTGACTGATGGTCACCTATTGAAACTTGACCGAAAAAGTTTCTAGAACTAATTATATATAATACAGTGTTGTAAGAAAAAGACAGGGTGAGGAGATTTTTTAAAAAAATACACTTTTTATTTTATATCTCTTAAGAATGAAATCAACTTTTATATTCTGTTAATAATCATGCAACTAATTGCTTTTCTGAGTGCAAAGGGTTAAAAGTTTTATAATATTTAAGTTTACTATCTTTTTACAAAAATTTAAATACAAAAAAAATACAAAATTTTAAATAAATTTTGGATTTTTTTATGGACAAATAAGCACATGCAGAACATGTTAATGTGTTGCTTCTGTCACAATATCTGCTTTATATAAATTTTGAATTTTCTGGATCACTCATGCAAAGATGTAAATGCAGATTGTAAATCCCCGTATAATTTTATAAGCTGCACTTTTTCGGAACTTGCGAATTGTTTCGTTTTTAAATTATTCTTCAGAGAGAAAAAGTCACACAGATAATACCAAAAGAATAGTTTAGTTATGAAAGTACTAGGGAAAGTGTCAGATGATGTTGTTTTAGCAATTAATTTTACAAAAGGAAGGATTTGTGAATCAGTGCATAGTCATTATACTTCTAAAGACATAGTTACGCGCTTCTTACCGAATCATCAAATATTTAAGGACCATAACGTATTCTTCATATAATTATGATAAAAGAATTTCTTACGTGCAATCTATCCCCATTAATACATATTCGATATACTTATTCCACGAAGGAAAATTTTGAAAGTCTGTGATTATGATTTAGGCGCATGTACTGTACAAATTTGTATTAGAAAATCCATTTCTAGTTAATTGATCATATGACATTCGTCACGTGATTAGTAGGAGATTATTTTTCAAATGTTAAGAGTTCTGGAACTTTTTGAACTTAGCATAATTTTTCTTATGCGGTGATTTTCATAGGACACATTTTGTCTCACTTTGGGAAATTCGACGTCTTCTAAACTAAAACTTTTACCAGTAAGAAATGAAATTTTTAAAATCGTATACGATTTATTAGATATTTTTTTGAAGTATAAAGCGATTAGAAACCTAGTATTTACTAATGAAGCAAAAACCTAAGCAATTCTTCTGAAAAACGTTCAATTATGGTACCGCGCCTAATTATGATATTGATTTAAATATTAGTTGTAGAAAATTCAGATATCACCTAAAAAAAGTAGAGAATCAAAAATATAAAGATAAAGGTTTTTGTTTTAAAAATATATAATATAAGAAAAAAATGTTAATGGAAAACTTGCCTTCTTTCAGGATGCTTCAAAGAGCAAAAATGTGCAAGACTTAAAAGAGGGCAATAACAGGGCCAGAATAAATATTTTTCATGGCAGAAAGAAAACATGAACCTTCAGTTTTATTCAGTAATATATAGCTGATTGTTGAAAACTCTAAAAACTCTAATAGAGGCATGGTAAAAAACGAACAAGTCAATGAATTTTAAAGACTTGAACCTTGTCCATCTCGACTCCTCTAATCTTATTCGGTTTATTCCACTAAACAAGTCTCAAGATAAATAGGAATTCTGAGACCTTTTGTTGGTTCAGAGATATTTAGAGAGTTTAATTGGGTTCAAAATTTCACTTTTTTTATTGATGCCCGTTGGAAAAATTAGATAATTCAAATATAGGTCTTTAATTGTCTTTCGGGGAATATTCAAGAGAAACTGCATCCCATTAATTGTAGAAAAACCTGAAGAAAAGCAATCACAGCTAAAGTATAACTTGGTCAATCAAATTTCTGAATAAAACTGATTAAGAGTACATCCAGAGACCAAATATTATAACCTTAATCTGAATTAACCCTTTAAAGTGCCATTTTTTTCTAGTCATATTATGTTAAAATATGTTTAGGCTTGAAATTAGAATAAGAAAAAGGATTCATTTAGCTTATTAGATAAATTTAATTTGATTCATTAATTAATTTGGTTAATTAATAATTAAGTAACAAATCAAGACACATCATTTTGTCTGAAATAAAGAACTGAAGTATCTAGGTTCCTGACGTACTAAAAAAATTTGTCAGAACTTATTCCAACCTACATAATTTCATACAAAGATTGATAAATTTGGTGGTTAGCATACTTCCCACGGCCCTAGAAAGGGTTAACCTACTAGGTTTCTTGAAGGCATAGTGACCCACTTTTCTTTGGTTCAACCACTTAACATATTTAAGTATCATTCGTGCTGCGATTTATCTAATATTTAAAATGAATAGGGAAACAAAAGAACGGATCGCCAAGCTCTAATTAATGATCCGTTATTGTCAATTTTTACTTTATTGTACACGAAGTATACTAAAAAACAGTACAGTAATTGTCAAAAAAAAAAAAAAAATTGAGATTTCGTCAAATCTCGTTCTATAGATCTTCCCAAGTTCGAAAACACACATTTTTGGAATTATATTCATTTGTTTCAAAGAATTTTTTAATTTTATTTTGTTAATTTTGTCAACACAAACTTGGCTATATGTTAAAGATATGTTTCTCATCAAGAATTTGCTCACGAAATCACTACTATATCTCATTGTTTTGAACGTCATAAGGATCGAAGCTCTTTGGGCTCTACATTTATGAATCTAGTGTTAAAATTCGCCTCTAAATTTTTGTCTATAACTGTAAGATGTCACATAGATAGGGTGATGGTCACAGCGATAGATATTTGAACAGGAACTTCCGATGATTCTCCCACTTCATGTCCGTTAGACACTGTTTGAATAGACATGGTTGTAAATGAAATTTGGTAATATGGCCTCTACTTCAAATCTGTAGATTTCTGTCGAAGCTTGAATTCATTCAGTTCATAGGAAGTTTATCAGGTTATTTGAATATAAATTAAAACGATAACTACAAATGGACAAAAGTTAAATGTATAAAATTTGAGATACAAATTTAACATTAAAAGTAAATAATATGCATGCATGACAATTTTAGAATTCATTCCATTAAGAGATCGGTCCTATGCCCAACTTTGCTTTCACAAAATTATAAATGCGAAAATTCAAAACGCTATGACTTTAAAAAATCACATACTAAATGTAATATATTTAAGTATTTGTGTCAAATTTTAATTTTAATCGGTCCTAAAAAAGGAGTTTAAAATACACATTCGTTTTCTTGGTATTTTTGTATTAATCACATCCAAACGGTATATGACAAAATTATCAAAGATTGTACTTCAATAGATTTTTTCGTAACTATTATTCACTAATAGCACATGGTTAATAATACACAAATACAATTATTAGAGAGTGTGCGATAAAGTTCTGGAGAAATTATTCCAGTTGATAATTTTATGTGAAAGCTCATGATCTCTATTTAAATCCAAAAGAATCATTTTTACGCATAACCGCATCCATTTTAAGTTGTAATCCAAAATGAAACATTAGTAGAGCTCCCATTTTGCCAATTTTATTTACCATTTTCGTTTTCATCAATTTACAGATGTCACCATATTTCAAATATGTAAATTATTTATTTTATTATTTTGATTAAATTCGCAAATATGTGTTTTTTTTAAATTTATTACTGTAGACCTTCCAATATCTATGTTCTCACATGACGTTTTAATGAATCAGATATAAGGCTACATAAACACTTAAATAACTAAAAGCAATTTACAAGAATTAGAAAAAATATGATAAAACGCTTATCCTACTATTTCATCACATAGAATATTGAGATTATATTTTTACAAACTAATTTCGCTTTTAATTCGGAAATAAAAATAAAAATTTGATGGATCTGCCTGAGTTCCCTTCACAGATTGACTGACCTCAGATAGTTTCCTAATCTGCCTCGTTGGAAATCCGCCATTGGTTCTATTTTTAATCTACAAGTATCAAATAAAAAGTTGTTTATAATTATCACAATTCTATTCAGAAAATAAATGGAATTCATCAACAATAGATTTTTTTTCTAAATTGGGCTAGATAGAAAAAAGAACCTCATTTCCAGAAACAGATTTAGAAAAAATAACAGTACTTAAAATAAAAAAAAAATTAAAAAAAAAAAATTAGAATTCTGAGTTGAGCTGAAAGTCGTTTAATTTCAGGAGAGTTGTTTCTACATCTCTGAGAGATATTTCATCATTTATCAACAGTTTTGTTACTTGTGTTTTTGCACGTATAGTAAATTTCAATTTTCATGGACCACAAAATATTTAATGAATTCCATACTTAGAGTTTCCAAATATTTTTTACTGTGTCTTACATGAAGAATAATTCAGAACTCATTTTGTAATAGAAGAATGTTAACAGATGAAACATATTATTTCATATTTCTTTCGAAGTAACTTTATCCTTTATATAATTATATACATGGGGTTACAAACTTCTAATGACATTGTTATTGATTTTATTTGTTGCACTTCTTTGGAACTTGAGTATTGTCTCCATTAGACAAATTCTTCATCCGAGAAAAAAAATGGCGGGAAGTGCGAATAGGAAAATTTACTATTTGCGGAAATAGAATGTGATAATTTGACAGGCAATTTAATATTTGGTGAGAATTGGGATGCTGTATATTGCCATGATAGTGCATCCTCTGCTTAGCCTTATGATAATTTAGTCCCCTTAATGAAGAAGTTTTGACTTTTGTAATACATGAAACATACTCTTTCGTAATTCGATTGGAAATGAAACCAATTCTAACTAGTGCTATGTGATGTTTTTCATTTATTCAGTGGTAAATGGAAAAATTAATTTACACTAAGAAAAAAAGGTTTCTTTACTTATTCGCTTACGAAATACAGAAAAAGTATTTTTAATGTCAAAAAATTCAAACTCGAGATTTTGATCCCCCTCTTTAGAGATTCTCGAGTTCGAAAAACATATATTTGGCATTAAATCTGTCTGTGACATAGGTAACTAAAAAACTCTGTAAGCTATATGGATGGAATTTGGTATATGCTTTTTAAATTAAATTTGTAGATTTCTATGAAAGTTTGAATAAAATCCATTTTGTTGAAGTCTGTCTTTCTAATATTTTAATATAAATAAACACGATAAATACATAACTTGGATGGATAAATATTCAGGACCCGCTTTTAACATTTATAGTATCGACATATATCAAAGTTTGAGCCAAATCCAACAATTGATTGATCGTCTGTCCGTCTGTACTTTCAGTGCATGTAAACGGGTCAAGTCAAAAACGAAATGACTTAAATATGTTGAATGTGACATGCGATTTTCCGACTATAAATCTGTCGAATTTTGGTGTTAATCAGTTGAGAAAAATGCGTCAATAATATGTATTATTTTCGATACCTAAAATGGATGTATTCGATTTTAGGTTACTATTAACCATATTCTAGGGACTGATTGTCAAAAAAGTCGCCAATAATTACATATGGATTCAGTAAAAAATGTTACATTCACACCAAAGGTTAATGTTTATCAACTATTGGACGTTAACGCATGCAAGGCATTCTCTTACTCACAATCCACAATTTTTGGCGGGGATAAGGGAGGGATAATACATTTCTTAAAGAATACGCAAGAAAATTTTAGTGAGAACTTCGCGGCTGGTTATATTTGTGTGTGTGTGTGTGAAAATAGTCTTATCAAAGTACATTTGTGAGCCTAATATTATTAAAAAAAAACGCTGTACTCATTTAACATATGAATTTTATTAAATAATCCACGTTTTATCTCCCAAAATCCACCTTAAATATCAGCTGGTCACCTTCTATTTTTAAATCTTGTCCTTAAAAACATAAGCTACGTGCTGGATGGTTTGAATTTAGTCAGAGGTATAGTTTTTTCAGAAGTAAAATTCTGAATTTCTATCAAGTAATAGATGAAACCCACCAACAAAAAGCACGTCTGTCCTTCGAGTGTGTTCATTAAGAGATTAAAATTACATGTAAGGAACAAAATGTAGAACACTGAGCAAACGATTTTATTATCAAAATCATGATCTATATCAAACTTTAATCTAAATAATGTCTGTTCATTTATCAATTCTTGTTCATGAAAAGTTGATATTCAAAATTGTAACCAGCTAGATTGATGTATTTAAAATTTTAATTAAATTTTTTCTGGTATTGTTTGTTAGTGCTAATATTTCTTAGTATATATGAATATAATAACTAACAAAATATTAAAAAAATAATAAATGAAAATTGAGTCATTTTTCATATCCAAATTTTAGATACTTATTAAAATTTTGTTACTAACACGTCAAATAGGAAATGGTCAAAAACACAAACAATTCTTCTTACTTTACTACAAACAATTATTTTTTATCAACTTTAAATGATTGCATATTCTTTCAATTTTAGAATTTTCCTTTTTGATAAAATGAGTAAAAGGGAAAATTAAATAGAATATTTAAAATAATTGTTATCAATATAACCTAAATTTAAAACATTTTAATATTGCAATTGGTGGTCTATTATCTATACTTATAATAAAGCTCAATGTGTGTGTGTGTGTGTGTGTGTGTGTGTGTGTGTGTGTGTGTTGGCGCTCTGCAGGCAAGGTCATTTGACATACAGCTATCAAATTTGGTACATGTATACCTTAGATGTCAGGAATGTGCACCTGGGGTCCCTTTTTTTGAAATTTTAATTAGATTTTTAATTATTAATTAAAAACTAACTTTCCCGCCCCAAAAATCTTCCATTTTCCCCACCGCCAAATGAGTAAGGCTTCAGTTTCTTTTTTCTCCCAACAGTAATGAGGCTAGGGCTAACATTTTTCGGCGGATTATTTCAAACGATTCTGTTTATTTTCTTAATGTTTTATGCATTTAAAATTAAACATTGTTAATTAATCATGTTTCAGATTCATTCTGAAGTACTTTTGAATTAAAATAACACAGAATAAAGGAAATTAAAAATGTATAATCTGCATAGCGTTACCCCAACTGGCGTAGAAAAATTCACGCATTTGCGTTACCGTAATTGGCGAAGAAAATTCACGCATGCTCATTGTGTTCCGATTGTTGCTATGACAACCATTATCAACGGACGATTTAAATTATTTTTAGGTTAGTTGCATGCATTTGTAAGTAAATTGTATTTATGTTAGTTATATATTTTTTGTATATGCTTATAGTTTTAAGTACATCGTTTTTTAAGTAGTTTTTTTTAACCTGTTTTCAATGATTTAAATTATTTTTAGGCTAGTTGCATGCTTTTCTAATTAAATTGTATTTATATTAGTTATATATTTTTTTGTATATGCTTATAGTTTTAAGTACATTTTTTTTAAGTAGTTTTTTTAAACCTGTTTTCGACCGATTATTTTAAACGATTCATTTTATTTTCTTAGTGTTTGATGCATTTAAAATGAAACATTGTTAATGAATCGATCTGTTCCTGATGAATCTGAGAAAATTTTGTTGACAAATTTTTGAGATATTACATAAATTAAGAAAGATATTCTTTAGTGCCCATAAAATTTAAACGCTCAGTGACTCTATTATCAGTAATCATATTATTAAAAAAAATGCTTTGTTTCAGTAAAAAATATTATTATATTAATTGCAGATTAATCATTTACACTTTAATTTAAAGCATAAATTCTACGGGAGGTAACAGAAAATTAGAGAGATACATATTACGTTATGACTGAAGGCCTTTATAATATTATGAGTGAATTATATGACTCTCAAAATTTGAAGTTTTAAAATATTTTGATGAAAAATCTATTAAAGTTGGAATTGCGTAAAATATTTGATGGTACAACCGGAGTTTAATCCCCCGCTTGCGCAATTTTTAAAAATCGCCAACAACGGCCTTGCGAAATGTTCAAAAGCAAAGGAGCAGATGTTCAATTATAGTGCATAATAAAGATTGCCAGCTTTGGCGCGTTATCGCAACTCGGCGAAGAAGGGGGTTAAACTCCGGTTCATCCTATTTAATTATTAAAATTTAAACGAAAATTAAGATTGGCGAACCGGCTGGTCGCCAAAGGCCGCTAGTATAAAATATACTTATCTCAAATTATTAAAATTTATTCAGAAAATATTATAAATATAATATTTTAGATTCAACTAATGTTTTTTTGCGCTATAATAATAAGTTTAATGTATTTGAGTTAGATCAACATTCCATTTTGAAGCAATATTTGGATTATTTTTTGACTACCTTTATACTTTGAGTTACAATCAGATGACGAGTTCTGAGAGGGGATACCTGAATTAGCACTTCCCTCTCCGAACTTCTATATCATCCTTGTGGGAAGGTTACGAAACCCAGAGATATTTAACGTGCGTTTTTTAAATAGAATAATGTCAGCTAAAAGCCTGAAAATGCAAAGAAGGAAAAAAAAAAAAATAGATTTTTCACTCACGCGTACACAAGCAGTATCATTTTAGTTCTGCCATGAATATAAAATTTTAAATTATTCAGATATTCATTTTGTACAATTCTTTTGATGAAACGGATAAAAGTTTCAAAATTTATTTCCTTATTGATCAAACCAAATAAAACAAATTCCATTCCAAAAACCAAACAAAATTAATTCAACTCGCGGTGTTTGATTAAACTAATAATAAAATTCAAATTTTCATAAACTTGTCTGTTTTTGTCGTGGGTGATAGAGTTTTTTCATTTAAATTATAAATTTTGTCAAGAATGAATATTTTATTAAGCATGATTAATTAGATACAAATTAAGATTTCTTAATGCTATTAACATTAATTATTGACCAAAACAGTATAAAAGATTATATTTTTTTAAAGCGTGATGTGTAGAAAGGTTGGCGTAGTAAAATGTAGACCCTTTCTACATTTTATTTACATTTTTTTTGATATTTTAATTTTTATACATATTATATAAATTAAAAATCAAAATTGGAGAGACATTTTAGTAATAAAATAACTTAGGATTGGCTCGGGACGACCTCTAATGGCAAGGCCACCGGCAACAATTTTAAAGTTTATTTTTACAACATAATACGGAAATTTGAAATCAAAATTTTCATTGAAAAGATTTCTATAGATATTCTAAATAAAATCGGAACGTTTTAAAACGAAGTGGTGGCAAGTAAATAAAAGTTTTAGATTTTTAAATTAGATCTTTTGAGTGAGTATAAAGAGAAATTATAGGGAAATATTGATGTCTTTGGTTATGTTAATCATATATTAACTTTGACTATGAAGAAAAGATGCTTTAACTTGCTTATGAAATAATAGTAAAATAGATCTCGCGAATTTTTGAAACAACTGAGAAATAAATGTAAGCATGTTTTTGAATGCAGTTTCTATGGCGCCATCTAGTGGTTTTAATGTAAAAACAAAACAGAAATATTCCAAAATTTTATTTCTACTTATTTTCCACCCCGAGGGAATCATATTTTCAACAAAATTAAATCATTTAATTCTATTATTTTTTCATACATATTGGTTTAGCTCTCGTAGTAGGTTTTTTTTTTTTTTAATATTCCAATTAAACAATCTTAAAAAAATCATGAGAATGAATTCGAAGTAACTATTTTTATTTCTTCTTTTGCTCATCCTTTGCTTTCCTTCCAAATATATATAATTAATCTATAAATATATCAAGAATCTGTCTAGATTCTTCCTCATACTCTTCATTATCATAAAGAAAGTCCAAAAATTCTTCCTTCAAAATTGAAATTCCTTCGACATGTAAACAATGCATTTCCCTCAAAATGGGACTCAGCCGCTCCAAAACTGTCACGTAAGTCCATCTAGCATATTCGCAGCAAACACAACGTAGCTTATCAGTAAGACATACATATTCGAAAGCACCTTCCCTAGAAATTCGAAAGGAATTAAATTATAGTAGGTTTAATTAATACTTCTTCAAAAGAAATTTAAAAAATTCATTTTTTAAAACAAACTTTTATAAATATATTCATAGAATTTTTTTTTTCAATTCAAAAATATAGTATCATTATCTTAGTAAGAGTTTGTAGGAATGTGTTAAGTAAATTGATAACTAATTATATTCATACGATATTTTAATTTTTAAAAAATATGCTAAATTTTCAGTAATGATATATTTAATTTAATTTCCTTATGACATTTCTAAAACAACTTTTTAAATATTTTTATTTTAATCTCCATATTTTTAATAAAAAATGTTTTTATTTTAATTTTTTTACACACTAAAAAAAAACTTGCTTTTTAAAATTTTCTAATCGATTTCTTTTTAGTTTACATTTATTTCACAATTCATTAAATTTAATATCATAGAACTTCTTAAATATATATATTTTTTCAGATTTACCTGATATCGCCTTGTGACATGAATTTAATTATAATTAATCGATCAGCTAATGTTTGACAATATTGCAGTCTTTCATTGCTGTCAGAACGTAAACAATTGTACAAAATTTTAAAGTTCCAGCATATTATGAAACGAGAAGCTGATATTTAATAACTAAAAATATTAAATCATTGTAATGCTTTTAGAACAATCAACAATTGATTTTTGGCAGCAATTCAACAAATTTTAAAATTCTAGCATATTATGAAATGAGTAGCTGATATTTAATGCCTAACCCTTATTAAATCATTATATTGCTTTTAGTGCAATCAGCAATATAAATTTGACATCAATTCAACATTTTGAAACTCTCCGACACTGAGGTACCAATTTGAGGTACGTGTACTACTGAGGATACATGAAAGCAAAGTTGGTAATGGCTGAAGGTATACAACATGAGGGATAAAAACAATAACATTTTTATAATTTCTTTTATGCAAATTCAAGCGAAAATTAGAAGTTATGCGGTCCAAAAATTTACTAAGTAGCAATGAAAGAAGATATTTAATGAATACCTCAGTGTTAAAGCAATAAAATATTAGTTATCTTTCATAAATACAGAACTTGTCGAAAGCATATATTCATTTTGCATGTTTATATCGACATCAAATATTGCAACATATCTGACACAGTTCCAGACAAGATGTTATAATATTAGCTATGAAATATAAAAAGATATTTAACTCAGCTTCTTGAAATCAACTCGAGAATTTTATCAAATTCGTTCTTCCATTTCAATACTTGTTTATGAGAATGAATCATCGTTTGCTTTCGTAATGAATTAATATGAAATGACTTTTATGCTGTTTTCATTTTTAGGGCGCAAAACTAATATGAATACAAAAAACAAGTAACAAAATCTTGCATCAGAAAATTAATTCTACCAGTTTCATTAAGTAATTTAAACTCGTTTGGCTAACATAAACCTTTTGTATAATAAATGAAATATTTTTTTGCACGAAATGTGTGTGCATGTATGATAATTGAAGGTATTCTAAAAAAAGCGATTGATGAATGTATAAGTTTAAAAAAAGATGGAAAAATCTCTATTCTAAAACATCAGAGAATAAGGTAAAATTCGATAAAAAATTAATATAAAAACATGAATGAGACCATGCGATCAACATCAGGAATTTGGGAACCACTATTATAAATAATATCTAAGTTGTTTCAATTTCAGAATTTTATTAAATCTTACATAGGATACAACAGCCTACTTATGAACTAATAATCAATTTTAGAAAAATGAAGTATTAGAATTTTACTGAAAATTTTTGTTGAAATAGAATAATGCATATAATAAAATATATAGCTTGGAGATGGTTTCAAGTAGTATATTTGGATCATTCTAGATCCAAGTCAACTGATCATACTAGACTCAACTGGTCATCTGAGTCTAGTTGATGAACAGATCAAACTAGATTTGTCAACTGATCATACTAGACTCAACTGGTCATCTGAGTCTAGTTGATGAACAGATCAAACTAGATTTGTCAACTGATCATACTAGATTCAACTGGTCATCTGAGTCTAGTTGATGAACAGATCAAACTGGATTCAACTGGTCATCTGAGTCTAGTTGATGAACAGATCAAACTAGATTTGTCAACTGATCATACTAGACTCAACTGGTCATCTGAGTCTAGTTGATGAACGGATCAAACTAGATTTGTCAACTGATCATACTAGACTCAACTGGTCATCTGAGTCTAGTTGATGAACGGATCAAACTAGATTTGTCAACTGATCAAACTAGATTCAACTGGTCATCTGAGTCTAGTTGATGAACAGATCAAACTAGATTTGTCAACTGATCATACTAGATGAGAGCCTTTAAGTATTCTCGAAAATTCCGATTAGTGTGATTAAATTGTTAAGTTATGGAACTGAAAAGAAATACTGGTCACATATACGCAATGAGAAATTTAGCTGAAAATATAGATTCAACCAATATCAGTTGAATGACATTTCTGACACCTAATTATTTCCCTTTTAGTCTACCTCTACTTATAAATATTGAAGAATCTGATAATTTGACGAACATTTTCACTTTCCAGTTTTGATTTGATGCTTACTGGAAGTCCACAGATAAATAATTATTGTTCAGTGACTTAACATCCGTTTTCATTTATTAGGCAGTTTTTGCTATTCTAAGCAAATTCAACATTTAAGAATTCCAAATTCAAAAGGATTATACTTTTTCTTGAAGAACAAAGTTTTGCCTAACGATTATGTTGCTGACTAGTCCAGAACAAGGTTCATCCAGATCAAATATGTGCATGCATGCGCATGATCTGCGGTTATAGATAATCTAAATTTTCGGTCTCTCTCTCTATCACGATAAAACTCTGGTCTATAAGTCTTTTCTGGTGTCAAACTATGTGCAATACATCACACTCAGATAATTTCAGAATTAGCTAATCTCTTTGATCTCGCCTCGTATGTCACGCCTCGTATGTTATCTCAAACGAACAGTTTAAGAAACAACTATTTTCAAGTCCCAAAGAAGAGCAATCCTTGGGCAATCCGCAGTTGTTGCTTCCTTGCTTGACTGATGAAAGGATATATATATATATATAATATAGTTTTAGAGGGTAATTACTTCAAAGGGAACAACGAATTACCAGGTTATCTTTGTGCCTCTTCTTCTGTGACAAAGCACTTTTGGAACTTATTGTAAGTAGAAATAATTAGTAAAAAGAAAGAAATAATAATAAATGATGACTTATGAGCCATTTTTGTTTTGGAATTTGGAATTTCATTAAAATTTTAAACTATTCCGAAGCATATAATAGCATTCCGGCTTAAAATACTGCTTTAAAAAATGGTAATATTAAAAACAAAGAATATTAAGCGCATATTTGTATGGTTTAGCTATTTTATAAGACGTTATATAAAAACAAAAAGGTTTATTTTTTCCCCTTTTTTTATTTATAGAGAGATGATGTTTCTTTCATGTGTTAAATAATTTCTCAACACCATAATGTGGTGATTATTACGATGTTTTTTGCCTGTAATCTGAAATTTATTTTTAGGTCATTGGATTAGTGATTGAGATTCATTTTTTATATCTACCTAAACTTGAACAAAAGGTATATAAAGTCCAAACTATTTATAAAATAATGGAATATGGTTCACCAGTTCAGATTGTTTCCAAGTCTTTTGACTAAACAACAAACTGAATTGAAAAAAAAGAGGGAGAAATATAACAAGATGTTAAAAACGCCCATTCTTATACAGTTTAATGTTACGAAATTTTGTCACCTTGGTAGATAGTGGCGTGCGTGGCAATGGCTTGACAACAAATCAAGTTATTTGGGAAAAAAAAAGCAGTTTTTTTAGAGAAAAATTTTCGGAAAGCAATAATTTCGTGTTGTATTGGCTTCCAATATCCATATTTCCTATTTTTCATCAGATAATATCTAAAGTTTGCAAATGAATTTAGAATGTGCTTAACTGTAGAAGTATGGCAGATATATTGCTGGCAAAACAAGATTTTTATTCCTTCGTGTGTTATGAAAACAATTCTGTTGCACAATATATATCTTGGAATGATTCCTATATCACAAATAGCTTTTGTTTAAGATTTATAGTCCCCCCGCTGGTGTGGTCCGGAAGTTTGGAGAGAGGGTGCCAGCTCAGGTGTCATCCCCGTCTCCTGATCGCGGTTCCAAATGACGTGGTCCGTCCCGAAATAGCCCTAGTGTTGCTTTAAAACAGGAAGTTAATATAACTAAACTAATTAAGATCTGTAAAATACAATTTGTGATTTGGTATATTTTTGAAAACTTACAGGCATTGCAGTTCTGCACGAACTGTAGCATTTATAATTCCGTTCGTAAGATTGAAGGAATTGACGAATTCCCCTAGCTGGTATTTAGCTTCCTTTTGGCAGGATCTGGTATTGCGACTGAAAAATTTTCTGAAGCAATCTATATTTGCCAGGTAAGCTAAAATAAAAAAAAGGAAACAAAGATTGTCCTTTCAGATCAAGAAAAATGTGCTTAAATTAAATAATTAAATTAATTCAATGTGGTTGGTATAAAAAGGAATATACACTTATCAAAAATTACCAATTAATAAAACATTTTCTAAAAATTAAAGTAATTTAGTGTGGCTGATACAAAAGAATATAAATGTCGTCACCGAATACCAAACTGATTCTAATTTAACTACATTGTGTATGGTTTATTTTAGAGTTTGTACGATTAAGGTAATTTTGGAATTATCCTTTACCAAGAATATCCAAAATTTGCAGAATTTCCCAACCGCTATCTTACGAGGGAAAAAAATATAAAAGGAAAGCCTATATTCGGATTTTTATTTGTAGAATGGGTAAATGAATCGCATTTCATATTAAGTACTAGGTGCAAGAAAACATTAAAAGAAATCCTGTTGCATTCATTATGATTGGAAAATGTGGAATTTTTCGTTCTATCTAAAAGGAAAGGCCTTAGTTAGTGATTTTGAAATATTCGGTAATTATCTATTTTAATTGATTGTGCTTCAAAAGCACACCAACATTCTTGATGGAATTCGGTGATGCACTCTATGCATTTAACTGTTTGCTGCTGTAAATAACTTTCCACTATTTTATTTTTGTGTTGCCGTCTTGCTGACTGATGCCATGACTAACTATCACGAGAGATCTTAAATAAGAATATAGCATGCTATCCTTAAAGATCTGAGCTGTAATTGTTCAATAATTTGAGATATAAAGATATATGAATCTTCCCAAAACATACCATTCCATACATGGGTATAATATCTTTTAATAATATTTAATAAAAGATAAAATGTTTTTATTTTGTTCAGCGAATTGCACTAACCACCATTCCAAAAATTATGTTAAGGATGTTGATTAAAAATATACAGTACATAAGATATTTAATGTCATAAAACATATTACCAAGGAATAATTTGTTTGGAAATAAATACATTTTTAAAAATAGAGTTAGCAGGGTATAGAAAAAAAATATCCTCAATTTGCATTGTGATTATTATATCCTGAAAGGCATTTAAATAAGATGTTTTTACAAAGTTCTGCATTCTAATCCGAGGAAGGAGTAACTGTATTTCTATTGACAGTGCTAGGAATATACTAACAAATTCCCATCAGAAGTATGCTGCTGTGTGTTAGTGAAAAGCCCAAGATTGTTTAATAGCCTCATTTAAAGACCAATTTCAAGAAGCCCTTTTATACATAATTCGATGCAATTCTTTTAGAAGTTGCAACAAGGCCTAAAGCTTAAACTGTTTTGGTGCGTAATTGAAATATCTTTCATCTTCTGAGCGTGCGCTCTATTCTAGAATAAAATAGTATTCATAGAGCTTTGCAGTCTGAATATTATCTTATATGCTGCCCATCTTCATTGATAATTTTTTTAGCCTATTTCCTGAGCTTATAGCCAATGCAACATAGTTTTAGTTGGGATAGCGTTTCAATTACTCGTGTGCAAAACTGAATATAGCGGTGATAGACTTCCAGTGTACCTCTTGGATACCCTGCTACGAATATTCTGCATGTCAAATGTGTTGAATTTCTTACTAAAGTCTCCGAATTATAGAATGACCATGCTCAATAACTTTGCCAATTTCATATGATTTTTGTCAGAAAATAGAATTCCATTGCCATTTATCCAGCGAACTGTAGAATGATTCATGCTTAACCACCTGGGCGGTAATGTTTAATTTTTGTCACAAAATATAATTCCATTGCCATTTATCCAGCGAACTGTAGCATGATTCATGCTTAACCACCTGGGCGGTATGGTTTGATTTTTATCAGAAAACAGAATTCCATTGCCATTTATCCAGCGAACTGTAGAATGATTCATGCTTAACCACCTAGGCGGTATGGTTTGATTTTTGTTAGCTACCATCGTTGATAACCCAGTGTCCTGTAGAATAACTTATGTTTAATCACCTGATAAATTCTCTTTGATTTTTTTCCTAAAAGGGATTTCCATCATAGTTTATTCAAGACATACTTAAGTCATGAAACTGGTATTCTATATTTTTTTATTTCAGTATCAACGAAAATTCTGAAATCATAATTTTTTTTTACAAATTACGTTTTAGGAAATTGACAGATAAACCATTGCAGAGACGTTATATTTTATTTGCATTCGAAATATACAGATTAAAAAATATTATTATTGCCTATATTTGACTTCAAGATTTGAATGAATCTCTACGTTTTAGTTTACTAATTTAGTTAGTTAACTTAGTTTAGTTAGTTAAAAAAGGCTTTTTTTGGAATTATATCAGTCTAGTAACAGGATAACTCTAAAATAAAACAAGTTGGACTGATGAGAATTATAATACAGTTTAACTCATGCTTACCCCGACGAAACCATGATTTCTTGTCACATGTATCAACTGTGAGGTAGTCGATCTCTACAAGTGCTTTTGTAGTTGATGCTATGGACTTATTGGAAGAGAGAGCTAATATGTCAACTGTATGTCCAACGCAATTTTCAATGATGTTGAATATACAAGTTAGGTAGCTCAATGCCTTTCTGAAATTGAATATTACATATTTTACTTTAAAAAAAAGATTCACATATTTACATCAAACTTCTTAGTTAAAAAAATTCTACTTGCAGTGATATATACGTAGAAAATGCTTATTTTACAATATCAAAAATTACTGTCAGATATTATCATATATGCAACAAGTATTTAGAAGCGAATTTATATTTTACATGATCCATTTTTTTTGTATTTTATGCAGCTCCATGTTTAATAATATAGATAATGATATTTATTGAATCGCACTTTAAATACTAGATTTAAAAACGAGAAATCATAAATCAATAATTTATCAAAATATTTTAATAGAAGTAAATTTTTTTAAGAATACATAATGATTTTGTAGGGTAATAGTATAAAAATTTGAAGTTTGAAATTTGACAAAAGATTTAATTTACAAAACGATGAATAAAAAAAACCATACATTTTGAATGACATTTTATGTGCCTATTTTTTGACTTATTAAATATATTTTTACAAAACAAGTGAGACTAAGACATAACTATTGTTGTGAATCTATAATATATTACTGCAGTGTTAATTTCATCGCTGAAGAGAGTCTTACAGATATCCCCGACGGATACTTAACGATGCCAAATCAGTGACCCTCGGCCTCAACGAAAAATTTGACAACCGTTTAGTGACTTGGCGATAAAAGTGTAATTTTGGGGAAACGCGAGTATTGAACTCATGTCTCTATTGGGAAACGAGATTCGTAGATTCTTCTAGAAAATCCCATACTTTTTACGCATTCTACGCGAGCAGAGGCACTCATCTTGCGTTGATGATTATTTAGTAAACTTTGATTCTCTCTTTGGAGTGTTGATCTCTAGCTGCAGTCTGAACCCTCTTGTGCTACTGCCATTGTTTAATAACAACTTGCATTGTATTGATTAATTTGTTTGCCAATTTTGATTATTATATTTAAAAAAATTAAAATATTATATCATATTGTATAGACAATTCATTCATATAAATGATTACAAATATTATTAATTTATGTGTAAGTTTTTAATTATGAAAAGAAAAAAAAATCGCTTTCATAAAAAATATCATATTTTTATTTTACTTAAGAAAGAAGCCCATTTATGAAAAACTGAAAAAGCTTTTAAAATCTCTTAAACAGTTTTATATATCGAATACTATTTATATTTCATTTATATGCGAGGTTCAAATATTCAATCTATTTATTAAATGTAATATTTAAAATCACGCAATTATTTCTGTCAATTTTATCAAAATTCTGTCTAATAATAATGTTTACTTTACCTTTTTTATGGAGAAAGAATGCTTTTTAAAGTTTTACATTTATATTTCTTTAAAGTAAGGCAGTTTTCCGACAAAAGTTTTGGACAAAATATGGCAATGCTTCATTTTAAATTGTTCCAGGGATTTTGGCCTACTTACGGACACAAACGTTGTAGCTGTCTTTCGGTGGGCATATAGCGAACGGCTTGCAATTCTTCCACTGGGCTTGTATAGGAGCATTTGGAAATATCACAACGATCTGTGATAAAAGCAAGACTAGCTACATGGGGGAAAAAAGACACTTAAAATCTAATTTCATGTCAGTTTGCTATATTTACATATAATATTTCTAACTTAATTTGGAACTCGAACATACAGCTATAAGCTCTACATATTGTCCGTTCCAGATTATCAAATAGACAAAAAGGTAATCGTCTAGGGACCTCACAACTTTAAAAAAACCAGAGCCTTCGAGATTTTCTTGCAGTATTTTGACAAATATTTAATGCCGTGAAATCGGAATTATTCAGTTTGAAAGCGAGTATTATTTACATTAATTATGGAATGCCATTAACATACATAATTAACTACCATTTATAGGTTTTGTATCATTATAAAACTACTATATTATAAAGTTACTGTATATAAGTTGCATGTCATTTTATCATTTTGAAGAAATGTGTAGCTTTATGATTTTAAATCAGCTGTGGTTGTTACCCCGAAACTTTCTCTCGTATTCTCTAATAACCTTATATTAATTATTAACCTTATATAAATTCCTTTGCATACAATTTAAATCTCGGATAAGTCTGTGAATGCCTTGTATGGTATTGGTGAACGATATTTATGAAATACAGATCTTTGGAGTAAAATCCAGCATTTTTAATTTATGGCAAGAATGTACTTTGGATGCCTTTTTGAGGGCACCGGTTTACACCAGTATTTGATGCGAAATTACATTTGTAATCACAAGATAACATCTCGAATTTCACGGATTTAAATCATTTTTTAGCATTCATGTGAAAACACAGACTGACAGATGGTCAATCATTTGATGCTTTTGGTACACAATTTGATATGTATCTATATTCCAGATGCTAAATATGTATGTCAAATTTTGTCTACTTAGCTTTGTTTTTTTTTTGTCGTTATCAAATTCATTTATATTCGGCCAGACTGACAGACTTCCTGTGAATAGATTTCATTCAAAATTTGACAGACACTTGCAAATTTGATTGTTATTCTAAATACTAAATTTCAATAGTTTAGTTTGAAGCAATGTTGAATTATCGTGTTTATAGACATACCGATATAATGCTGAACTGTGTTTTTCGGACTCGGAGAGATCTGAAAAGGGAGAAGGGGAGGGGATTCATCAAAAATCTGGTGTTAGCATTTTTTGACGGTTTTTATACTTCCTCTGTATTTCGCATTGGAGAAAATAAAAAATTTGTTAGGATAAATTTTCCCATATTTTTTCCTCCTATTTTGTTTATTATATTTTTAAAAATAACTGTAATTTTGTTTTATACGTGATATTCCGAAACGAACATTTTAAAAAAGTATTCTGCGATTAATCACTTTGGAATTTCTGTTGTTAACAATTTACTACTTGAAATCCTTTAATACTTAATCGCTATGTAAAGAAAAAATAAATGGTTTAAAAGCTTGGAGAAGAAAAAAGATTTTCCAAGATTTGCATTGTTTAAGGCTCCCTTAGAAGGCTCAATTCGGTTTTGCATGTGTCAGCACTTATAAAAATAATAAAAAAATCTTTGAAAATCTATTACAATAAATTATACATACAGATGAGTATACTGAAAGTAATCGTGATTCATTTTATGATTGTGACATAATAATTAATGATTTTAATTATAAACATTTCAAATTATGTGGCTGATGCCTATGCTACTTTTCCGATCTGTTATCCAATATTAATTTCATTTGAGTATTTTCTTTTATTGCTGAACATACATAACATATATTAAAGAATTACAATTCTTCGATCTTGGTACATCCAAATAAGAATTTACAAAAACGGAAACGCTCCTTATTTTCTGACTTTATATAGTCTCAAGCATTCTGAGCCAGAGAAATGCGTAGGATATTATGTTAAGAGAGCGCATTACATTATTAAAAATATTACTTTAATAAGAGAGGAGATTCGTGTATGTGCTGCCATCTATGTGTTGCTACGAAAACAAACACCTAAGCATGTTGACTTTAAAAAAAAGAAGCGGGTGAATAAAATTTAATTAAAAACAGTCATTCATTTGGCATGATAAAGTTAAAAGAATAAATTAGAGTTACTATGATTAATTTTTGAAGATTAAAACGCACATTTACGTCTGAAATATAAATGAATAATTTCTTTATTTTTTTTATTAGCTGCGATGACGATACAAAGAAAATTAATTAAATGTCTCAAAATTTGCAAACATTTTCGCAATTTTATTTTAACTCATGGCAATAACTCACATTTGTAATATTCTAAATTCACTTTTCTATAAAGCAATAGTAAAGTTCTTTTAAATAACAACAGTAAAAATAAACAAAATAAAAAGAATAAGGTACGATATCTCTCGGATGTCGTTCTACGAATGCCGGCCAATATTGTGAAGATATTGTAATAATATTGTTGGGCATTTTGTGCTAAAAGAGTTTGAATAAATCTGAGTATTAAAGTGTTATTTATAGAATTTGCCATTATTTTCTCATAAATTTATTTTTAATGTTTACCAATTTTTCGTTTCTTGTCGAAATTGCACGAGTATTATTACATTGATTTTGAATTGATCAAACGGCAATCCCTATCAGCACAATGCATTGTCCGATATCTACATAAAAGTTGTTCTATATTGTGAATGCTGTACAATATTGCAATATTGTTAGGCCTTTTGTGCTAATAGTAATTTGTATTTCAACGAATTCCTAAATATTGATGTAGCATTACTCAGATACTCAATAATTCAAATAATTATACATGGCTGACATCTCTCCGATGTCAGTTTTGGCTGAGTGAATTTTAAACATATACTAAATAAATAAGGATATGACTCAAAACAGTTAATCACAATACATACGCAGTAAAAAATAATGTATAGAAGATTTTAGTACATATGAAACAATTAAAAGCAGAACAATGGCCAGTTTTGATTGGAGGAGTAATGCCATTCGTAACAACTGATATTCACATAAACTTTTTATTTTTTCGTAAAGATAGTATAGAACGCTTTCAGATAGACAGATGAACTTTGGTACGCGGTCTTTACATCAAATTTTGAGCAAAATACGTTCAGAGGAAGTCTATCTATAAAGCTGTTTGAATATGAAGTGATACGATAACTGCCAAACGAAGAGAGCTAGATGGATAAAATGCAGCAGACATATTTAACATTTATAGTGTGGACACCTATCATATTTTGAACCAAATTCAATGATGTGTTGACCTTCTGTACTTGCAATTGTACTTTCAGAAATATGAAACGCGATAACTCAAACTGAGTGAGTAATTATATATGTAAATGTAAAATCTGTACAAATATGTACATATGTCTTTGTACCCAGTATACAGGCTTTAGATGGAAAACATGCTAATATAAAAGCGTGTCCAGTGTAATAAGTCCTTCTGTGTTAGGAAAGGCTTTCTTATTAACAAAATTCTTTTTACTATGACTTGAATTAAATTTAAAATTAAGCATTTAATATCTTTTTTCCTCATCAAAATTTCTATGATGCCTCTCATTTGGAGAAAAAGAAATACGATATCGCATTGGAGAAAATCGCCAAATAAATAACTGATAATATGACTTTATGTATCAAAATATTTAGTTCTCACACAGAGAAGAAAATGTGGTTAAGTAAAGCATTGAAAAAGGTTAACATAAAGACATTAGATTCAAAACCACTTTGAAGTCTCAGAAGGTAAAACATTCTTATTTTGTACAGGCGTCGTCTCGCCATCACTAAAGCAGTAGTATCGACAGGTTTTGTTGTGGCCAACTGCTATCCAAGTGATACGTACTATTGGAGATTTTAAAAGTTATCTGTCTAAATGACGCCCCAAGAAAGTTCTTAAAACATTGATTAGAAATGAATACTCTAATTTTACAATAGTGCCAGTTTTTCACTTTAAATTAGGTCTCATAGAGCATCACTTATTGCAGCAATGGTTCAGTGAGTTACTGAAATTAAGACTCCTTTGTAGAATATATTAACAGCTTTGATTTACGATCTCACAACCGATGCAACTGTAGTGAAGAGAGTATTCCACAGTTTGCCAGACAAATTGTTGCGTTCTTTATAAGAACGGAATGCTCTATAAGGTGGCTAAGATATCTTCACAATAGTATGCACCGTTCAGGATATTGAAGAACATCGCGATGACATCGTATATTGTAATATATTAAAATAATTCAAAAACCTTTGAGACTAATATATGCATACATTTCTCTCATAGATGCTGAGTTAACATTTTAAAGAAACATTCCAACAAAACAAGAAGTTAATAAAAATAACCTACCTCCTGTCGTCAAAAATAAGTAAAGTAATGAAAATTTCATTTTGTTTCTTGAAATTGGAATGAAGATATAGTAAATATAAGTGTGTGATTGATTAACCACATGTTTTAAGAATGCGTATTTGCAAACAGCAGTTGTATCGGGGTTCCAAACAAATGAGTCTAAATTCGCAAGAGGAAATAAGGTTGATAAATAAAAGGAAATCCGTCTCTTAATAGTCTATGGCATTGAGGGTCATATTTTCATTTGTGTTCGCCACCAATAAAGAATTGAAATTCAATGCTTCGTTTATAAAATAATTAAATTCATGACTTTCAAAATTTAAGTCTATTTATAGACATAATTATATTATTTTTAATTGTATTATTCGTTATTTATATATAAAATATTATTTTTGATTATATTATTTCTTATTTGTAGATAAAATTATATTATTTATTATTTATATATAAAATGATATTACTTTGAATTATATTATTTATTATTTATATATAAAATGATATTACTTTGAATTTTATTATTTCTTATTTATATATAAAATTATATTACTTTGAATTATATTATTTCTTATTTATATATAAAATGATATTACTTTGAATAATATTATATCTCTTTTATAGACATAATAAAATTCAAAATAATATCATTATTTTTCATTTATAGACAAACTTATGTTATGTAAATTGTATTATTTCTTATTTATAGACAAAATTATGTTATTTTGAATTGTATTGTTTCTCATTTATAGACAAAATTATGCTATTTTGAATTGTATTGTTTCTCATTTATAGACAAAATTATGTTATTTTGAATTGTATTGTTTCTCATTTATAGACAAAATTATGCTATTTTGAATTGTATTGTTTCTCATTTATAGACAAAATTATGCTATTTTGAATTGTATTGTTTCTCATTTATAGACAAAATTATGCTATTTTGAATTGTATTGTTTCTCATTTATAGACAAAATTATGCTATTTTGAATTGTATTGTTCCTCATTTATAGACAAAATTATGCTATTTTGAATTGTATTGTTTCTCATTTATAGACAAAATTATGCTATTTTGAATTGTATTATTTCTCATTTATAGACAAAATTATGCTATTTTGAATTGTATTATTTCTCATTTATAGACAAAATTATACTACTTTGAATTATATTATTTATTATTTATATGTAAAATTATATTATTTTGAATTATATTATTTCTCAAATTGTATAATTCTGTTTCTTTTCAATTATAAGATGTTGTATGCTATTTTTTTATCGTAAATTAATAGACCTGAAATCAATTTTAATTTTCAAATTACAAATTATTTGAAGCGCAGAATCTCTTTTAAATTTAAAAACAATCAAAAATAAATTTTTGGGGAATCAAAAGTGAATCAAGAATTTCTGAATTTTTCATTCAAATATCTCAATGAATTGAAATTACTGTAATCTCTTTCAATATCACTATTATTGTCAAGAGTAATTGACAAGCCTGATATTTTATTTTTCATTCATTTCGAGATAGATTGGATATAACGCATTCCACTTGCGTATTCGTGTATCGCTTTCATAATTTAAAATGTGCTTTTTGTAAGTTCGTGCAAGTTATATACTATTAATAAACACGAAGTAGTACAATTAGAATGGAGAATGTATTATTATTGAAAATGAAGAATCTTAACACTAGAACTATTAAGACGGTCATTTTGACGGTTTTCAGATTTAATACTTAAAAATTTTGATATAATTTATGTATTGTTCTAGAACTTTATGACGACTTTTAATGACATATAAGAACAATTACATATTCCTATTTAGCCACATATTCCTAAAAGCCACTTTAACTTTCATATTCATTATGAACTCTACCTATATATACCATGACGCGTCAAAATGACGGCTTTAGCAATTTCAAAGTTTATAATATTTTATGGATTATCTATGCAATGATTGATATAATATGTATTTGCTCTCATTCCTACATCGCTTTTAGACATTTCTTGGGAAAATTTGAATTGCATTTTTCATATGAAATTATATTGATTGATCTAAAGTTTTCAGCTGCCGTTATAATAGGATCTATTTTATTCCGATTATAATTCAGTTTAGAACTAAAAGCTCTAACTGGATATCCAATAAATGCAAATACAAATGGTTTTCCTTTATTAATAATTAATAAATTATTACATTAAATGTTGTTTTTATTAAATTATATTCTTTTATTAGCATAAACTAAACCAAAAGCCCGTCAATCTGACGGGTGTCGTAAAACTAATTATTTATTTAACATAAATAGTTCTAGTGTTAAAGTTATTGGAATTCAGCCACTAAATCTTAGAACTGAAATGATACAGTACAGAATTTCTAATATTTCTAGAAGTTTTTATCTAGGTAATTGAACAGGTTTATATCAGGGGGCTCTTCAGGGGCACAACTAAGTGTGGCGGGATTCACGACCCCGAGGGAACCTGGTGACTATTTTTCTTTCTACCCCCCTCTTTCGAGTTATAACTTTTATTTATTTTCCTCAAGTGTAAGCGAGGGACATTCCCATGGAAAACTTGCAAATTGTTAAATTGTTAATTTAATTTAATTGTTAGTTATTATTTGAATATGGGAAAGAACCTTGGACAGAGAAACAAACAAACTTACAAAAATCTTGCATTCAATCAAAAGTTTTGAAAACCTCGCTATTAGGAAACATGACGTAATTTTTTATGAGAATATTTTTAACAAACCACCACCTTTAATGCTCTGATGCTGCTATTATATGCAACAATTGCAATTTATGCTTTAAGCATATTTTATGTACAGTAGACTCCCGATTATCCGCGGGCGTATTATCCGCGGTGCGGATTATCCGCGCCTGCCGCATAAAGTTTTTTTTTTTTTTTGACTGATTTTTTCAAAAAGGTGCAGTTTTACAGTTTTCTTTTGTAATTACATAATACATTACAGTATTAAAACAGTACATATGTATTAATTTTTCTGTGCATCCTTGACGCCTCTCGTAAATACAAAGCCCTTTTCTGTTTTCATTAACAAAATGCATTTTAGGTTAGTTTTGAGTGATATACTAAAAAATTAAGTGTTCGTGAAACATTTCTTGCTGTTTATTTTACGTTTTATTGTACATAAAACGATTTTTCAAAGTTGGAATGACTGTTTTCTTTTTTGCTATACCCGTTTTTATCTTTTTTCGGATTATCCGCGATTTTTGTTATCCGCGGCGGCCGCGCCACCCAATTCCGCGGATAATCGGGAGTGTACTGTATATGCAAAGAAACTTTGTTAGTCAAAGAGAAGTTCACTTTGTTACACATCACTGATTTAGTTCACATCCTTGGAGCCAATCTTAAAGTCAATGTTTTTCTTTTCTAAGTGAAACTCAACTTTTTTAAAATGATCTAGCTTTAACATTTACATTAAAAGAAATCTTATGATGATCTAAAAGGTAATGGATATTTGGCGCAGTGTGGTAAAATTGGCTCTTGCTTTATAAAACCATATCAAGCCAAATCATACCATGGGAACGTCATTTGCTTAAAAGGACAACAATAGAGAAACTTTAGATAGAAATTTCTGGAAATACTTCACTGTGAGATATTAAAAACGGAAGAAAATATTGAGTGTGTCATTGTGTGATTCATATAATGATAAAACATAATTAAATGTTCAAAGTTATAGAAAGAAATCACCTTTAATTCATTTTTTTTAGTATTGACTATTTATAAAATAAACTTGCATAAATTGGGAGGTGTCCCATCCAACGGAGGCTCGTTCATTAGGGTCACAGCATTGCATAACATTCTAAACTTTTTTTTAATGTCACCTTTTTAGCTTTTTAAAAATCAAATTTTCCAACTTTTTCACCATGAGAGTGAACTGCTCATTGTTTTCTTGTCCAGTCTGAAAGTTCGAGATCAATGCAAATGATAAAAAGCAATCCAAACATACAAATCAGACCAAGAATCAAACAATAAGGGAAACACAGGTCGGTACGTTTTGTCATGCTGTCCATGAAAGCCCACTGCAGACACAGCTGATCAATTGATTTAAAGAGAATTGTGACACTTTTTTGACTCCCTTTGAAGTTAGAGATGCCGAGCTGCAACCAGAGCAGATCCGGTTTGGAGCCCATATCACTTTATCTTTTAAATTACAGTCTAAGTTTGTCTTTTTTCTTTTGTTTCTCTGCTTCTTTTAGATGCTTGTGAGTTTTGGTTTCGATTCTTTTTCCTTAGCAGATAACTCAGCTGCTTTATTGAATATTCATTTGCTTTTGGTAGTAATTCTTCTTTGTAAAAAGAGCTGCAATAATAATTTTCTTAAAACAATATTCAGATTAAATTTTTATGATAGATTTATTATTGTTAATTATTACTTGTAAAGAAATAAATATTGCAGACTTTCTTTTGTGCATTATCTGTTGAATTATCACTTCAACAGATAAGTTCTTGATTTTCTATTAACAAAACTGCAAGCAATTTATTTCATATATTGGTTATTTAATCTGCTTGAAATACAGCAAACTTCATACATGAATATCAAATTAAAACTTTAAGGCTATTTATGGCTGAATTTTTTTTTAAAATTATAAACCCTCGAAACATATATATATATATATATATATATATATATATATATATATATATATATATATATATATATATATATATATATATATATATATATTGTATCGTTAATTTCTGAGCTGACTAAGCATTACTGCGCAAAGCCCACACGCCTGAAGGACAAATACCAATGAAGTGAATTTCGAGAGGGGAAAAAAAATTATATTCGTATAGTTTACAGAAGTGCACAAGAGATGGCGCCACGGTATTGAAACTAAGTAATCTGAAACTTGTCATTTATTAGTAACTTTCAGGTTGGATGAAAAGTATGGACATAGGAGGTGTTCAAGTGATTCCAATCTCCAGATGAACTAATGAAATCAGAAAATAAATTCAAAATTAAATTTATTAAAAAATTTTTCAAAATACACTTTTATTAATATATATTTAGAGAAATTAAGCTATATTTTAAATATTGATTATTTTTTAATTTTGAAAATTAATTCATTCTTCATTACCATAATTATTAAATCTTGAAATAATTTTTCTCAAATTTACCGAGGCGATGGCGCCACTAGTAGGGAATCATAATTTAATTAAATTTAATAAATTAATTGCTAATTTTGTTCCAAAAGTATTAAAATAATGCATCTTTATCAAGAATACAGCATTTCATAATGTCCCATCAGTAATTTAGGATAAGATTCGTCTTCAAACATTTCACCTGTGCAAGCATGAAGTAAACCAAGTTAAATAAAAGTGCATAAAAACCAAAAAAAAATGTTGATTTTATGTTTAAGAAAGATTTCTGATTTTGAAAATTTGACAAATGCCAACATATTCCGTATTACTTAGTGAAGTTATGATTTCTATTTTCTAATTTCTTGTAAATGCTTTTCTGAAATTTTTTGAGAAAGAAAAGATTATGATTGGGTATGAAAATAATGAAATGTTAAGAACTATGTTCGCAAGGCAATCAAGAAAGAAGTGAGCATTGTTATTTGTAACTATATTAAAAAAATTGTATGATTTTATATAAATTTTAGGTATTTTCAGAATTTATAACATTTCCATACAAAGAAATGGTAAATCTACGATTTCTTGAAGATCAAATCTTTCACCTGCGTCTGTTCCATTACCAATGATCCAATTGTATTTATGCGATGATTGCAGTGGGTAACTGTTTTATGTACTTGTTTAAATTAACACCATGCTTTTAAATGCTTAGATAAATTATATGCATTTCAAAAAGATTCTTTCTATAGATAATTCGACTGCTCAATCAATTTTAGAAGTGATTTTTTTTTAGTAAATAAACAGATAGTAAGCATATTATTTATTGCAATCCCATTTTATTATTTTTATTTGTTGTAGCAAAATATTTTAAGATGTTCACATACATTTTATTGATTTATTATAGAAACATAATTTTTTTAAAGGATTACGACAATTCATTCCAATGTTTTTTTCTTTTGACGACATTTCATGGCAATCCGAAGAATCACCTCCTGAACAAATCAAATGTTTCCTTGATTTTACTCATCTGCTCATCATCAACTTCCATATAATCATAGAATTTATTCTTCAAATTGCTGCTAGAGACATCTTTGCATTGGATATCCATAACAACATCCATACGTCTCGCAACATTTACAAAAGCTCTTCGGGCAGTTTCACCACAGGATTCACCCAAGCGAAGTGAAAAACATGTCACTTCATATGCCGCTTCTCTGGAAAAGAAACAATTCATCATTAGATAATTTCATAAATAATTCTATTTATCCACATGTTGTCGACAACCATGTAGATAATTTCGTAAACACTTCTAATTATCTACATGTTGTCGACAAACATGCAGCTAATTTCGTAAATACTTCTAATTATCTACATTTTGTGGACAAACATGCAGCTAATTTCGTAAATACTTCTAATTATCTACATGTTGTGGACAAACATGCAGCTAATTTCGTAAATACTTCTAATTATCTACATGTTGTGGACAAACATTCAGCTAATTTCGTAAATACTTCTAATTATCTACAAGTTGTGGACAAACATGCAGTTAATTTCGTAAATACTTCTAATTATCTACAAGTTGTGGACAAACATGCAGTTAATTTCGTAAATACTTCTAATTATCTACATGTTTTTGACAAACGTAGTTAATTTCGTAAACACTTCTAACTATCCGCATGTTGTCAACAAAAATGTAGATATTTTAACAAATACTTCTAATTAATGTGCCAACAAACATGTAGATATTTTCGCAAATACTTATAATTATCTACATATGGTCGACAAACATTTGCTTACAAGTTGGAAATTATGAGTTATATTATTACAAGCCGTCTTCGGTGAGCAATTGGTTCGCAGAGAATATTTAAAGCATTTAATATCAATAAAATCTATTATTTATAACTTTCTGTTCATGATTCTCTCATAAAGTGTTTTAAACATCAAATTTTGATAGATGTTACATCC